>NC_092164.1:28040285-28640285 GCF_045791955.1 Oncorhynchus clarkii lewisi
GACACAAGACATTTTTACAACAATTGTTTACAGACAGATTATTTCACTTATAATTCACTGTATCACAATTCCACTGGGTCAGAAGTTTAAATACACGAAGTTGACTGTGCCTTTAAACAGCTTGGACAATTCCAGAAAATGATGTCATGGCTTTAGAAGCTTCTGATAGACTAATTAACATCATTTGAGTCATTTTTATGTTTGGAGGAAAAAGGGGGAGACTTGCAAGCCTAAGAACACCATCCTAACCGTGAAGCACAGGGGTGGCAGCAACACGTTGTGGAAGTGCTTTGCTACAGGAGGGACTGGTGCAATTCACAAAATAGATGGCATCATGAGTGAGGAAAATTATGTGGATATATTGAAGCAACATCTCAAGACATCAGTCAGGAAGATGAAGCTTGGTCACAAATGGGTCTTCCAAATGGACAATGACCCCAAGCATACTTCCAAAGTTGTGGCAAAATGGCTAAAGGACAACAAAGACAAGGTATTGGAGGGCCATCACAAAGCCCTGACCTCAATCCTACAGAAAATGTGTGGGCAGAACTGAAAAAGCGTGTGCGAGCAAGGAGGCCTACAAACCTGACTCAGCTCTGTCAGGAGAATTGGGCCAAAAGCTTGTGGAAGGCTATCTTAAACGTGCTGCCAAATTCTAATTGAGTGTATGTAAACTTCTGACCCACTGGGAATGTGATGAAATAAATAAAAGCTGAAATAAATCCTTCTCTCTACTATTGTTCTGACATTTCACATTCTTAAAATAAATTGGTGATCCTAACTGACCTAAGACAAGGAATTTTTACTAGGATTAAATGTCAGGAACCCACACACACACACATCACCCACACACATACAGATAAATTCCTATATGATTTATGATATGTACTGGTGGATTCTCCTTCAGCCTTAGCGGGTCTCATTTTGACAGAAGGGAAGAGATTAATCTGTTTGTTTGACAGGCCCTGGCCAAAAAGTCCTGCAAGTAGCCTACACAGATCACAGATCAACCAAGCTTTATTACCTCCAAGCAAACATGTACCGACAGTCTCCAGTGAGCTGGAGCTGGGTTCTCCACCAACAACCCTCCACTGCTGCTGCTGAAAAATGAACTGCCCATTTATTTTTCTCTACCCCTCTCTCTTTATTTTTAACTTTCTCTCTTTTGGTCTCTTCTTTCCAATCTCTCTCTGTCTTACTCTCCCTTTGTTTTCTGCCCCTTTCCTCTTCTCTTTCTCTCTCCTACCCCCATAGAGGGAGAGTGAGGGACGCCAACACCCAACCTGCACCACAAGACCGCTAGAACCCTATTGGAAAATGTTATTCATACAAAAAAAGGACTTAAAGCAAAGCAATAAATATATGCATTTTTTTCTTTTAAGGTTGCCTTACTTTAAGAAAAAAGCTAAGACAACATATATTGACTCTCCTTTTATTGATTATGCAGCATGATCAAGCTGAGCTTTAAATTAAACCTAAATACATTTGTGTAAATTGTGTAAATTACAAGACCAATACATTTTTGTTTGTTCCTTAGCGACCGTATAGCAAATGATATTGGAAGTAACATTGGCTATTTATGTGTATTATTGCCATTGCAGTACACAGTCCAAAAGCCATGTAGCTCATTAGTTTTTCCTCTGGAGCATGTATTTACCTGCACCAGCTAGTAGGCTACTAAGCTGAGAGCTAAAAGGGCTATAAGGGCTGCATGGTGGCAGTGATTGAGTCAGTCCAGAAACATGGACAGTTCCTGACTCAAGGACAATGGGATGGGATGTACTCAATATGTTACAGGTTTTGGTTTTTCCACCAGTGCTATTTAAGAGTGACGTGCGTGCATGCGTGCGTGTGTGTGCGTGCGTGTGTGTGCGTGCGTGTGTGTGTGCGCGCTTGCGTATGTATGCATCCCAAATGGCACCCTATTCTCTATGTACCCAGCAAGCAATAATGAGTTTGTGTCACTGTGTCATGGTCCCCTGGCGGTGTTGTGTAGTTCCTGGTTTGTCCCAGTAACGTTTTACAAACTTTCGTGGATTGTTGGGTGATGGTTCCCTTAAGGATTATGTCTAGTTCCCATTTTGATGTCACCTGATGGTCGCAAAGAAATTATTATTATTATTATTTTGCTAAGTGCAGAGATGTATTATAGGTAATGAATGTGTAGGGGACTTCTGAAATTCTGCAGACTTTTTGGCACTGCAGAAAGATAAGCATACCTAAAATCCAGAGATCATGAGTTCAAATCTCAGGTGGGGTCAAATTGAAAAGTCAGTACTAAGTGATCATGTCAAATATAATCTTAATGTTGTTAATTAAAGATTGGTTCACTATTTTAGCTGTGCAGTGTACCACTTAAATCCCCTATACCATTTAACTACTTTACCTATAATGTTTTGGGACACCTGGGACCATAATGTGGCAAAAAACTTCCAGGGGACCATGACAGAATGTCCTAAAAACATTCCCAGGACAAACCGGGAACTATAAAACAGTCCCCTAGAGAACGTCCCCCTGGGACATTCAGGCCTGAGAACATCCTAAAAAGGTCCCGACATGGTCCTCAGTGACGTCCTGGGAATGTACAGGGAACTAAACAAAGGTCCAACAGACAACATTAACCTGTTAATGCGAGGTGCTGGCTAGCGTAGTAGAACACTTGAAAAAGAAAAGGAGAGCCACACATTCTAGGAGCTCAGATGTAATAATTGAATAAGCTAATAACCAACGTTTTGACAGACAAGCTGTCTTCAACATTCCATCACGGGTCCATCATGGGACCATCACGCAACATTCTTAGAACGTTCTCAAAACGTCAGTGGAATAATGTCTTGCGGAAAACCTTAAGGGACCTAATGGGACTGTTACCGAATGTCCTCAGGACGTCCCCTGTTTGCTGGGTAGTGCACTACTTTCAGACCAGAGCCCTTTGGGACGTAGACATATTCTCGTGGGCAGAGAAACATTTATATAGACCCGCACATACCGTATAATCAACATGTCACGTAATGCAGAGCATTGGGGCGGTGTGGGTGTGCTTGGGTCATGTATTATTATACGCTATGCCAGATTAAAACCTTGGCAGTGTTCTATAATACTGGACTTTACTGCACAGTAGCCAATTGAGTGAGTTCAATGGAGTCACAGTACTTTATTGTATTTTAATAGCCCAGATATCAGGAGTGAGTGTGTCCAAGGGAGCTCTCCTGAAAGTGTGTGTGTCGGGGAAAGAGAGTGTGTTCTTGTGTGTGTGCGTGAGGGCACCTGCATGTGTGTGTGCGTATGTGTGTGTCTGTGAAATAGAGAGCGCAACAAAGACGTAAGCCCTGACAAGATGTCTTGTATCCTTCACTTTGGCTGTACACACGTGTCATCACTATGGGACTGGGCATAACAGCAGTAACACTATCCACTACTCTTTTTTCCAACCAACTTGAATACACCCTTATCCTTATATGTAAACACAAATATATTGCACAATGTATTACATGATGTTTGATCATTCTGTGCATTACCATAGCAAGTTACAGACCTGGATAGTGTGTGTGTGTGTGTGTGTGTGTGAAACTGGCGGCCTCACACACACACACACACACACACACACACACACACACACACACACACACACACACACACACACACACACACACACACACACACTATCCACAAGAATTGCTTTAAGTAAGAGCAAAACTTGTCCAAACAGACCAGACACTAGTCTGTCACGGGGCCTATGGAATGGCTATGGTACCTTTTTTTCATGAGGATATACCACATCAGTACTAGGGCTATGACAGTCATGGAATTTTGGAGGATGGTTATTGCTCAGCCAAATGACCACAGTCACCATTATAACTGTTCGAATAGCATTTTATATATATTCTTTTAACATTTTATCCTCTCCTCCGCACCTGACTTGCATGTGCTGCTGCTGCTGCAGAGGGAGGAGATACCTAGGCAACCGAAGACTTGTTTGTTACAACACTTTGCTTGTGTCAGAAAGGAGCAACAAAGTTTCACATTTTACAGCAAAAACAGATTCTCTCTCTCTCTCTCTCTTTCTCGCTCTCCCCTCTCGCTATCGTCCGTACCGGGATGAGGTTGCTCCAACGGGCCATGGCCGTCGACACCTCGGGCCATACACGAGTGGACAGGAAGGATTAAAAAGGAACATCAGATATTTCCAATCCAATATGACTACCACGGTGGCGTAGCAGTGGAAAATTACGGAATTCTCACATGAGCGAGATCAAAGCGGAGGGCCTCCTATTCTGCCTTTGGTGTCTAGGATTAAAGTTTTCCCGACTCCATCTCTCGCTGGAACATCAAGCTCAACCAACGACATCAAAGAACCAGCCGTCCAGGCTTCCGATTCATCAGAGAACACATTCGTCAAAATCATAAATAAACACTTATTAAAGCATGCTGTTGGAAGCTTCGGATTGGATCCGAAGGCTTCTGCTGTGGTTTAGGGATAGATCCAGTTGGCAGGGAGAGCATCCCCGAAGACCACAGATGGATTAGGCCTGGCGTGTCCAGACCACGCTAGTGGACATCAGAGTGACAGATGCATCGCTGAGACCCAACATATGCTTTATGGGAGTGGTGGATTAGTTATGCCTTTTGTGTGTGTGTGTATGTGTATGCTCCCACTGGGCACAGACGTCAGTTCAACGTCTATATTTGATATATATTTGGTTGAGTCGTCAACTAACATGAAAACAACAGGAAATCAACAAAGCATTTCATCATGTCATTGAATTTAGGTTAAAAGTTTATTTGTAAAATAAAAAAGTGTGTTTGTGTGTGCGCACCGATGTTTGCTTGTGTGTGAGCATGTAAAATAATTAATCCACAATAGAATGTTTTCAGCCCACTGGGTGTAGAGGCACTCGGCAAACCCTGAAAGACTTATTATTATTTTTTTAAAGTACATCCGCAAGCCTTTTGTTACGAAAGAACCACCCATGAAAGGCTTAAAAGGCAACCTGTGAGGGGTATCTGTACCACCGAGTCAAGTGAAAAGGACCCATGCTAAGCTAGTCAAAAGGAAAACATGAGGGCACCAGCTACCAGCTCCAGCCACCACTCGTTACAGCAGTCTGATCTCGTTAGTAAACATCTGCATCTTTATTATTGAGAATATTAATATGCATATGTACAGGACAGGTGGCTGCCCCTGCCATACGTTCACTCAATTAAAGGAAATCACTGTTCGGTGTACAGTTGTGACTGACACAATTTCCATGGATGAGACTGTCCTAAAATGTACACCATATGGTTTGAGTTATATTAAATTAGTTTTATGAGTTATGCTGACCAGTGTTTGGCGTGAGAGGGATGTATAGATGGCCAGTTAGGATAGTTTTAGCCTGCAACTCAATTGTGCCAGGGAGATCATCAAACGAAATTACAATTCAGGTAGGTAGAATATACTGTAAATCAGGGTTTTATTCACTTGGCACCAAACAGAAGAAAAATGACAAACAGGGAACTTGTTCAATGAGAAATGCTTGTTTTTGTTTTCTATTGCAAACAGTGTAAACTAATGAATACACCCTGTTGTACGTTGCACAGTAGCCTGCACTGTGCATTGCTAACTGTCCTTTAGGGACAATCATGAATCATTGTAAAAATATAATATCTAGTCAGTCAGCTAGGTTACTTTGATCATGCACACACACGCACGCACGCAACGCACGCAACGCACACACACACACACACACAGGGAAAAATAATTCCATCTTCAAGATGTCTATCACAGCTCTCTACACACACACACATATCCCCCTCGCTACACCAAATGTAAAATTATACCCCCTGTAAACTCCCCCATTTATACCCCCATTTCTCACCACACGCCAGGCTTCACAGGGTCCCGTTGTGTGTCGGCCATCTTTCAGGAATCCAGGCGTACCTAAGGACTTCTGCGGTGTACCACACATCTTTCAGCGGGACAGTATGAGTTTACACAGGGAGCTCATGTTGTTTCATGCCTCCCATCAAACACACACGCGAAACACACACATGGATGGATGGAGCTTCTAAAACATACACGCACAGGGCACTCCTGTTGTTTCCCAGCCCATCTCTCACCCAAACAACCCAGATGCCTGTCGGTGCGTGAAACTCATGTCTCGCTGAGAGTCCTGTTGTGTGATAGTCATCTTTATTTTTTTCTCCTCCCTATCTGCATCCATTTGCTCTCTCTCTCTTTCCCCATCGACGTTCAGTCATTCTGACTGATATGTCAGTCAAAGGGGCCTATAAATTATCTTAGTTTTCCATTGTATGGAATAGCTTTAGGAGAGTGCTGCTCACAAGGCAGATGTCAGGCCAACACGGAATTAAATTCCAAACAGCCCCAATAACAGCAACCACATATACAGTAGACAAATGGTATATGTGCTTGGAGTACTATTTCAAACCCACACTGTATACAGTACAGCAGTGTATCCAAAATAAAACAGGATCTGCATCTAAAATGGCACCCTATTCCCTCTATAGAGCCATATGGGCCCCAGTCAAAAGTAGTGCACTATATTGGAAAAAGGGTACCATTTGGGTCGCATACATGGCAGAGGGAATGAGGAACGGAGAAGGGGAGTTAAGGGAGTCCTTTTGTATTTGTGAGTAGCATTAATCCGGGATAAATTGACTCGTTGGCTAATTTCACGAGACACAATGTTGCTGTGACAAAAGCATTACGGTGCATTAGTTTCTATGACAAGGGTCCCTGAATAGGTGACGATGGCTTGGTGACCCCAACGCTAAGTCTCGGTTCATATTGTAAGCCACAATAAGACCGCCCTTACAACAAAGGATTAGCTTTCACATGTCCCCAACAAATGACTATCCAGATTTCTGGGGGGGGGGGGGGGGGGGGGGTGTATGTGTGTGGTCAATATGGTACTTTTTTCAATGAATGCAGTATTTACATTAGAATAACTACCAACCGTGTCTTATGCACCATTTTTTCCACATACACACACAACAAAAGCCAAGACAATGTTTCAAATAATTCCTATATCCCTAAATCTCCATTATAGACTATCACACCTATTACTCCCCACAGGAAAAGGAAGTCACCACATTGACTATTACACATGTGAGGAGATTCCTGGCACCAGTCACATGTGACTCTGTCTGTTTACCAATATGTGTGAATTGGACCTGTATTTCATTAATCAGCCCGGTGAGCTGACTAATACAAGTTGGCTAAAGCTAAAGTACCTGGGTCTGGTGAGGTGCTTTTGCTTCTTTCAGTCATTCGTTGGTTCAAGTTTAAAGTTTTTTATTGTCACGTGCACAAGTACAGTGAAATGCCTTTTTTTGCAATCACTTTCCCAACAATCAATATCAGTAGTACTATATAAAAAAAGTAGAACAAAAATGAACGAACAATAGTTCCAGTGTCAGTGCCAATACGATATTTACAATGTGTAGGGATGCTGGAGTGGTAGGGGTAGATATGTATTGAGGTAAGGTGACTAGGCATCAGGATATATAACAAACAGAGTAGCAGCTGGGTATATGATGATTGTATGTGATGATGTGAGGTGATGGCGTGATGATGATGAGTGTGTATGCATGTGTGCAGAGTCAGTATGAATGTGTGTGCATGTTATGTTTGTGAGCAAATGAAGTGTGTGTGTGAGTGTTTGTTGGAGTGTCAGTGTGAGTTTGTGTATGAGTGAGTGTATAGAGTCCTATGAGTGTGCATAGTGTCAGTGCAAAAATACAAAATAGAATAGAAGTCAATAAAGCTAGTCCATTCTAGTCAGCTATGTGTCATGTTCATTCACTATACACTATATCTGATCTGATGATGATGAGACTGATCTGTCGAAGCAGCCATATCAGATCTCATTTGCATTTACATTCCCTGTTTCTCTTTCATGTGTCAATTGGGTTCCATCTGTCGAGATAATTAATTATGAGTACGGTGTCCATATTAGGACAGTCACGCATCGAGGAAAGGAGTCACTTATTGCATTCACTTACATTGCCTTCAGAAAGTATTAACACCCATTTACTTGTTCCACATTTTGTTGTGTTACAACCTGATTGTAAAATGGATTGAATTGAGATTTTGTGTCACTGGCCAACATACTATACTTCGTAATGTCAAAGTGTAATTATGTCAATAAACATGTGTAAAACATTTTAATTAAATAAAACTGCTGAAATGTCTTGAGTCAATAAGTATTCAACTCCTGTGTTATGGCAAGCCTGAATAAGTTCAGTAGTAAACATTTGCGTAACAAGTCACATAATAAATTACATGGACTCTGTGTGCAATAATAGTGTTTAACATGATTTTTGAATGACTACCTTATCTCTGTACCCCACACATACAATTATCTGTAAGGTCCCTCAGTCGAGCAGTACATTTCAAACACACAGTGGTGTAAAGTACTTAAGTAAACATTTTGGTGGTATCTGTACTTTACTTTACTATTCATATTTTTTCACAACTTTTACTTTTTATTCCCGACATTCCTAAAGTAAATAATGTCCTTTTTACTCCATGCATTTTCCCTGACACCCCAAAATAGTTTTTGAATGCTTATCAGAACAGGAAAATTGTCCAATTCGCACACTTATCTAGAGAACATCTTTGGTCATCCCTACTGCCTCTGATCTGGCGGGTTCATTAAACATACATACTTGGTTTGTAAATTATGTTTGAGTGTTGGAGTGTGCCCCTGGCTATCTGTAAATAAAAAAAAACGTTTAAAAGAAAATGGTGCCGTTTGGTTATATAAGGAATTTGAAATGATGTAGACTTTTACTTTTATTTTAGCAATTACATTTACATTTGATGCTAAGTATATTTAAAACTGAATACTTTTAGACTTTTACTCAAGTAGTACTTTACTGGGCGACTTTCACATTTTCTATTAAGGTATCTTTACTTTTATTCAAGTATGACATTTGGATACTTTTTCCACCACTGCAAACACAGGTTCAACCCCAAAGACCGGGGAGGTTTTCCAATGCCTCAGACAGAAGTGCACTAATTGATGGATGGGTAAAAAAAATCTAACAGACATTGAATATCCCATTGGGCATGTTGAAGTTATTAATTACCATGCGGATGGTGTATCAATACATCCAGTCACTACAAAGATACAGACATCCATACTAACTCAATTGTGAGAGAGGAAGGAAACCACTCAGGGATTTCACCATGAGGCCAATGGTGGCTTTAAAACAGTTACAGAGTTTAATGGCTGTGATAGGAGACAACTGAGGATAGATCAAAAAACATTGTAGTTACTCTGCAATAATAACCTAAATGACAGAGTGGAAAGAAGGACACATGTACAGATAAAAAAATATTCAAAACATGCCTTCTGTTTGCAATAAGGCCCTAAAGGAAAACTGCAAAGAATGTGGCAAAGAAATTAACTTTATGTTGTGAACACAAAGTGTTATGATTGGGGCAAATCCAACACAACACATCACAGAGTACCATTCCTCATATTTTCAAGCATGGTTCTGGCTGCATCATGTTATGGCTATGCTTGTCATCGGCAAGGTTTTTTTAGGATAAAAATAAATGGAATAGAGCTAATCAGGAAAAATCCTAGAGGTAAACCTAGTTAAGTGTGCATTCCAACAGACACTGGGAGACAAATTCACCTTTCAGCAGGACAACAGCCTAAAACACAAGGCCAAATATACAATGGAATTTGCTCACCGAGACAACATTGAATGTTCCTGAGTGGCCTAGTTACAGTTTTGAATTATAGCGTCTTGGAAATCTATGGCAAGACTGGAAAATGGCTGTCTAGCAATGATCAACAACCAAACTTGAAGAATTTGTTTACGAATAATGTCCAAATATTGTACAATCCAGGTGTGCAAAGTTCTTAGATACTTACCAGGGAAAGACTCACAGCTGTAATCTCTGCCAAAGTTAATTCTAACATGAATACGTATGTAAATTTGATATTTCTGAACACCATTTTCAATATATTTTCAAAAATGTCTAAAAGCATGTTAGCACTTTGTCATTATGGGGTATTGTGTGTAGATGGGTGAGAGAAAAAAAACTTTATTTTAACTATTTTGAATTCAGTCTAACACAACAAAAATGTGGGGTATGAATAATTTCTGAAGGCACTGTACTTCAAGCGACAACAACACCAACTCCAAGCATCGACGACTCCAAGCGACAATGACACCATCTCAAGCCATAAAGACACCAACTCCGAGCGACAACAACACCAACTCTAAACTAGTTATTGACTTTTGATCTGCCACAGGAGATTTGGTTGGGTTCAGCAAGGTCACTGGACACTACCATGGCCCAGGGGTACATCCCAAATGACACTCTATTCGAAACATAGTGCACTAGATTTGACCAGAGCCCAATAAGACCTGGTCAAAAGTAGTGAATTATGGAGGGAAAAGGGGCCATATGGGACACAGCCCTGGCCCTGGCCCTGGCCAGAATATCAACCCTTGTAATAGGGTCTGCCATTTTCTCTAATAGAACACAGAGAGGATTAGCCCCACTCTCGGGTCTCACTCTCGCCCCGCAATCACCACACAGGCACACAAAGCGTCGCCGTAATCCTGTCTCTCTGCTCACAGGAAGGGGAGATTAGCTGCCTTTAGACATGAGTGAGAGGATGCACAGGGTTGCTTATAACCGCAGTAAAATGGAGTCTTGGCTTCCAAGGCGAAAAATCCTCGTAACTAAGCCGTAATGAAAAGCGAATTGATTGCAATAAAGGGGGGGGGGGGGGGGTTATTTGCAGGAATTTATTTACAGTGTAGTGCATTTTTCAGTGGTTTCCTACTATTAAATTGAGAAACGCAATTGGAAGATGTAGACTATGCAGCTATTACATTGTAATACATGTGTATCTCGTTGATAGAGAGTTTTTCAAAAGCTGTTAAAATCATTGTGCTTTGTTTTTTTGTGGTTATATCAAGTAAAAAGTGTTTTGCAGTTTGCACCAATGTGAATTCATGTACAATTAACTAGCTAACTATACATTGAGTCCATCATTGGATATTAAAATCACCAGATATTGTTTTTGACAGACTTCTCAGTCATAAACACAGTGCAGGTTTTAAAGTATGGTCTCATATGTCATTAATTTCGCACAGACAAAAATATGCAAACATGATTTTATAATGGACTTTTAAATTATTTGGCTAATGCCTATTCGGTCTTAGTCATAATTGGCATAAAACAATATACTTAATTTGTTCTTGTGTTGCCCAACATTTCCATGTGACGAACTCAAAACACAGATTCAGTTTTTATGCATTTACTCTCCAGACAACAAGGAAAAACATCATAAGCCAATCACACAGTAGCATTGAATTTTGTTTTGGGATGGCAGCCATTGCACAGAAGAAATTCCATTTCAAAATATGTATTGATTGAGACATTGAGTTAAAAGAAGACACACAAAAGGGAGATAATTACTGCTCACTAGAAGGACGAATAGTTTGTTTTCAGTCGTGCACAGCTTTTGTCCTCCCTCTCTGGAAGGCTATTCAAGGTTAAACTGACTTCAGCCAACCTGTCGAGTTGCCATGGTAACTGGTATTCATCTCTTTAACAAGTTCTGAGGAGGGCGTCGACCTCTCAGCTCCTGGGCTTGAGGTCGAGCTGAAACAGAATATCAGAATATTGTGAAAAAAGCTCAAAAGTAGTATAGAATGCTGACAATCTAAAGCCAATTGCAAACAAGATGCTACATAATAAACCAAACATTGTCTTTCTCCCATATCCTAAGGTGAGGAATGATTAACCATCTGCTTAGTTTGTTTTTGTCTGCAAGCGTTTGTGTGTTACTGCTAATATGGGCAAAGAAAATTGTAAGGCAACATGGTGATTTATTGCTGTGGAGGCTATGGTTAATTGAATACATGGGTGTCATCTGTCTAAGGTTTGTGGATGATAAATGCTGGGGTGGGAGATGCATAACAGACACAAATAGGAACCGGAATACGTCAACAACTCAAGTTGGGGGTTCAAGATGACCCCTGTTTGACTTGGTTGCTCGCTGTGCTTAGCATCAAGTTAAGGCAGAACCCAATCAATCAATGCCCTTTAAAGTGCCACATTAGCGACCGACACTGGGCAACATAGAGTGCATTAGCTCATCCTTACGCTAATAATGTACCCAGATTCCTCACAATTCCTCCTAAATATTTGAAGCCATACTCCAAAAGGAGCAGGGAGTCCAGGGGTCTGTGTTGAAGAGGTAATTCATGCAAACTCCACTTATTGGCGAGGCATATAGGCTCTTTAAAAAGTTGGAGGGGCCTTTGAAGATGGGGCCCCCGGTGTGTGTTTATCCCTGAGGGAGGCGAGACCTTTGATGAGGAATGATTAATGGCACCACATATGACGAGGAGGGGAACTCCATGCTTGGCTGTAAACACCGTGCGCTAGCTCCGGTTTGCCACCCAGCAGCACTTTTGAGGAAGCCCACAATTGCCTTTGCCGTCTCAAGTCTGCGGTGTCCAAATCACCTTCAATAAAGCGCCATGCATGTCCTAAACAACAACAAAAACAAAAAGAGACAAAAGCGAAACGAGAGAATGTTCTGAGAGTCTCTCAGAATTATTTTGAGACTATTTTTTTTTTTAAACTGAGTGTGCGTATATCATATCACACACACATACCTGTATGTGGATGTCTCTCAAACATGAATCACTACATGTGGTATCTATCTAAGTATTCATGCATTTTTTTTTTACTATAGGTTTAGTAGTGCCAAAATTGACATGCCACAGATTTGTTTGATCTCAGTGTAATCTGCCAATTGGCTATGTCACGCCCTGACCTGAGTATTCTTTGTTTTCTTCATTGTTTTGGTTAGGTCAGGGTGTGACATGGGTGATGTATGTGTTTTTGTACTGTCTAGGGGTTTTCTAGGTTTTGGGGTTGTTTATCATCTAGGTGTTTATATATGTCAATGGCTGCCTAGATTGGTTTTCAATTAGAGGCAGGTGTTTATCGTTGTCTCTGATTGGGAACCATATTTAGGCAGCCATCTTCTTTGGGTATTTCGTGGGTTATTGTCTATGTCTAGTTGCCTGTGTATGCACATTTATACTATAGCGTCATGTTCGTTTGGTTGTTTTTGTGGTTTGTTTAGTGTCTGTCTTTATTAAAATATATAACATGTATTCTAATCACGCTGCGCTTTGGTCTCCTCTTTACGACAAACGTGACAGGATAACTAGTGGAGTAGGCACTGTGAGTCCATACCTGCGAATATTAGAAAAGGTTTGTTTTAGTTATGGCATCAACAATTATAAACATTGACGTAGAGTTGCATGTGATCAAAGGCTACATGTTAGCTGTTCCCATTATATAAACTGGCACATTTATCCCTATGCTATCCTCACCTCACCAGGTGGCAGTGATTATTTCCTGTAACAAATTCCGCATCATCCTATCAAAGATCTTAAACCTTCTCTCCACAAACCAATGGCATTTCTTAAAATAGGTCAACTTGGCCAACAGAGGGATATTGTCAGGTGTGCTCCCTCTCCGGCCTCTAGGTTACCAGGCAGCTCGTTATGGCGCACACCTGTCACCATCGTTACGCGCACCTGCGTGTCATCAGACTCACCTGGACTACATCTCTTCCCTGATTACCTTCCCTATATATGTCACTCCCTTTGGTTCCTTCCCCAGGCGTTACAGCTCACATGTAACCAGCCTTTATTCACGTGCAACTGTGGCAACAATTTATATTGGCTGATGCTTAAACTTGTTATAATGTTCACAAGTTTTGACCCAGAGTGTTTTTCTCCTATGGGCCCTGGTCAAAACTAGTGCACCACATAGGGAATAGGTTGCCATTTCGGACTCAGACACTGTCACCAGGGGACTTTTATACAGTCAAGAAACCAACGCAGCTTTAACAAACCAAGTGTCAAGCTAGTGCCACTTTCTGATGCAAAACACACAACACATTATGCTGAAGTAACCCCAGCTAATACCATATACTGTAATTACAGTAGATCTCATCGTGTCAGTGTCAAGTTCATTCCGGTCCACATTTATAATTAGTTGTAGTTATTAAAACAAGCCTGTGTCAGAAGGTGAGATAATTGCTTGTGTGTTTGCTTCTGAACTAATTTGGTTATTATTAAATGATGGTTCTGAACTAACTATTAAATATGATTTTAACAACCCTCCTCCCTGGTTTTGTATGGGAAACATTTTAGACTCAGTCACAGATGAGGAGTTCATTAGTGGTGCTTATTAATTGATTTATTTTTTGCTTTCCTGGAGTGGGAAGATGGCTGATAAACAAAAGCAGGAGAAAGAGAGAGAATTTGTTTAGGTTCTTTGGTGTGTCGAGCTCGCCGCAGGGTGCTCCACAGCCCTAAACTATCGGTTGACCCCTCCTTATGGTGTCACGAGGAATAACAAGCTCCCGAGAGGAGCCCACCTGAAGAAAATAAGTCTCCACTTGTGTTTCATCTAACAGCACTTAAGGGAATTCCCCGCGCCTCACTTTCGTTCGTTGTTCATGTGTAATTGGGTTAGCCACGAGAGGAAACGTTTGAACTTTGCACTTTGGGAGATTTTTTTTCTCAAAACGCATTCATTGTCCCAAACATTGTTATCCCCTGTGTTCAGCATAGTGAGCTGCAAAAATTCAACATGAGTGCTGTAGAGTAGAATGCTGTTTAAAAGTCATGTAACAAGGGAACAAGTGTCTCCTTTATAGGATACATTTCTGAGAAAATATTTTTTTTTCATTCAACTATGGGTTGATCTCTAAATTGAGAAAAAGCAGGGCTCGACCTGATGGCTCAGAAATTATTGTAGGTTGCTAATATGGCTGGTTTGTAGAAAATATACACGGCTAGGAAAGACAGAGCAGCTTCATGCACTGGCCTTTGGGTTGTGTACGAAGCCGTGTTCCCCTACCAAGGACATTGCTCCAAACAGACAGCGTGAACTAAGTGGTTTTGCTCACCCATAATAACATTATCCTACAGAGCACCTCAACATAAAGAAAATAACGCTGCACCACACTGACCTTGGAGATTCAGAAATTCTTTGTAGGCTTACTTAAACATATACGCACATGTATGCACACACACACACACACACACAGACCTTAAGTGCAGATATTTCTTGATGTGTTGCAGTGGGGGAGTGCAGAGCAAGATGCGTGTGCCAGTCATAGCTTTCCGCCACCATTAAACCATCTTCTTCGTAATGTTCAACTTATTTTAGTAAACTGAAGTATGTGTGTACCTCTAAGATATTTGTCAAATGTTGTACTTCCATCCACAATGAAACTATCCATAGCATTGTCTGATATATTATCCAACTTAGTCTTCCTGGTATGTTTTGATCAAGCCAAAGAATCAATCAGGAGCAAACGGGGTGTGGCCAGCAATCAGGAAATGGTGTGCCTTGTGGTTGAGATTGTTAACTTTCTCTTATTCATGCCACCTCAGTAATCACAATGGAAAATGAATCATTGTTTTGCCTTCCTCATGATTACCAAATAAATGGTGCACATAGTTTATAACATCATTGCTACCTTTGGCCAGCCACCATGCCACCATCAATGAATTGATTGACCTGCTGTGGAACAACACATAGACTCTTTCTCAATTCATCCTTCCTCATTTCCTTGCACCCTCTCTCCTGTGTTTTCTCCAAAAACACATTGGAGAAGGAGGGAGGGACCTTAGTTCTTCTCCTTCAATAAGGAGGAGAGGAGATAGGAAGCAAGGAATCGGGGAAAGACAATTTGTGATAGAGCCAATCATTTTCATGGTGTAAGTAGTACTATAGGACAGAAGTAAAATGGACCTGCAGGAAATAATCATTAACAACTGCAAAAGGGGGAAAGAAATCTCAGGGTTATAAAGGTAGAAAGGCACTGTGGGTTCAATTTTTGAAAACAAAAGGAGAGGTTGTTCATGATATCTTGTGAAAACTGTCCTCTTAGGTTTAATACCATATACTGCCAAGTGGTAGATACTATTATACCCCTGTAAAGAGAAGCCAACCCAAGTTTTGTTGTGGTACTTTCTCCAAGTGTGTGTGTGTGTGTGTGCGTGAGTAAAACAGAGACAGACTCTCAGCAATCAAAAGTTACTGTATATACGGTATAAACGAGTAAAGTGAACCAGTATTACAAAAATGTGACCCACTCGTGGGATGCCGAGATAACCCTAAGCAGCAGTAGCCTAGGCATGCGGTAGACGCAGCGTGCCTATCAATCCATATGTTTAGCTGTGCTTGTGTACAGTCTATGTGTGGCAGGTTTTGAATAAGTTGTGAGTCCATATCTTTTGCCGTGCTATCAAACACTCTTATAGAAAAGGATTCCAAAAGGGTTCTTCGGCTGTTCCCATAGGAAAACCCTTTTTGTTTCCAGGTACAACCCTTTTGGGTTCCAAGTAGAAAAGGGTTATACCTGGAATCAAAAAATAGTTATCCTATGGGAACAGCTGAAGAACCCTTTATGGTTCTAGATATAATTTTTTTTTCTAAGAGTGAAGAGTTCAAACACAATTCTACACAGATTCCAGTAAACAGAGGTTTTGCTCTTCACATTCAGTGTTCGAGTCCGTCCATGGGTAAAACCCTGCATTTGCTGCCCAGCAGTACAGTTTATTTTTAAAGAGAAGAGATCAAATGTAGAAGCTTGCAGACCTTCACTATTCTGTGTATTTCTTGAAAAAAAAAAGCTTTGAGGATTTGACAGCTAATTGAATTAATCAAGTCGCTGCTAATTTACTAATCTAATCAGATTAATTCCAATTTGATTCTGACATGATAAGGTTTAAAGTAGTGTGGTAATTTCATTGTGTCTAAACAAAATAGAAGATATCAAATGAAAGGGTGGCTACAGTGGGATGTCAATCGATCTTCAGCACCAAGAACAATTAGATAATGGTGGAATAGAAAGCAAAGCAGTAAATGGCATGTTGTACTACAATTCAGTCCCGGGCAAGAAAACTCTGCATTAAATAAACCAAACGTCAAGCACAATAAACACTGAGTGTACAAAACATTAGGAGCACCTTCCTAATGTTGAGTTGCACCCCTTTTGCCCTCAGAACAGCCTCAATTCGTCAGGGCATAGGACTCTACAAGGTGTCGAAAGCATTCAACAAGGATGCTGGCCCATGTTGACATCCAATGCTTCCCACAGTTGTGTCAAGTTGGCTAGATATCCTTTGGGTGGTGAACCATTCTTGATCCACAAGGGAAACTGCGTTAAAAAAACACCAGCATTGTAGTTCTTGACACACTCAAACCGTTGTGCCTGGCACCTACTACCATACCCATTCAAAGGCACTTAAATATTTTATCTTGCCCATTCACCCTCTGAATGGCACACATACACAATCCATGTCTCAATTGTCTCAAGGCTTAAAAATACTTCTTTAACCTGTCTGCTCCCCTTCATCTTCATTGATTAAAGTGGATGTAACAAGTGACATAAATAAGGGATCATAGCTTTCACCTGCTCAGTCTGTCATAAAAAAAGCAGGTGTTGTTAATAACGTTCAGCGTAATTCTGCTATATTTTATTGTAACACAGTTTTGATTCCATAAATGTTGATAGAATAACAGTGCGTTTTCACACTACGTTGTAGTAAGGCATCACACCTTGTGGGTGTTTCTTCTGAACACCATGGAAAACACTCTGGGGTGAAGTTCCCCTGTGTAAAGATATAGGACCAGCTTCCCTTTCCCCAACCTTAACCATTAATGGGGAGAATGCTAAAAACTGACCCAAGATCAGCATCGAAATTGACTGATTTCTGGTAGTTTGGTTACTTAGTAGTATTTGGTAAAAACACACGATAAATGGTAACACTCAAGGCTCAAAGAGACACCAACAAAGACTGAAATTGTGTTTGGCAGCTGTCTATTTCAGTATGCAAATGTAGTGACTCCATGTGGTTCCATGTCCATGCTCTAATCCATAACTTTACTGCTGCATCAAAAGCCAACAAGAGCTACTACAAAAACTGAGTTGAACTTTGCCTCGCCGACAGCTCAATCCTAAAGTCTCGAAGGTGCACTCCCATTTACATATGAAACGCATCTGTTAGTGAAGGGAATAGGTGGGAAATGGAAATACACTGTGTGTTTTCGAGTCTCTCAATATCTTGCCTGCCTCAATGCCTGTTGGGAATGATTGCTGAAAAACTCTACCAGTGGAAACAGAAGTGTTAGATTGGATTGGACCCCAAGGACACTCACATATACATACACACACACACACACACACTCTCACACACAATCACTAGGGTAAATTGGAGAGACAAACAAAGGAAAAAGAAATTACGCTGAACCCTCTTATTAACAATTAGTGCCGGAGAGGGCTTGGTTAGCTTTTGTTTGTGCAGATTGTTTGGAGAGTTGCAACCTCTGCAGCTCTCTTCCCATTGTGTTAGCATTGATCGTCATCACTGCAATAGGGAAGCCTATATTATTATCAATTCCAAACTTTCAAAGTGACCAATGTTTGGTTTTGTTTGGGATCTACTCTCTGCAGCTCTTTCTGGTCAAAAGGCATAGAATAGAAGGAAATACCGTCATTGATCAGGCCATTTTTGTAGTCACAATGATAAAAACGTATCATATTTGATGGCCTTGAAAATATTTTTCAACCTGGAAACATCTGAAAGTAACTTCCAGCTCAAGTTTACTGTGTCCAAGATCCCTCTTCTCCTCCACCAGGGTGTTGCTAAAGACAGGACGATCTCACCTTCCTATGTGGAGGCGAGTTTATCTGCTCTTCTGTCTCAGTCAGCAGAGATGCATCATGTGGCTCTTGCAGGCCAACCTGAACAACCCCTTACATCCGAACATAGCTGATGAGTACCCAGTTCGGCGGTTGATTAGCAGATGTGTCTGTCACGTTAGCCCTGGCCGTCTGCGACCCTCGGCAAGTAAGACAGGTCGGAGGCAGGTGGGGAGCCGGCAGCCTGATGACTAAACAGGGGGTGAGAGGAGGTTGGGGGAGATTGGCCGGAGAGAGTATAAAGGGAAAATGAGGTGGAGAGGGTGGTGTCACTCACAAACACCCAAAGACTACAAGAGAGAGGATTCCTCACCACCAGCTGACAACGTGGCAGAGAGAAGCAGATGTTTGCTGTTGAACAGATAACACGGAAGCTCCAGGTGTTCCTCCCATACTGTGAGAGAGCGAGGGAGAGAGATGGAGGAAGACAGGGAGAGAGAGGTTTCCGCAACAGGAGGAAACAGTCTGTTTCAAACAGTACTGTACTGTGCCTTGAAAAGTATTCATCCCCCTTGGCGTTTTTCATGTTTTGTTGCATTACAACCTGTAATTTGAATGTATTTTTATTTGTAATCCATGTAATGGACATACACAAAATAGTCCAAATTGGTGAAGTGAAAAGAAAATAAAAACTTGTTTAAAAAAACAACAACAAAAAAACGGAAATGTGGTGCGTGCATATGTATTCACCCCCTTTGCTATGAAGCCCCTAAATAAGATATGGTGCAACCAATTACCTTAAGAAGTCACATAATTAGTTAAATAAAGTCCACCTGTGTGCAATCTAAGTGTCAAAGGATCTGTCACATGATCTCAGTATATATACACCTGTTCTGAAAGGCCCTAGAGTCTGCAACAAGCAAGGGGCACCACCAAGCAAGTCGCACCATGAAGACCAAGGAGCTCTCCAAACAGGTCAGGGACAAAGCTGTGAAGAAGTACAGATCAGGGTTTGGTTATTAAAAAAAAATCAAAAACTTTGGATTAAAGCACCATTAAAGCCGTTATTAAAAAATGGAAAGAATATGGCACCACAACAAACCTGCCAAGAGAGGGCCACCCACCAAAACTCACGGACCAGGCAAGGAGGGCATTAAACAAAGAGACCAAGGAGCTGTACAGCGGAGATTGGACCACTTTAAGCCGTACACTCCACAGAGCTGGGCTTTACGGAAGAGTGGACAGTTAAAAGCCATTGCTTGAAGAAAAAAATAAGCAAACATATTTGGTGTTTGCCAAAAGGCATGTGGGAGACTCCCCAAACATATGGAAGGAGGAACCTTGGTCAGATGAGACTAGAATTGAGCTTTTTGTTTGGCCATCAAGGAAAACGCTATGTCTGGTACAAACCCAATACCTCCCATCACCACAAGAACACCATCCCCACAGTGAAGTATGTTGGTGGCAACATCATGCTGTGGGGATGTTTTTCATTTCCAGGGACTGGGAAACTGGTCAGAATTGAAGGAATGATGGATGGCACTACACACAGAGATATTCTTGAGGGAAACTTGTTTCAGTCTTCCAGAGATTTGAGACTGAGATGGAGGTTCACCTTCCAGCAGGACAGTGACCCTAAGCATACTGCTATAGCAACACTCGAGTGGTTTAAGGGGAAACATTTAAATGTCTTGGAATGGCCTAGTCAAAGCCCAGACCTCAATCTAATTGAGAATCTGTGGTATGATTAAGAGATTGCTGGACACCAGCGGAGCCCATCCAACTGGAAGGAGCTGGAGCAGCTTTGCCTTGAAGAATGGGCAGAAATCCTAGTGGCTAGATATGCCAAGCTTATGGAGACATACCCAAGAGACTTGCAGCTGTAATTGATGCAAAAGGTGGTTCTACAAAGTACTGACTTTGTGGGGGGGGTGAAAAGTTATGCACGCTCAAGTTCTGTTTTTTGTCTTATTTCTTGTTTGTTCCACAAGAAAATATATTTTGCATCTTCAAATTGGTAGGCATGTTGTGTACATCAAATGATACAAACCCCCCAAAAATCCATTTTAATTCCAGGTTGCAAGGCAACAAAATAGGAAAAATGCCAAGGGGGGTGAATACATTTGCAAGGCTCTGTATGCCCTGGAAGTCCATTTATCTGATTGTCAGGCTTCAACGGAAGATGGATCTGAATGCATATTTTCTTTTAACCAGTGGGCTTTCAAGTTTAGTCTATCATGTGGTAAAACTGTACACTGTACATCCCCAACAGATTTACATAGTGCTCAAGGACACTCCAATATAATGGGATGTTATTCACACAAAGAGATCTGTTCCTATTCGCTCTCACACGACAATGGGCTGAGGATCATTAGTTCATTTCATTAAACATCTATTTGCATAACCCCCATAGAATCATTAGGAATAGAGGGAAATCAAAATGGAAGCATGACACCTCAACATCAAAACCCATTGGGAAAACTGGTTGCAATGACTTCATTATTATGTCTTTGGTTGCTCTATGGTCACGTTATACTGGTTGTAAAATATCATTTATTTTTACTTCTTTGCAACAAGAATAATACATTTTAATTGGTTGTAATCTGGTTAACTGACCCCTTAACAACAAAATGTCACCTCTTTGCTTGCCGTCTTCATGACAGCAGAATATGACATCATTATTTTGTCACATGCCATTTTTTCTCCCATTGGGAATGCCTTGAACTTGTCATTTGGTTTGCCCCAATTTTTTTAATAGTTATTTTAGATATGTCAATCACATGTTTACATTGCCATGAACATAATTCCTTCTAAAATAAGAAATTAAATCCAATATTTCCTTTTAATCTTGTTAAGAAGACCCATCTGGGTCGGAAGTCTGCTGTAGTGGTCTAAGCTCCCACTCTGGACCACGCATGCCCCCTTGGCGATGGGGGTTTGACGGCTGTGCCATTGTCTGTATCTCCCCATCTCTGCTTACATCTGTCCTGTAAAAAAATAAAAAAATAAAATAAAAAGGGTGGATTGGAACTCCAGTCTCCTTAAAATAATGCAAAAAAGAAGACCCATCTGGTATATATTTATTTGATATACAATGTGTTCCTATGGGGGACTGTGCATTGTAGTTAGAGGCACATCTCATTCTGTGACAGATGGCAACACAACAATTTGCAAGTCATGTGTAATGGCACTTAACGCTCGGAATTAGCTGACATTCCCATCGACCGCTTGTGAGCCATTGCAATGCTGACACTCAACAGCTACAGGCAAATGTTCCCCAAAATACAAATTATATAGCAGAAAGTCCACACAGCTCTCTCTCCTTTTCTCTCTCACCTTCTCACTCTCTCTCCCTCTCTCATTCTCTCTCTCGCTCTCTCTGAAAGTAGTTAATTATATGGTGGTCAAAATATACAACTGTGTTTGCATGATTAATTGGAGTGCTTTTAAGATGGTCATATTATGGATAATTTAGCTATTAGATTTTTTTTAGGACCCCTGTAGGTAAACATTATATTCAAAAATATATGTCAAAATAAACACATTGTCACGCCTGTCGTCAGAAGGAGTGGACCAAAAAAACGAAAGCGCATAGTTCTGTCAGGTAATGACACGAAACAGAAAACAACTACCCACAAAACACAGGTGGGAAAAATGCTGTTTAAGTATGATTCCCAATCAGAGACAACGATAGACAGCTGCCTCTGATTGGGAACCACGCTTGGCCAAAAACAAAGAAATAGAAAACATAGAAATAAAGAAGCTAGAATGCCCACCCTAGTCACACCCTGGCCTAACCAAAATAGAGAATAAAAACCTCTCTGTGGCCAGGGCGTGACACACATTTATCATAAGAAAAAAGGTTTTGAAGTGTTTGTCCTATATATCTAGGAAATGCAGTACATGAAAGCTCAGGAAATATATACTTTGTCGACACATAGCCCCTTTTTTATGACGAGGTTACAGTGTATTCGAAAAGTATTTAGACGCCTTGACTTGTTCCACATTTTGTTACATAACAGCGTTATTCTAAAATTGATTAAATATACATGTTCATAATCAATCTACACACAATACCCCATAATGACAAAGCGAAAACAGATTTTTAGAAATATTTGCAAATGTATTACAAATTAAAAGCAGATACCTTATTTACATGAATCTTCATACCCTTTGCTATGAGACTTGAAATTGAGCTCCGGTACATCCTGTTTCCATTGATCATCCTTGAGATGTTTCTACATCTTAATTGGAGTACACCTGTTGTAACTTCAATTGATTGGACATGATTTGGAAAGGCACAGACCTGTCTATATAAGATCCCACAGTTGACAGTGCATGTCAGAGCAAAAACCCAGCCATGAACTCAAAGGAATTATCCATAGAGTTCCAAGAGAGTATTATGTCGAGGCACAAATCTGGGGAAGGTTGCCAACACATTTCTGCAGCATTGAAGGTCCCCAAGAACACAGTGGCTTCCATCATTCTTAAATGGAAGACACTTGAAACCACCAAGACTCTTCCTAGACCTGGCCGCCTGGACAAAATGAGAAATCGGGGGAGAAGGGCTTGGTCAGGGAGGTGACCATGAACCAGATGGTCACTCTCACAGAGCTCCAGAGTTCCTCTGTAGAGATGGGAGAACCTTCCAGAAGGACGAGCATCTCTGCAGCACTCCACCAATCAGGCCTTTATGGTAGAGTTATGGTAGAATGTCCAGACAGAAGCCACTCCTCAGTAAAAGGCAGCTTGATTGGAGTTTGCCAAAAGGCACCTAAATACTCTCAGACCATGAGAAACAAGATTTGCTGGTTTGAAGCAACCAAGATTGAACTCTTTGGCCTGAATGCAAAGTGTTACATCTGGAGGAAACCTGCCACCAATTGATGGGAAATGATGTAAATATATCACTAGCCACTTTAAACAATGCTACCTTATATAAATGTTACTTACCCTACATTATTCATCTCATACGCATACGTATATACTGTACTCTATATCATCGACGGTATCCTTATGTAATACATGTATCACTAGCCACTTTATACTATACTATGCCACTTTGTTTACATACTCATCTCATTTGTACATACTGTACCCGATACCATCTACTGTATCTTGCCTATGCTGCTCTGTACCATCACTCATTCATATATCCTTATGTACATATTCTTTATCCCCTTACACTGTGTACAAGACAGTAGTTTTGGAATTGTTAGTTAGATTACTTGTTATTACTGCATTGTCGGAACTAGAAGCACAAGCATTTCGCTACACTCGCATTAACATCTGCTAACCATGTGTATGTGACAAATAAAATTTGATTTTGATTTGATCCCTACGGTGAAGCATGGTGGTGGCAGCATCATGTTGTGGGGATGTTTTTCAGCAGCAGGGACTTGGAGACCAGTCAGGAACGAGGGAAAGATGAATGGAGCAAAGTACAGAGAGATCCTTGATGAAAACCTGCTACAGAGCGCTCAAGACCTCTGACTGGGGTGAAGATTCCCCTTCCAACAGGACAAAGAACCTAAGCACACAGCCAAAACAATGCAGGAGTGGCTTCGGGACAAGTTTCTAAATGTTCTTGAGTGGCCAAACCAGAGCCCGGACTTGAACCCGATAGAGCATCTCTGGAGAGACCTGAAAATACTGTATCACTGATACTTGTTACTGATATTGTTCTTGTAAATACTGTATATTATTTTATTTATATTGACACTATTTCTGATATTGCTACTATGGCTGTACTGTTTACCACTTCTGTAGAGACCCATCCAATTAGCAAAATGTGGCTAGCTTCTTATGGCTGCAGGGGCAGTATTGATGGTCACTAGCATTTCACATGATAGAGATCTGCCTTCCATGGCTTTTCTATAGACAATGGAATTCTCCGGTTGGAACGTTATTGAAGATTTATGATAACAACATCCTAAAGATTGATTCTATACTTAGTTTTAAATGTTTCTAAGACCTGTAATATAACTTTTTGAAGTTTTCGTCCGACGTTCGGCTGGACCTGCATGAGCGTTTGGATTTGTGTACTAAACGCCCTAACAAAAGTCGCTACTTGGACATAAATAATGAATATTATCGAACAAATCAAACATTTATTGTGGAACTAGGATTCCTGGGAGTGCATTAGGATGAAGATGATCAAAGGTAAGGGAATATTTATAAGGTTATTTCTGAAAAAAATAAATTCTGTGCACCTTCTCGTCTTAATGCAACACAGCGGTTGCATTAAGGAGATGTATATTTATTTTCCATGTTTAACAATTGTATTTTCATCTACATTTATAATGAGTATTTCTGTAAAATGATGTGGCTCTCTGCAATATCACGGGATGTTTTTGGAACTAGTGAACGTAACGCGCCAATGTATACTGAGATGTATACTTTTTATATAAATATGAACTTTATCAAACAAAACATACATGTATTGTGTAACATGAAGTCCTATGAGTGTCATCAGATTAAGATCATCAAAGGATAGTGATTAATTTTATCTCTATTTGTGCTTTTTGTGACTCCTCTCTTTGGCTGGAAAAATGGCTGGGTTTTTCTGTGAGTTGGTGGTGACCTAACATAATCGTTTGTGGTGCTTTCGCTGTAAAGCCTATTTGAAATCGGACACTGTGGTGGGATTAACAACAAGATTATTTTTAAAACAGTATAAAATACATGTATGTTTGAGGAATTTTAATTATGAGATTTCTGTTGTTTTGAATTTGGCGCCCTGCACTTTCAGTGGCATATCGATCCCATTAACGGGATTGCAGCCCTAAGAAGCTAGGGGTTATAGCATTCCTTTCACATGACCCATCAATTTACACAAGTATGTTTTGGTAAGCATCATCTAATATTTATAAAATATTTTTATCTGGCCAAACTGTTTACCTGTAATTTTTCCTAATTATAGGCTACTACTTTTACTACTTTTAGTTGAAATCTTTACTACACTACTCACTGTTTAGCACATGACCTCACATGTGCATCCTTCAAGAGAGGGGGGCTGGCTTGTGAACAGTGCTGAATGGGTGTAGACAAAGGAGAGCTCTCTCCTAGTAGTATCAAAACATTCAAATGCCATTTTCTCAAAATTGAGGTTACAAGTTTATCAACTTTGAAAGCAGAATTACTTTCCCATTGTTCCTCAAATGCAGTGAATGATATACAATTGTGTAGCTCTGTGTCTCTGCTTTTATCCAATGTAAAAAAAAAAACACAATATCACATGTGCTGTTATATTCGGTTATGTCAAATGCAAATGAATCATTGTGTGATCTTCCGAGACATTGATTCAGCTTTGATCTAACTTTACAAAACGAGTACCATTGTGAGAAGTGATAATCTTCTATTCGTAATAATAATACTAAGTGATGAGTAGGACTATTAGGCGTAGGCAACAGACATACAGATCTTGATGTGGGTTATTTTAAGCGATTTGAGCACCCTTTGAATCAGGGTGGACAGCACTGTGTATTCTTAAATTGTAAAAGTGAGGGAGCGCCACTCCCCCGCACTATGGTAGCACAACATCCCTGATCCCTGGGCAAGAAAAGGTGGAAGACCCCTGGTCTAGCCAGTTATCTAAACTTGCAGTAATCATAGCCGATTACCACCCGGACATGCAGGGCACATGCCCAGGGGCCCTAACTTTCAGCTGGCCCGCATTGATGTTTTTTTCACTCAGATTTTATTAACATGGCATTCATTGCAGAAAATGTGTTATAAAATTGCTAACATTTCTCTCCGCCTCTAATGTGTAGAATGTGTAGAACTGCAGAACTTGCTATAAAAAGGCAAACATTTCTTTACGCCCTGCCACCCATGGCAAAATGTGTAGATTTGCAGGAAATACATTCAAATATGTATATATATTTCTCTGCTGTTTTCCACTTGGTGGGGGGGCAACCAAATCTCGCGTAGGGCTCCCAAAAGGCTGGAGCCGGCCCTGAAAGTAGCAGACTAAAAAGTAAATTACTTCCTTCAGAAATTACTTAAGAGTACAGCCTACAGAGAATAACTTGAAAAGAAGGCCTACTAGTTCCTCTAAGGCACTAAGGCAACCATTCATTTATTCTGCCTATTACTTGCCTTGAAGATAGTATCGTAACGTATACGCTAGGAAGCAGGTGCAGAAAATGAGTTTAATAATGAGAATAAGCAGATTAACAAAACAGGGAAAGCATACCGAAGTGAACAAAACCAATTCTGCCTGAAGACTGAGGCTACTGAGGACTAAATAAAGAGGAAGTAATCTAGGTAATGATGAAGTTCCGGTGTGCATAATGATGGGGGGCAGGTGTGCGTAATGTGGGTTGCCAGGACCAGTGGAAAGTAGACCAGCAACGTTAAGAGCCGGAGAGAGGGAACGGAAGTAGGCGTGACAATAATAAAACAATTGATGAAAAACATACATTTTCCCTAATGAAAAATACATCTACCCCCTAAAAATGTAATTAATTATAATCCACATAATACTTCACATACACATATGCTACTTAGGCTACTTAGGAACTGACGTCTAGTGGACCTGTAGTCTAAGTGATTGTACAGCATACAAACATCGCTTCCAGTGGCCCTCTAGCAGCGATTCTAAATATAAGTCATTCAAATCCTCCTGCTGCAGGATTATTTTCCTCCTAATATGGTCAAATTAAGATCCAACATCTGTATCTGTGCTTGGAGTTCAAAACAGTTGATCAAAAGTAAGCTAGCAGTGTTTAAAAAAATCCCAGTGACAGTTTAAGAATATTAAACCCGAGGGACGAATGTGAATTAATTACTAATGACATGAAATAAATAACAATCTTCATAAATGACTGTCAAAGCAACAAAGAACTCGGGCTTTACAATGAGCATGAAAACTTGGGGAAATTATGGTGTTAAGTGAGTTCAAATCTTCCTAGAAGTCAAACAAACATGATGTGGGACATGCCAAAAATTGGGATTTTCAGAGAAAACAACTAATTAATTAATTTGAATGAAAACGCACTACAAGAGTGTTAGAGTGTAGATGTAAGTGATCTAACTGTGTTACATGCAGTGTTTTATCAAATGTATAATTAAAAAGAATCGGCTGACTCAAACCCAGAGAAAATTATTTAGTGTAGAGGTGCTAACTAACAGAGAATAAACTGTAAGCTACTGTATAAAAACAAAGAGAGTCGCACACTCCATATGTATAACTTAGTAATTTAATGTCACAAGGACATAAAAGGCCCTATTCAGGGGACAAGCCAATAGCTCTCTCCAACAAACAGCTCTTGACTAGTTCACGTCTATTCAATAAGCTTTCTAAAACAATTATGAGAATGTTTCTTAACCATTCAGAGCAAAGATTATGGCATGGCTATTATCACAAGAAGCCCCGTAGCCTACCTGCAATTCCTCAAAATGTGGTAAGAGGTTCACACAACCACTCATTGTATTATTATTATGGTTGCAAATCTATTTATTCTTTGTACAACACGGTCCTGGCCATGGAAATTTTCAAAGTTCTCGTAATCCAACTTTTTTCTTTGTTACGAGCAGTTCTCAAGTATATGCTGCATGTGTGTGTGTGTGTGTGTGTGTGTGTGTGTGTGTGTGTGTGTGTGTTTGTGTGTGTCTGTGCATTCATAGAATCCTGATCATTCAGTGGGGCCTAAAACCAATAACAGCTAACTTGATTTCTCTGTCTGTTGAGTGGTCTATTCTGTTCCCATCACACCCCAAGGTGACCGTAGCGCCATAATACACTCTGATGAGTAGAGAGAGAAAGAGAGAGAGAAAAAGAGGGACAATGAATAGAGAGTGAACTGAGAGAGTGGGGGAAGAAGATGAGGTAGAGGAGAGGGGGATGATACAGAGGGTAAGTCCTGACTGTATCTTCTCGGTCTTCTGTTCACACACTATAGTGTTCTCCCCACAATGTGCTATTAGGCCCCCTTTAATCATATTTATCCAGTAGGGGCCAAGCTGAGGGCTCCTATCTGGACTAACTTAATATAGTTTTGGGGTGAGCTGCCCGAGACCCCGTTGGAGCGCCATGCCGAAATAACAGTGATCAGTTCTGACAGGAGTGTTTGAGTGGAGGCCACTCTCATTTGGCACAGTGCTCAAATGTCATTTCACCTTCAGGGGTCCGCTAAAGTTGACATAACTCATCTCTTTGGTAAGGGACAGGATGGCCGCTGGCCGAAGAACACATGCTGGGCTGGCGAAGGCTGTAGTGGGAATAGAAGAGGCAAAGGCAGTGGAAAGTGGAGAGGACACATGCATTTCTAAACAGACGAGGCAATCCAAAGGAAGCTTGTGACTGATTAGAGTAATCCCGTATTACCAGCATATTCAACAGCGTTTAATTAAGAAGTATATTACCTTCAACAGTGTTATCTTGTCATCAAGCCATCAATGTTTTGTGATTGATGGTGTGTTAGCTGACGGGTTAGCAATTCGCATGTTTGGCATTTCAGTGGAAATACTACTACTATCAGCTTTTTTATTAGCAGTTAAGCAAAAAACGTACGTCCTGTATTATCGGCATACGGTCCCATGCCAAACTACTATAGTTGGCTAGACAGCACAAACTGATATGGGACCAGGCTAACCTGGCATTGGTGCTGCTACTGATCTGTAACCCCTCGGTGGTCCTGAGATGAAAGTGGACGGACTTCGGTATCAGAAGCGATTGACCCATGGGAGACCCTGTGGTAAGGATTAGCCAAGAGCATTCCGGTGATATCCCCCAGGCCCCTCATCCCTATGCCCATTTCCCCATCCCATCCCAGACACAGGCCTCCTCCCTGTCGTCCCAAAGGCCATGGGTGCATCCTAAGTGGCACCCTACTCTCTACATAGTGCACTATTTTTGACCAGAACCCATTGGGCCCAGGGTCAAAAGAAGTGCACTACCTAAGGAATAGGTTGCCATTTGAGATGCAACCCTAGCCTAACTGGATTGCCACTCCCCTCACTCTGTGTTAAGTCCTTATCAATGTGGGTTTAACACTGTGGAGATGCCGGGTACTAATCCACTTACTGGGACTCTATTTGGATGAAACCGAACCATGTTTTCATTTTCGACAGGAGACCCAGGGCTTTGGTTGGATTGGATGTTGACCCAGCATGCCATGATCTCATTGGTTCTGGCTTCAGGAAGAACTCCAGTGATTGGTAAATTGGGGTGACTCTGCATGGTGGGCATGGTGATGGCTTCCTCGATAGTTACCCCATACATTAAGACATATCATAGCATTTCTTCTTATTCTAAGATAAATTGATACATATTCCCATGTTTAACCTCAAAATGATTCATTCTCCATACCAAGATGGTGATTGACGCTGTAGACTAGACAAAAACCAATAAGAAAAGGGACACAATATCCCAAAATATAGGACAAATAAAGATCGATTCTATTCAATATCAATCATCATTTAGGGAACGTAATTTGTGGACATTGCATTAATGTCCCTTATTTGATGGGAGCTCAACCATTCAGGCTAAGGACACAGAGAAATTGAAGGACAATCCTCTTTGTGGTCCATTATCCATCAAGTGATGAATCCCATTGACACATCATTATCTCAATCCATAACTTTCTGACTCAGTATCCTTCTGTGGCTGTACCCTTAGCCAATTGGTAGAAAACCTGTTGGTCATTTTTTATCCAATATCCAATTAGTGTGACCTTTACGACTGTGACAATTAATATGAGGGAGATTCAGTGTAGTCACATGCTCTTTGTTGTGGAACCAATTCATGTTTAATTAGTTTGACCTATATAAACCTACAAAAGCACACATTATTGTATCAACATGATTTAAATTGTACCTGTGCCTTGATAAATGCATGTGCAAACGAATTCCTACAGGCCAACACTACAATCATACACTCAACATAACATCTATCTATCTATCTATCTATCTATCTATCTATCTATCTATCTATCTATCTATCTATCTATCTATCTATCTATCTATCTATCCTGACTGAAGGTGCCTATTCCCTTTATAGTGCACTGCTTTTGACCTGGGAATATGCTGCCATTTGGGATGCAGCCTGAGTGTTCAACTCCCTGAGATACCTTAAAGTCCCAGTAAAATTCTACTTGAGTAAAAGTAAAAAAGTATTTGGTTTTAAATATACCAAAGTAAATGTAATTGCTAAAAGTATAAAGAATTTCAAATTCCTTATATTAAGAAACCAGACGGCACCATTTTCATGTTTTAAAAATGCATGGATAGCCAGGGCCACACTCCAACACTCAGACATAATTTACAAACATAGCATTTACGTTTAGGGAGTCTGCCAGATCAGAGGCAGTAGGGATGACCAGGGATGTTGATAAGTGTGTGAATTTGACCATTTTCCTGTCCTGCTAAGCATTCGAAATGTAACGAGTACTTTTGGGTGTCAGAGAAAATGTATGAGGTAAAGGGTATATTATTTTATTTAAGAATGTAGAGAAGTAAAAGTAAAAGTTGTCAAAAATATAAATAGTAAAGTAGATACCACAAAAAACTACTTAAGTATTTTTACTCCACTGTACAGTATATTCAATACCCATTTCAGTTACAGCATGGACAGTTACAAGCAGAAAAAAAATGACATGTTTATTTTCTGTGGGGGACCAATGTTTATTTTATTTTAGACTTTTTTATTTGGGGGTTACAGATACAATGGTAACAAATATTCGTACAATATTCAAACAAGAAAACAAAAAAATAAGTGGGCCTCCACCCCCAACCTCCCATCCCATTTCCCCAACCCCACCCAGTCAACATGTCTTCATCCAACCACTCACCTCCCCACCCCCCCTCCCTAATACACGGTATAGCAACGTTATAGCAAGAGTAGGAACTACGCTGTGTAGTGGACTCAGATGTGTTCATCTTCCCTGTTTTCAGTTGTGTTTGATGAGCTCATGCATATTCATTTGGTGTGAATTTGCTAATGTCTTATCCACCATAAGGTTATTATCCATAAATGACAGCCTGTAATGAATTAATCCTGTCTGTCTCCTCTCTCTCCCTGGATCATTAGAAAAGCTGAGCCTGGCTTATTGTCTTCACGTTCCAATTCCAAATATTATGGCTGTATTTCGGCTCTTTTGGCAGACTTCACCAGACTTCATTAATAGTTTGGTACTGAGTCGCCAGAGGGCCAATTGATGGCCAGAGCTGACTCGCGCCAGCTCGCTCTGCACTCACGCAGTGTCTTGTGATTTTGGGTTTAAAACGCAGCCTCGACCCCCAAAACGCTACCATGTTGTGGTGCCGAAGTGGCGTTGTCGCCGGTAATGAGAGGACACAAGCGCTGTGCTCACCGTCCCTGAGTCCTCGCAGAGTCAAACAAATGCATTCATAGATGGGCAGTCAAGTTGACTCTCGGTCGAACTGGAATCACCTTCAACAGTAATACAATCCAATAAGACAATTAGGCGGGTAATTGTGTGGTGTTTAGGAAATAGATTTTTTTAAAGCTACCCCAGAGGCACTTCTATTACTGTTGGTTTGCATTTTAATAAAAATCCAATATGAATTTGCACAAGCCGAGAGTGGAGAAGCTTGGGCACATTCTACTAATGGAAGTGAATTCCACTGTCCATAACAATGAAGTCTAATGGTTTAATGTTATCCCCCACTCACTCAGTTGGCTGTTCATCAAGATATATATTCAGTTACAAGTGATTCAAGGGACTCACTGCTATAACAATTGTCATAGGATTTAAAGGGGGAATCTGGGATTGGTACCTCCATTTTTTTACATTTGAAATTCATGAAAGATAGCCATTTATTAACATGGTTGTTTTTTGAATCCCAGATTGCCCCTTTAATCATTGGAAGCAGTTACACTTACAAAAAGTATGCTAAATATGTCATAGCTTTTTAATGGTTTGTTGACTTTACATCCAGTCCCATCCCAATCTGTGGAATAGGATAAGCGAATTAAAACTATGCTAAAATTATACTATTTAAATGTAAAAGCAACAAGGTATCTAATAATATGTTTTCTACTTGTAAAGTATGTCAATGAAATGTAGTAAAAATAACATAATCAAGAGGAAATTTCTAAAATATAGATGGCTGTAATAACGTTAGCTCGAACATCAGTCTAGATTACTTGATTCTGTGACTGAGAAAATATTAACAGTCTGAACAAATCCATCAGCAAGTTTTTGGATACTTTATGCATGGCAATACTCATTTCCGCAGGCATTGACAATAACCAATTTAAATGCTGTGAGTGGGTGGCCTGACCCCGTTCTGAGCTAAAACAAATCTAAAAGAGAGAGCGGGAGGGAGTAAAGGGGGAAAAACTCAGCACATTCAGTACTGAAGCTGTCCTTCCCTTGAGATGTTGTAGCATGTTGAAGATGGCACACTTCTAAGATGTAATGCCTCGGCTGTGAGAAAGTCTAAAGAAATAATGGGACAAGTGAAAGCTTTCACATACGTTGCTGGTGCTGTGTGGTGCACAATTAATGTTTCCATAGTGTGCTCACTTCCTACATATAAGTAATTAACTAGCGGGGCTTGGAAATCCCAGGGTGCGATGCATGCCTGCCACATTGGACAGACTCACAGGCTCATACATGTATTAGCTTTGTACATTGTCGTGTCTTTGGCTTTGCCGGATTAAGTGATATGACATGCTATCCTATAAAATCTTTTCTCTGTAATTAATATTACCTGAATGAGCTAATCATGTAAATGTAATTAACTAGAAGGTCGGGGCACCACAAAATAATATTTATAGAGCTGGGAGAAGGGTGTGTTTCATAGTTTAAAACCCATGTTTCTTCACAGGGACGGGCCACTGATTGAGCAGAGCCCAAACCTTATGAAGCCCCAAATCTCTAATTTGGAAGCAAAAATTGCATTTCATCTTTTCACAAATAATTTTACATTTAAACATTTGAATTGCACAACAATTCCATGTGAATCTGATAACTATAATGTGTAGACTTTCCCAGATACAGTTTAGGTCGTCCTGTCATCAGTCATAATGTCTCAGATGACAACCGAACTCATATTAGTTAAGTACCAACGCATATTTTCAACTGGTTCTATTACCGAAATATGGTTCCTTTCCCTCCACTTGTTTGATGTTCCCAGACTGTCTATGTTTAACTTCTTTGGGATAGGGGGCAGCATTTTCACTTTTGGATGAATAGCATTCCCAGAGTGAACTGCCTCCTACTCAGTCCCATATGCATATTATTATTAGTATTGGATAGAAAACACTCTGAAGTTTCTAAAACTGTTTGAATGATGTCTGTGAGTATAACATAACTCATATGGCAGGCAAAAACCTGAGAAAAATTCCAAACAGGAAGACTTAGTTTGACAAGTTTCTTCGACCTGTAATATAACTTTTTGAAATTTTCGTCCGACTGGACCTGAACGCGCTTTTGGATTTGTTTACCAAACGCCCTAACAAAAGAAGCTATTTTGACATAAATGGACATAAATGATGGACATTTATTTATGACTAATGTTGACTGCGCAACATGGCGGATATTTATTTTGGCTGGTTTGGGCTCTGAGCGCCGTTCTCAGATGCTTTTTCCGTAAAGTTTTTTTGAAATCTGACACGGCAGTTGCATTAAGGAAAAGTGTATCTAAAGTTCCATGCATAAGACTTGAATTTTAATCAACATTTATAATGAGTATTTCTGTAAATTCATGTGGCTCTCTGCAATATGTTACATGTTTTGGAACTACTGAACATAGCACGCCAATGTAAAATACGATTTTTGGATATAAATATGAACTTTACCAAACAAACCATACATGTATTGTGTAACATGAACTCCTATGAGTGTAATCTGATGAAGATCATCAAAGGTTAGTGATTAATGATCTCTATTTGTGCTTTTTGTGACTCCTCTCTTTGGCTGGAAAAATGGCTGGGTTTTTCTGTGAGTTGATCATGACCGAACATAATAATTTGTGGAGCTTTCACTGTAAAGCATTTTTGAAATCAGACACTGTGGCTGGATTAACAAGAATTGTATCTTTAAAATGGTGCCTAATACTTGTATGTTTGAGAAATTAGATTTATGAGATTTCTGTTGATTTGATTTTGTCGCCATGCAATTTCATTGGCTGTTTGCGACGGGTTCCGCTAGCCAGTCCTAGACAGGTTAACAAAGGCTATTCAAGAGTCCCTCTGTAGTGTCAAGAGAGAGGGAAGGGAGAAAGGTATTTATGGGGGGGTCATAAACCTTACCCACAGGCCAACGTCATGACTGCCCCCCTCCATGTTGGGTTCAATCTTGCAATTAACCTGCATGTTGCAAACCATACAAATGACCGTGGGTTGTCCTGGTTGTGGACCATCGTTGTGGTCCCCATCTGGTGGTCGACCCGGGTAGGGTTTATGCGAATGAAGTCCGCGCCAAGGCTGCGCAGCATATGTCCAGTTGGTGATCGCTGTTGCAGTCCCCCCTCTGGTGGTCGACCCGGGTAGGGTGTCTGCAAATGAAGAAGTCCGCTCCAAGGCTGGGCAGCGGATGTCCAGATATAGTTATGCCACCTTAATCATCTAATTGGACTGTATTCTGTATACGTCCATGGTCTTGGCAAAATGACCCTATCATGGCATTGTCTAATGTCATTTCTAGGGCTTTCCTAATTTGCGGGGTGTTGGTTAGGGTACTATCCTAAGTTGATAACTATATGATAGGTCTACAGCTGTAAGGCACTAGTTTTGGGCAGTCTACAGGGATGACCTATGGACTTCTGAGAAGACAACTGGTGAGTGAGCTGTAGAGTTAAAGGCCTCAAAATAAAATTTCAACTTTACTAAGGCTTAAGTGATCCTAGCATAAATCCTAATTGGATGTTCCGTGCATGTGCGTTTATGCTTATGCAAGCGCACATGTCAAGGGAAGGAAACCAAGTATCCTGGCAGATTACAACTTCTTCAGAATGAGTCTGACGTAGTCAGGTCATTTTCAGGTCAATGCCTGGAGGTCAGTCAGAATTCGAGGGAGTCTGTACTGGTTTTACTACCAGTCACTGTCTTCCACTATTGTAATGGCGGTAGGTATGAAGAAGTCTACTTCATAGCTATGTTATCCACGGAGGGGCTAACCTCATGACGGAAGTCCTCTTTAAGTATTGCACACCAGTCATACGTGGTGTGATCATGGTTCATGACTTCTAATAACCTTTCTCCTGAACGGAGGGTTCTATTTATTAGTAGCGTGTTTTAACCATTGGAAGAGTGCAATGGAGATTCCCTTCCCCATGTTGCACTCCGAGTGACTCCTATGACGCTATTATAAATAGCAATTTAACTTCTGAGGTTACTAATACTTTTACTGAGTGTTGCTGGACTGACTGTGGTATTGGTACTGGTACTCAAGGGGACCAGTTGTCCTACTGATTTATTCTGAAATATTATCCTACAGGAATAAATGATTAGATAATTTTACTAGTTGTCTTGTAGTGGCTACTTCACATGGCAAGGAATGATTATTGTTGCCATTTGTTTTGGAGGTGGACACATCCACTGGACTTCCTTTACGACCAGTGTGGTACACCTCAGTACTATCTTAGATGTGTTCTAAGATAATCCCCGTCTAGGGGCCTGTCTGCTCCTCACTGTTCTCATAGGGGAGATTACAACTAGATTTGATCTATGCTCAGGTGGCCTCGTACGGTGTTGTCCATAGTCTCGACCCCCCCACAGGCCTCGATAAGGCTCATCATGGGTCTGGGCTACTATTCCCCCCCTTTGTGTCTTGCCATATTTCCATCTTCATCACCTGAGTTCTCTCATCATTCATTTGGTCAGCGACTTCAATGAGTTCTGCTGATTTGTCATCCAACTTTGTCATTGTGTTCATTAACCTCTTTGATCTCTAGGGGCGCTATTTCATTTTTGGATAAACAACGTTCCCGTTTTAAGCGCGATATTTTGTCACGAAAAGATGCTCGACTATGCATATTCTTGACAGTTTTTGAAAGAAAACACTCTGAAGTTTCAGAATCTGCAAAGATATTGTCTGTAAGTGCCCCAGAACTCATTCTACAGGCGAAACCAAGATGATGCGTCAACCAGGAAATGAGCAGAATCTCTGAAGCTCTGTTTTCCATTGTCTCCTTATATGGCTGTGATTGCGCAAGGAATGAGCCTACACTTTCTGTCGTTCCCCCAAGGTGTTAGCAGCATTGTGGCGTATTTGTAGGCATATCATTGGAAGATTGACCACAAGAGACTACATTTTCCAAGTGTCCGCCTGGTGTCCTGCGTGGAATTCGGTGCGCAAACGCCAGCTGCTTGTACTTTTCCATTTGATTGAGGGGAGAAACCATGCTTCCACGAACGATATATCATTGAAGAGATATGTGAAAAACACCTTGAGGATTGATTCTAAACAACGTTTTGCCATGTTTTCAGTCGATATTATGGAGTTAATTTGGAAAAAAGTTCACGTTTTGAGGACTGAATTTTTTTTTTTTTTTTGGTAGCCAAATGTGATGTAGAAAACGGAGCTATTTCGAATTCACAAAGAATCTTTTTTGGAAAAACTGAGCATCTGCTATCTAACTGAGAGTCCTCATTGAAAACATCCGAAGTTCTTCAAAGGTAAATGATTTTATTTGAAGGCTTTTATGTTTTTGTTGAAATCTTGCGTGCTGGATGCTAACGCTAATGCTAACGCTAAATGCTACGCTAGCTAGCCACTTTTACACAAATGATTGTTTTCCTATGGTTGAGAAGCATATTTTGAAAATCTGAGATGATAGTGTTGTTTACAAAAGGCTAAGCTTGAGAGATGGCATATTTATTTTATTTCATTTGCGATTTTCATGAATAGTTAACGTTGCGTTATGGTAATGAGCTTAGGTCTGTAAATAGAATCCCTTATCCGGGTTTGGTAGACGCAACAGGTTAACTGATTGTCTTTGGTCTGCAGCGTTTTGAGTAGAACTATGTTACTTTGAGTAACGTTCAACAAAACTGCCTGCATGTTATCAAATTGCGTGCTCCTGTTTGTAGATAACTCAACAGATTTATCTAGTTTGGAGTGGACTGCATCGTATTTAGTTTTGGCTAAATCGAGTTGTTCCTGGAGACAACGATTTTGTTGAAGAGTTTGTGCTCGTTCATCGTCATAAGTATTTGCAATGACTTTTAATTGTTCAGATTTCAAACGCAGTTCTTCGACTAGCAGAATGTTTTCATTTCTTGCTCAGTTCTCTCCACCTGTGACCTCATGTTAGCCATGTCTTGCACGTGCTTCAGCTGTGCACTGTGGTATTGGACCGATGCTAACCTTTGATGGCGATACATGAGTGCTAAAGTGGAGATAACCGTCACAAAGCCTGTGTTTGATGGTTGATTTTGGAGAGCGTTTTTTTTGCTAATGGCATAATTAGGGTTGGTATCACTGCTGAGGTCAGATCAATCCTTTTATGGGTGGGGGTTCACTAATTAGCAGAGGAGGGGTGACCACCTCCTTTGATAGCTTACACATTATTAGAACAATTTAGAGGAACAATTTTCCTAACATTTTTTTTTCAAAGTTTGGGTTTGAAATTCATTGGACGCTGCAAAGAAAAATGCCATCTATTTATCGATGTTGACGAACCATCAGTACCGTACCAGTAATGTGGAAGTTGGATGTGAATGAATTTGCAAAAGCAAATTGAATTAATTAATCAATAACAATGATTAATCATACCTGGGTAAGCTATCTGGGTATCAAACTTTAATTAACCTGAGAGGTTGCTTCATCCAGGTTAATATGAGAAGTTTAAAGGTGTCTCATTTGATTGGAAGAACATTAAGGTATGTTCAACAATTTAACTTATTAATCTTACTTCTACCCCCTCCTTTTTCGAAAATTCTGTTAAAAATCGCGCAACTTTTCAGCGTCCTGCTACTCATGCCAGGAATATAGTATATGCATATGATTAGTATGTGTGGATAGAAAACACTCTGAAGTTTATAAAACTGGTTAAATCACGGCTGTGACTATAACAGATCGTGTGTTTCATTGAAAAACGCAAGAAAAACTGCTCTCTGAAAGCTAAAAATAATTTCCATAAGTCACTTCCACGAGTTGTTAAAAGAGAACAGAATTTAATATCGACCTGCCTGCAATTCATACAAATTCCACACGATGTCGACATTGTCCTCATTTTCAATTGAATTAATTGTTGGAAAATCCATCTATCTGGCATCCATTTTCCCAGTCTTCACCCGGATGTAGTTGATGAAGACATTAGCAGCCATTGATTTGCAAGCGAAGACCTATTGAAAATACATCGCCCTGTAATCATTTTGATAGATTATAAACGTTTACTAATACCTAAAGTTGGATTACAAAAGGATTTCGAAGTGTTTTGTGAAAGTTTATCGTCAACTTTTTTAATTTAAAAAAATTACGCAGCGTTTAAAAACGATGTTTTTTTCTGAATGACACAGCTTCCATACAAAGCTATTTTGGGTATATATGGACCGATTTAAACGAAAAAAAGACCCAATAGTGATGTTTATGGGGCATATAGGAGTGCCAAGAAAGAAGCTCGTCAAAGGTAATGAATGTTTTATATTTTATTTCTGCGTTTTGGGTAGCGCCGGCTACCGCAAAATCTGTTGTTTACGTGTCGTGCTGGCATTTTGGGGGGTGCATGCTATCAGATAATAGCTTCTCATGCTTTCGCCGAAAAGCATTTTAAAAATCTGACTTGCTGGCTAGGTTCACAACGAGTGTAGCTTTAATTCAATACCCTGCTTGTGAATTTTGATCAAAGATTGAGTTGTAACGAGTACATTTAGCATTTAGCGTAGCGCATTTGCATTTCCAGGGGCATACTTGAGACGTCTGCGTCTCAAGTATGGTCAAGAAGTTAAATTGAATGAGACGATAATCCATGCAATCTCCATTGATTGGATATCATAAGTATAAACAGTAGATCAAATGTTGGGAACATTCACCACTATGATACACTTATGGATGACTGAATTTTACTGATTGATCAATTTAATGATAAATCAAACCTGTATAGGCTATTTGGGAATTAAACTTGCTTCATCTAGGTTAGTTTGGAAAAAGTTTACAATGTCTTATTTAGAAAACGAATCTATTTGGATATTATTTAAAAGATCCATTTGAGAATGTAAATCTGGCAATTTCACTTATTAGTTCATTTGAATAAGACATTGATATCCGTCTGGATATCATAAGTAATGACTTGAGTGTGACCTGAATAATTCTTGAAGGAATGTACAGTCACACACTTCAGCCGTCACTGCACACGCTGAAATCAAACGGAAGTACCCGGGGCGGGACATCCGTTTTGCAAGGCGGAGGAATTACAATGTGGCACAAGAAAACAAAATGGCTATTTTCCCTTTGTTAGCTTAGCATCTTGTGCAAACTAATCCTACTTTACGCATGAAAAATGCACAATATAGGATTCCCTTGGCAAGGGAAAGGTTTTACTCATAACATATTATGTTCAAACCCTTTTCGGCGTTATTTGACAATGTTTTAACCGGAACTCACGGCAAACAACGAAATGCACCGTGGTCTACTAGCGTGTAAACGCGAGAGGCAGAAATAGCCCTTTGTTTGGCCAAACGATTGAGCTAATCATGTAAATGTAATTAACTAGAAAGTCGGGGCACCACAAAATAATATTTATAGAGCTGTTATCTTCCGAATAAACTCTTAAAGACCTAGTAATATTTTACATCAATAGCAGTCAATATCTCATCTGAAAGTTGTGAATTCTTGGTTAACTTCACGAACCCTGGCTAACAAGTTGAATCAGCAATACAAAATTGGGTTTAATTATTTATTTACTAAATACCTAACTAATCACACAGAATTACATATACACAGAATTAATCATACATTGATTACAAATTATGTCATGAAGGAAAACTTCCCAAGCGGACGGAACAGATATGACAGCTGGTTACACAAAGAACGGGGGTTGGGTTTGAGTGAAAGAGCGGGAAGACTTGAGGAACAAAGGGAGAAGCCATGCTATTGTAAATACAGTATCTTATGCATTCTAAATGACCGTCCATTTGGAAAAGGAAAATGCAATAAATATTTACTCTGAGCTGCGCTTCAATAGGTTGGTGGTAGATGGAAGGCCGTGTTGCCCAACAGAGTCCTTTGTCCTTTGACGAGTGTTTCTGGGATACGGGATACGTTGTAGTGTCATCGTTGTGTGGTAGATGGGATACTCTGTCAGTCCTTTCCTAGCCCACGTTTACAGCGGCCGCTGCTAACTCAACTGCTAGGAGGTATCACTTCTGTAGTGAATAAGAGTTCAAAGTTCATACCATTCGCAACCAAAGCTCACGCTGAGGTTGGCTTAATTCTGAAGTTGACATGTTAGTCCTTTTCAATGTATGGACCGTCGTCCTATCGTCCTCGGAACATTTTCGTCAAGGGCTTATATAGCGGAGGGAGAAGGGTGTGTTTCATAGTTTAAAACCCATGTCTCTTCACAGGGGTGGGCCACTGATTGAGCAGAGCCCTAACCTTATGAAAACCCAAATCTTTCATCTGGAAGCTAAAATTACATTTAATCTTTTCACAAAAGAACATTAAACATTTGAATTGCACAACAATTCCATTTGAATCTGATAACTATAATGTGTAGACATTCTCAGATACAGTTTAGGTTTTCCTGTCATCAGTCATAATGTCTTAGATGACAACCGAACTGACATCATACCAACACATATTTTCAACTGGTTCTATTACCGAAATATGGTTCCTTTCCCTCCACTTGTTTGATGTTCCCAGACTCTCTATGTTTAACAAAGGCTATTCAAGAGTCCCTCTGTAGAGAGAGAGGGAAGGGAGAAAGCTATTTATGGGGGGGTCATAAACCTTACCCACAGGCCAACGTCATGACAACATGCTTCATATTATGTTATGACATCAAAAACAGTCTACTCAAACAGTGCAATGTTAACACCTCTTCTTATAGAGTTAGGGAATAATACTGTATAATCACAAACATAGGAACTCTGGATCCAAGTTCCACCAACATGTCTTTGACAGATAAACAAATTTGCTTTTGTTTGTCACTTTTTATTTTATTTTCCCTCGTAGGATTACCATGCTCTAAAATTAAAAGTGCTTGTGTCTCACTGAGGGCCCAAATAAAGGCAGGGCTTCGGCTGCAGTCAAGATAGTCTCCCCGGTGCTACACTCCTGCAGCCGGGCACGCCTGCAGCCAGGCGTGAGCTGCAAGATGCAGCCAGAGGAACGGAACATACCTCCCCCTCTATAATTAGGAAGTGGTTATCTGCACGTGTCCGTCCAGGGCCACTGACCTCCCCCTCCTCCTTCTCTCCCTCCTCTCCCGTTATCAGAGGTAATGCGAGCCTCAGGATAACCCCCGCAGCATTGTGGGAGATTCTGAAAGCATGAAGATTAAGGAGGGGAGCACCTGCCAACAGGCTTACAGGATTTGCTCATGTGGCGTAGAGTTTGGGGAGGCCTCTCCACACTTCAGGAAAAGTCTGACTTTGTTGTGTGTGTGTGCGTTTGAGAACTTGTGTGTGTATGTGTGTGTCTATGTGTGCATGCTTGGTTGTGTATTTGTAACTGTGTATGCCTGCCTGTGTGCGTGCGTGTGTGTGTGTGTGGTAAGTCTATGCAACAGTGACATTAACTATTCCCTTGCAAACTTCCCAGAGTTCTCTCATTGTGCGGATTAAAGTGCTGTCAGCATCATGGGAGATTCTGGAAACAGGGAGATTAGGGGGAAATGTACCTGGCTGAAAGCTCGCTGAGACATCTGTTCATGCAGAGGAGGACATGAGACAGAGGAAGCGGGCGTGTGTGTGTGTGTGTGTGTGTGTGTGTGTGTGTGTGTGTGTGTGTGTGTGTGTGTGTGTGTGTGTGTGTGTGTGTGTGTGAAAGATAGAGAGGGGGGGGTGGAGAGAAAAGAGAGATAGTCTGTGTATATCATCGTGTTCACTTATGAAATGCATAAAACAGCAGTTTATCCTTTATTGCCTAGCCATAGGTACCATGTCATGCACTCGGAACACAGAGACCTTCCTCGCTGTCATTGGCCCAACTGAACACACGCAGTAATTGACATATGGTCATAGAGCACACCTCCCTGCAGCCCCAAGACCATCTGCTGTCTTTCATTGCTTCCCAATGGCATAGCCATTATTCTTTATCAGGGCCCTGCACTTTGTAGGGAATAGGGTGTCATTTGGGAATCAACCTATCACTCACTCACCTACTCACTCACTCACTCACTCACACAAAGAGTACACTGAGTATACCAAAGAATTGGATCACCTTCCTAATATTGAATTGCACCCTCTACCGACAATCTACAATGTGTAGAAAGTGTTCCCACAGGGATGCTGGCTCATACTGGCTCATGGGGTGGCAGGTAGCCTAGTGGTCAGAGCGTTGGGCCAGTTCAAATCCAGGCTGTATCACATCCGTCAGTGATTGGGAGTCCCATAGGGCGGCGCAAAATTGGCCCAGCGTCATCCGGGTTTGGCCGTCATTGTAACTAAGAACTTGTTCTTAACCTGTTGAATCTAGGGGCCATTTTTTTTATTTTTGGAAAAATAACATTCCCAAAGTAAACAGGCTATTTTTCAGGACCAGAAAATAGAATATGCATATAATTGACAGCTTAGGATAGAAAACACTCTAAAGTTTCCAAAACTGTAAAGATATTGTCTGTGAGTATAACAGAACTGATATTGCAGGCAAAAGAATGAGAAAAAGCCAATCAGGAACGCAGCAGTTTCTAAATAAGAGTCCCTTCCTATGCTTCCCTATTGAGCAGTGAATGGGATATCAACGAGATTCCTTTTTCTATGGCTTCCTTAATGTGTCTAGTATCACAAGACATAGTTTCAGGCTTTTATTTTGAAAAATGAGCCTGAGCGACAACATTGCGTCAGTGTCCACCTGATGGCTCTTTGTGTATTTCTCGCGCAAAAGACAGAGATAGCCATTTTTCCACCCGGTCTTACTGAAAAAAGCTCTGTCCCGGTTGATATATTATCTAATAGATATTTGAAAAACACCTTGAGGATTGATTATAAACGTTTGCCATGTTTCTGTCGTTATTATGGAGCTAATTTGGAATATTTTTCGGCATTGTCGTGACTGTAATTTCCGGTCGTTTTCTCAGCCAAACGTGAAGTACTAACAGAGCTATTTTTGGCTACAAAAATACATTTTCTGGAAAAAAGGACATTTGCTATCTAACTGGGAGTCTCGTGAGTGAAACATCCGAAGCTCATCAAAGGTAAACTATTTCATTTGATTGCTTTTCTGATTTTTGTGACCAGTTTGCCTGCTGCTAGCTAGGCATAATGCTATGCTAGGCAATCAATAAACTTACACAAATGCTTGTCTTGCTTTGGCTGTATTTTCAAAATCTGAAATGACAGGGTGATTAATAAAAGGCTAAGCTGTGTTTGAATATATTTCACTTGTGATTTCATGAATATGAATATTTTCTAGTAAGATTTTTTGTCAGTTGCTTTGTGCTTCTTATCTTTGGTTGACACGAAAAAAACGAACATGGTGGCGCGCACAAACTACCCCATCGTCAGATTACTTTAGATTTTTGTTTTACTAAATCATTTAGATCAATTGTAAATGGTAGCTACGTGCTATTAACTAATTCATATTGTGGTTTCTGTTAGCAGAGAGTTAGCTAAATTTGATCGCTTGTCAATCTTTCCTCAGTTAGCCCTAGGACTAATGTAGCCTACATTTTATGATTTGGCTGATTGTGTTATGCTGTCGCTACTTCTGTAGGATATACTGCTTTCTCGGGAAAAGGCCCAAATCCCCATAATTTGCATGAAGAAAATACGGAGAAAAAAGGGGCGGAGGTCGGGCTGCCTTCTGAGAATTTGTAGGCGAGCGAGTAAACTCCCACTGCCATTCGTTCTATTGGCCAATGTGCAATCATTGGAGGGAGAAAAAAAAGATGACCGCCGATCAAGATTATCCTACCAACAGGACAATAAAAACTGTAATATCTTATGTTTCACCAAGGCGTGGCTGAACAACAACATGAATAATATAGAGCTAGCGGGATTTTCCATGCACCGGCAGGACAGAGAAGCTAAGTCTGGTAAGACGAGGGGTGGGGATGTGTCTATTTGTCAATGACAGCTGGTGCACGATGTCTAATATTATAGAAGTCTCGAGGTATTGCTCGCCTGAGGTAGAGTTCCTATTCCTCACTAATTGCTGTTCTGATGTCCAGAAGTTCACTCAACGTCAACAAAACAAAGGGATTGTGGACTTCAGGAAACACCAGAGGGAGCACGCCCCTATCCACATCAATGGGACAGCAGTGGAGAAGGGATACGTTTTAAGTTCCTCGGTGTACACATCACGGACAAACTGAAATGGTCCACCTACACAGACAGTGTTGTTAAAAAGGCGCAACGGCACCTCTTCAACCTAAGGAGGTTGAGAAAATTTTGCTTGTCACCTAAAACCCTCAAACTTTTACAGATGCACAATTGAGAGAATCCTGTCGGGCTGTATCACCGCCTGGTACAACAACTGCACCGCCCACAACCGCAGGGCTCTCCAGAGGGTGGCGCGGTCTGCACAACGCATCACTGGGGGAAAACTACCTGCCCCCCAGAAAACCTACATCACCCGATTGTCACAGGAAGGCCAAAAAGATTATGAAGGACAACAACCACTCAAGCCACTGCCTGTTCACCTCGCTACCATCCAGAAGGCAAGGTTAGTACAGGTGCATCAAAGCTGGGACCGAGAGACTGAAAAACAGCTTTGATCTCAAGGACATTAGACAGTTAAACAGCCATCACTTACACTGAGAGGCTGCTGCCTACATGCAGACTTGAAATCATTGGCCACTTCAATAAATGGATTACTAGTCACTTTAATAATAATGTTTACATATCTTGCATTACTCATCCCATATGTACAGTGCCTTGCAAAAGTATTCGGCCCCCTTGAACTTTGCGACCTTTTGCCACATTTCAGGCTTCAAACATAAAAATATAAAACTGTATTTTTTTGTGAATAATCAACAATCATGAAGTGGAACGACATTTATTGGATATTTCAAACTTTTTTAACAAATCAAAAACTGAAAAATTGGGCGTGCAAAATTATTCAGCCCCCTTAAGTTAATACTTTGTAGCGCCACCTTTTGCTGCGATTACAGCTGTAAGTCGCTTGGGGTATGTCTCTATCAGTTTTGCACATCGAGAGACTGACATTTTTTCCCATTCCTCCTTGCAAAACAGCTCGAGCTCAGTGAGGTTGGATGGAGAGCATTTGTGAACAGCAGTTTTCAGTTCTTTCCACAGATTCTCGATTGGATTCAGGTCTGGACTTTGACTTGGCCATTCTAACACCTGGATATGTTTATTTTTGAACCATTCCATTGTAGATTTTGCTTTATGTTTTGGATCATTGTCTTGTTGGAAGACAAATCTCCGTCCCAGTCTCAGGTCTTTTGCAGACTGGTTTTCTTCCAGAATGGTCCTGTATTTGGCTCCATCCATCTTCCCATCAATTTTAACCATCTTCCCTGTCCCTGCTGAAGAAAAGCAGGCCCAAACCATGATGCTGCCACCACCATGTTTGACAGTGGGGATGGTGTGTTCAGCTGTGTTGCTTTTTCTCACTGAACTTCTGGAGAGAGTTTGCTGCACTGAAAGTAAAGGGGCTGAATAATTTTGCACGCCCAATTTTTCAGTTTTTGATTTGTTAAAAAAGTATCCAATAAATGTCGTTCCACTTCATGATTGTGTCCCACTTGTTGTTGATTCTTCACAAAAAAATACAGTTTTATATCTTTATGTTTGAAGCCTGAAATGTGGCAAAAGGTCGCAAAGTTCAAGGGGGCCGAATACTTTCGCAAGGCACTGTATATACTGTATTTTATACCATCTATTACATCTGGCCCTTGCCGCTCGGTCATTGCTCATCCATACATTTCTATATATATATTATTTTATTTAACCGTTATTTAACCACTTGAACCTCTGGGGGCAGTATTTCATTTTTGGATGAAAAACGTTCCCGTTTTAAACAAGGTATTTTGTCACGAAAAGATGCTCGACTATGCATATAATTGACAGCTTTGGAAAGAAAACACTCTGACGTTTCCAAAACTGCAAAGATATTGTCTGTGAGTGCCACACAACTAATGCTACAGGCGAAACCAAGATGACATTTCATACAGGAAGTGAGCCAGATTTTTGAGGCGCTGTGTTCCAATGTCTCCTTATATGGCTGTGAATGCGCAAGGAGAGAGCCTACACTTTCTGTCGTTTCCCCAAGGTGTTTGCAGCATTGTGACGTATTTGTAGGCATATCATTGGAAAATTGACCATAAGAGACTACATTTACCAGGTGTCCGCTCGGTGTCCTCCGTCGAAACTATTGCGTAATCTCCAGGTGCGCGCATTTTTCCATTTTGAACAGAGGAGAAACCAAACTGCCACAAGTGACTTATCATCGAATAGATATGTGAAAAACAGCTTGAGGATTGATTCTAAACAACGTTTGCCATGTTTCTGTCGATATTATGGAGTTAATTTGGAAAATAGTTTGCCTTGTAATGACTGAATTTTCTGTGTTTTTTTCTCAGCCAAACGTGAACAAAACAGAGCGATTTCTCCTACACAAATAATATTTTTGGAAAAACTGAACATTTGCTATCTAACTGAGAGTCTCCTCATTGAAAACATCTGAAGTTCTTCAAAGGTAAATTATTTTATTTTAATGCTTTTCTTGTTTTTGTGAAAATGTTGCCTGCTGAATGCTAGGATTAATGCTATGCTAGCTATCAATACTCTTACACAAATGCTTGTGTAGCTATGGTTGAAAAGCATTTTTTGAAAATCTGAGATGACAGTGTTGTTAACAAAAGGCTAAGCTTGTGAGCCAATATATTTATTTCATTTCATTTGCGATTTTCATGAATAGTTAACATTGCGTTATGGTAATGAGCTTGAGGCTATAATTACGCTCCCGGATACGGGATTGCTCGTCGCAACAGGTTAACTAGGCAAGTCAGTTTAGAACACATTCTTATTTATAATGACGGCCTGTGTTAACTGCCTTGTTCATGGGCAGAATGACAGATTTTTACCATGTCAGCTTGGGGATTCGAGGCTACCTGCAATCACTTTACTTAGATTTGTGGGTATTAGGTAGTTATTGTGGAATTGTTAGATTACTTGGTAGATATTGCTGCACTATCAGAACTAGAAGCACAAGCATTTCACTACGTTCGCAATAACATCTGCTAACAATGCGTATGTGAACAATAACATTTGATTTGACCTTATGAAAAGCTGTAGACCACACTATCTACCAAGAGTGTTCTCCTCTATATTACTCGTAGCTGTCTATTTACCACCACAAAACGATGCTGGCACTAAGACAGCACTCAACCAACTCTATAAGGCCATAAACAAACAGGAAAATGCTAATCTAGAAGCGGTGCTCCTTGTGGCCGTGGACTTTAAGGCAGGCACACTTAAATCCATTTAACCTAATTTCTACCAGCATGACACATGTGCAACCAGAGGGAAAAAAAACTCTAGACCACTTTTGCTCCACACGCAGAGATGCATACAAAACTCTCCCCCACCCTCCATTTGGCAAATCTGACCATGATTCTATCCTCCTGATGCCTGCTTACAAGCAAAATCTAAAGCAGGAAGTACCAGTGACTCGCTCAATACAGAAGTGGTCCGATGACGCGGTTGCTACGCTACAGGACGCGGTTGCTACACTACAGGACTGTTTTGCTAACACAGACTGGAATGTGTTCCGGGATTCATCCAATGGCATTGAGGAGTATACCACCTCAGTAATCGGCTTCATCAATAAGTGCATCGACGACGTCGTCCCCACATTGAACGTTCATACATATTCCAACCAGAAACCATGGATTACAGGCAACATCCGCATCGAGCTAAAGGCTAGAGCTGCCACTTTCAAGGAGTGGGAAAATAATCCAGACACTTATTAGAAATCCCACTATAACCTCAGACGAACCACCAAACAAGCAAAGCATCAATACAGGATTAAGATTGAATCCTATTACACTGGCTCTGACACTCGTCGGATGTGGCAGGGCATGAAAACTATTAAGGACTACAAAGGGAAACCCAGATGCGAGCAGCCCAGTGACGCAAGCCTACCAGACGACCTTTTATGCTCGCTTCGAGGCAAGCAACACTGAAGCATGCACGAGAGAATCATCTGTTCTGGACGACTGTGTGATAACGCTCTCGGTAGCCGAAGTGAGCAACATTCACAAGGCTGCGGGGCCAGACAGGTTACCAGGACATGTACTCAAAGTATGCGCAAACCAACTGGCAAGTGTCTTCACTGACATTTTCTCTCCCTTCTCTCCCTGACCGAGTCTGTAATACCTACATGTTTCAAGCAGACCACCATGGTCCCTGTGCCCAAGGAAGTGAAGGTAACCTGCCTAAATGATTACCACCCCGTAGCACTCACACCGGTAGCCATGAAGTGCTTTGAAAGGCTGGTCATGGCTCACATCAACAGCATGCTCCCGGATACCCTATACCCACTCCAAATCGCACATCACCCCAACAGATCCACAGATGACACAAGCTCAATCGCTCTCCACACTGGCCTTTCCCACCTGGACAAAGGGAATACCTATGTGAAAATGCTGTTCATTGACTAAAGCTCATCGTTCAACACCATAGTGCCCACGAAGCTCATCACTAAGCTAAGGACCCTGGGACTAAACACCTCCCTCTGCAACTGGATCCTGGACTTCCTGAAAGGCTGCCCCTAGGTGGTAAGGGTAGGCAAATACACATCTGTCATGCTTATCCTCAACATATGCCCTCAGGGGTGTGTACTTTGTCCCCTCTGGTACTCCCTGGAGGCGGGCCGAACATGCCCCCATTAACATCGACAGGGCTGGAGTATAGCGGATCAAGAGTTTTAAATTCCTTGGTCTCCACATCACCAACGAACTATCATGGTCCAAACACATCAAGATTTGGCCAGATCTTTCCCCAGATCTTCAAAACGTTCTACAGCTGCACCATCGAGAGCATCCTGATGGGTTGCATCACCGCCTGGTATGGCAACTGCTCGGCATGTGACCGTAAGGTGCTACATAAGGTAGTGCGTACAGCCCAGTACATACTGTGGCCAACCTCACTGCCATCCAGGACCTATATACTAGGCAGTGTCAGAGGTAAGCCCAAAAAACTGTCAGAGACCCCAGCCACCCAAGTCATACACTGTTTTCTCTGCTACTGCACGGCTAAGTCTAGGACCAAAAGGCTCCTTAACAGCTTCTACCCCCAAGCCATAAGACTGCTGAACAATTAATTAAATGGCCACCGGACTACTTTACATTGACTCCCCCAAATTTGTTTTGTACACTGCTGCTACTCACTGTTTATTATCTATGCATAGTCACTTCACCCCTACCTACATGTACAAATTATCTCGACAAACCTGTACCCCCGCACATTGACTCGGTACCGGTACCCCCTATATATAGCCTGGTTATTGTTATTTTATTGTGTTACTTTTTAAAAACTTTTGTTTATTTGGTAAATATTTTATTAACTCTTTCTTGAACAGCACCGTTAGTTAAGGGCTTGTAAGTAAGCATTTCAAGATAAGGTCTACAATTGTTGTATTTGGCGCATGGGACAAATAAAGTTTGATTTGATTTACAATAGGCCAGCATAGACTAAATATTGATCAACATGAACAGTCATGAATAATAAAGGTGCAAAATAATGGTGAGACATCATTTGACATAAAAAAGAATTAGAACCATAAGCCTAATATAGCCTGTAATGTTTTTGAAAAGGGAAATGTTTGTTAAATGGTTAGTGAATTTGATTTCCTTTAATTTACTGTTCAGTTATGACCCTATCAATATGTTGATGTAGTGATCGACTCATTCTATGAATTAATATGACATACAGTATGTTGGGTCTGTCTTCACACGCTTCACAGCATATCCTCCTTCTTTGCTTTGGGAAAGCTGATTTTATATCACAGAATTCAATCTGCGGGGGCTGCCTGGGAAGCTGTGCTGTGACGACTCTCCCACTCTGTCTCTTTGCTCTTGTTTTCCTTAATAGGATGTCGGCAGGCGGAGCCGGGAGGGTCGCCAGCGAAAAACTCTCTCCATGCAGACACACTTACAGATTTTGGTTGTGGCATTTTTGTGGCCGGTTGTTTACTTTTGCACCTTTTCACAGCCCTCATTATCACATTTATGCATGCAAACACTCACTTACACTACTGATTACTGACTACACACACCATTGTTAATTGTATTTAGTTTACTTCAGTTAATAAATATATTTTGTTATTCCTTATCTCCAAGTTGTCTCCCTTTTTGTTATGTGCAGACAGAGTAGATGTTGAATTTTCTAAAATGTCTATCATACAGTTTGGTGATAGTGGAAGGACAAAAGGAGATGGCAAAATATGATTTTCAGAGGTAATTTACAAATACTATACACACCGCAACTCCTTTTGTGGACTACATTCCTTCATGCCAGCTGTGTGCTGGCAGTTCTAAGACTCAATGTAGGGGCTTAAGGATGGAAGAACAAAAACTATATAGTGACTATCAGGTACAGTGAGGGAAAAAAGTATTTGATCCCCTGCTGATTTTGTACGTTTCCCCACTGACAAAGAAATGATCAGTCTATAATTTTAATGGTAGGTTTATTTGAACAGTGAGAGACAGAATAACAACAAAAAATCCAGAAAAACGCATGTCAAGAATGTTATAAATTGATTTGCATTTTAAAGAGGGAAATAAGTATTTGACCCCTTCTCAATAAGAAAGATTTCTGGCTCCCAGGTGTCTTTTATACAGGTAACAAACTGAGATTAGGAGCACTCCCTTTAAGAGTGTGCTCCTAATCTCAGCTCGTTACCTGTAGAAAAGACACCTGTCCACTGAAGCAATCAATCAATCAGATTCCAAACTCTCCACCATGGCCAAGACCAAAGAGCTCTCCAAGGATGTCAGGGACAAGATTGTAGACCTACACAAGGCTGGAATGGGCTACAAGACCAGCGCCAAGCAGCTTGGTGAGAAGGTGACAACAGTTGGTGCGATTATTCGCAAATGGAAGAAACACAAAAGAACTGTCAATCTCCCTCGGCCTGGGGCTCCATGCAAGATCTCACCTCGTGGAGTTGCAATGATCATGAGAACGGTGAGGAATCAGCCCAGAACTACACGGGAGGATCTTGTCAATGATCTCAAGGCAGCTGGGACCATAGTCACCAAGAAAACAATTGGTAACACACTACGCCGTGAAGGACTGAAATCCTGCAGCACCCGCAAGATCCCCCTGCTCAAGAAAGCACATGCATGCCTGTCTGAAGTTTGCCAATGAACATCTGAATGATTTAGAGGACAACTGGGTGCAAGTGTTGTGGTTAGGTGAGACCAAAATGGAGCTCTTTGGCATCAACACAACTCGCCGTGTTTGGAGGAGGAGGAATGCTGCCTATGACCCCAAGAACACCATCCCCACTGTCAAACATGGAGGTGGAAAGATTATGCTTTGGGGGTGTTTTTCTGCTAAGGGGACAGGACAACTTCACCGCACCAAAGGGACGATGGAGGGGGCCATGTACCATCAAATCTTGGGTGAGAACCTCCTTCCCTCAGCCAGGGCATTGAAAATGGGTCATGGATGGGTATTCCAGCATGACAATGACCCAAAACACACGGCCAAGGCAACAAAGGAGTGGCTCAAGAAGAAGCACATTATGGCCTTGGAGTGGCCTAGCCAGTCTCCAGACCTTAATCCCATAGAAAATGTGTGGAGGGAGCTGAAGGTTCGAGTTGCCAAACGCCAGCCCCGAAACCTTAATGACTTGGAGAAGATCTGCAAAGAGGAGTGGGACAAAATCCCTCCTGAGATGTGTGCAAACCTGGTGCCCAACTACAAGAAACGTCTGACCTCTGTGATTGCCAACAAGGGTTTTACCACCAAGTACTAAGTAATGTTTTGCAGAGGGTTCAAATACTGATTTCCCTCATTAAAATGCAAATCAATTTATAACATTTTTGACATGCGTTTTTCCTGATTTTTTTGTTGTTGTTATTCTGTCAGACTCATCAAATGCTGATACTTCCATTATGGTCAGGGCTTGCAAGATCCACTGCCAATAATGGTACAGCATCAGTCTTCAGGATTAGCAACCTGGCAAGACCTATCGTATGTTCTCTCCAATTGATAAAGCAATAACATTTAAAATGTACACTGCACATGCCTGACCACATCGTCATTTTCCGTGCAGCCTTTCCACCCAAAATGCAAAGCAGCTACTGATTTCGGATGTCTTCATTCTTCGGGGAAATAGTGTAAGGTTATTTTTACACTACGGCATCCAGTCACAACACAGTGTGCTTTTTCCGACATGCTGGAAAGTAGCTTTCTAGCTAACAGTCAAACCCCAGATGAAACGTTACCAGTATCTTTGGTAGTACGTTCTGCTTGAGATTTACGGTTTAAAAACAAGGCCAAAGCAAGGTAAAGGTGCACATGTGATAACGGTACATATTTAAATGATTTAAGATGATACACTATTGGTGTATAACATTTCTGTCTTTATTGCATAAAGCCGGAAGTAAATCCATGTTAATGCCTGCCTCCTGAATCCAATTGTTTGACACGGGGTGAGGGGAGCAGTAACCGTCTGATCAAACTTGATCAATGTACCAGTTAGTCATTTTTCATATTTGGGTCACCCTACTTTGAACTGGTTTCAGCCAAATATCATCCAATTTGGTGAAAAGTCAGTTGACATTGAGCAATAACAGAGAGAAGCCCTCAAAGCCAAATCAAACCATCAGTGAACAGTGCCCTCTCATAGTGAAAACAGAGCAGCGAGCAGTGCGAGTACATGTTATCTATAAACTTCAAATGAGGTTTGAAGAGGGGGCAACTTAGTTAGAAAACACTTTTTTTTAGGGTAAAATATCGTTAATAAAGCACTTTGTCTCTTGAAATAGAATCGAGTTTAATATCCGAGGCTGACTGATATGGTTTGGAAGCAACCTTGGTGCGATTGAGATTTATTTACAAATATGCACTTACTGACTTTGCTTAAAGTGCAAAAGCATGCTGATAAATGGTGTCTTTGGAATATTCTCAGTTAAAGTACTATTTATTGTATTTCAATTACTTTCGCATACATTTCGAAGTGAGTATTTGAATATTTTCTCTTTGAAAATACAAGTAGTTGAATAATGGAATGTATCTGGAAATACACTTGTAAAATATTGGCATGTATTTGAAAATACTCCAATACAAAGAAAATAAATATTTAAAATACAAACGCTTAAATACAAATGTATTTGAACCCAGGTCTGACATTGAATCAATTCCCATTCAAGTTTTGTGTTGCACCACTACACCCGGTGCCCTGTATGAGGATACTGTGTCCCAAATGACACCCTATTCCCTATATAGTGCACTTCAGTATACCATTTGGGACACCCCCAGTTATTATTTTATTCTCCTCACATGGGTCACCAAATGTAGTAAAACCAAAACCAAGATAAAAGACAAGATGAAACCTCCTGAATGGCCGACTCCCACATGCATCATCTTTTACCAGGACATGTTTATTTACAGATGATAAAATGACAGGAGGTTTGTTACAGGGTGTTCCACAAGTTACGGCCACGTCGACAGTTTCCACTACCTGCGTAAGCACAGTCCAGAAGGGGACAAGAGGGGGGGACACAATCCACGAAGCTAGAAACACACCAGTACTCTCTATGGAGACAGAGACGGAGTCCGAGGGGGAGAGATTTGGGAAGAGGGAATGGGGAAAAAGACTCCTATTCAGATATAAAATAACATGTACAAATCTCATGGCCATCAGGCACTGTGCTCCCTATTTACAGTTGTCTTAACAGGCTACAGAGCAACTCCAAGATTGCAGGTACAGAAAACAAAGTCAGTTTTATGGGGTAAAACCAATGGAGCAAAAAGGGGTAGAGGGGATTCTCAGACACACATGCAGAGCGCTCCACCCAGAGAATTGATGACAGCGATATACATGATAATCAATTTTTTAATTCAGTGTAAGACACACACAGCACACGCACACAGCACATATGGACTTATACTTACATGTACAGGCACGCACACACACATTTCAGTGCTCAAATACTGTATGCTGCCTGTGCTAAAACCCTAGTTACCCTAGCAGAGCTAACTGTCAGAGTCCACCTAGCTCTCAAGCAGTGGCAAATACTACATTCACCAGCATTCACAGCACCACTGTATAATTAACGACAGGGTAATTACAAACTAATAGGCAGCATGTCGGTGTCCGTCACGTCCACTCTGCAAGGAACAGTCCAGTCTCCAAAGATCATGTGCGCCGCTCCCTCGGCTAATGGCAAACAAGCCTATAAAATTTTTATTTAATGGTTTACACTGTTGCCACTGCAGCAAGGGACCAGGGGGACAATGGGCCGTGGGAAAACCAAGGCATGCTATTATCTTTATTACAGCCTCCATTGAAATGATGTGAAGTGGCCTAAGGGCGTGGTGTGTGTGTGGTTTCTTGAGGGTAAAGTGATGAATAGTAAAGACCACTGTCACATCGTCACTGAACTGTCGGACAAGAACTAAAATAAGCGTTTTTTTCAGCTGGAGAGCGTTCACACAAGAAAGCCTGTTTTTTCTTTTGAAAAAAGACATATTTTCCGGGTCTATTTACACAAGCTTTGTAAAATATCTTTTTTTTCTTTACCTATTTACATGACAACATCGGATACAGGAAATGAACAGAAAAAAGTGATTGGTTTTTGATCATTAATATTGGCATGAAACTAAAATCAGCTATAATTTAAGTGTATCTAAATAGCATGACTGAAATACTTTATACCCGTGTGTTGGAGTCTAGTCTTTAGCAGTTGAGAACAGAACAATTCGACATTCATTGGTTTTCGCCTTTAGCCAATAGAATGGTGGCACAACTTTCAAATGAAACAAACAATATCGGGCATGACCGTCTTTTCCTTTTTATAGACTACTTTTTTCCCAATTAATACTTACAGAACTGTATGACAACCACATTATTTTCACATTTCAATTTCATGTCAACATCAATTGTTTTTTTTCTTGTCTTTGAGAAAAAATGGCTAAAAAAATGTTTTACTGCAAAAAATGAATTAAAATAACATTCCATGTAAAGCAGAGTAACCATGAAATAACACAAAATGGTCTCTGTTGTTTATTGTTGTGTGAGATAACAAGCGCTGTAGCCTGGTTACGGATACACCATGAAGACGGTTAACATATACACAGGAAACATTACCTATAACTCTAAGGGCTCGGTACAGATGAATTTTCTGCCGAAAAACAGCAGTACTCTGTTTTTGACATTATTGGTCATGGCATCACATCAAAACCAGTGCTAAAACACAGCCTTGCACAATCCCCTACAATGAAGCCAGCTCATTGGTCAACAGTGGCAGGTGTAACGATGTTCATATTCTGTTCAAAATATTTAACATTTCCTGGCTTACTTCCTGACCACACAGACCATGTGTACTGACCATGTAGTCCTCCCAGATGTAACCACCTAGAACCATAATGGATCTTGGGGGATTTTTTCCGACTGGCTAAGAAATAGCTGTTATCATCAGAGATTTTTTTCCTGTCATGCTGTCACCTTATGGAAATACATGGTACACTAGTAAAATAATGGAGACAGACGGTCTGCATAGTTAACGCAAACGATTTTGATCAAATATGCTGAATATATTTACACAAAAATAGCTCTCACACTTATAACAGCAGACACACGCTTCAGTGGAAGCTCTCATTCAGACACACCAAGACGAGTATCACTACAAAGGTACCTTTACAGTACCTGTTAATTTTTTCATCTTCTTTAAAAGAAAAACAAAACAAAATGGCATAACCGATGAGCAAGCTCAACAATCTCTGAGCCGGAAACTCAAAGAGGAGTGGGAATACTCAGGCATACAGGGGCGAATGCAGCGTAGTACACAAGCATTAGACAGGACAGCCCAGACATCACATCTTAGACCAGAGCCGCAATAGAGTACAGACGAGACTGCTGCAGTGAGGGTAGGGTAGCTTGCTCTGTAAATGCTACTGTTGGAGATCTTTTTACCAGGCACAGCAGACTTGAGTGGGAGTTGATAGTGGCGGTACTTATCCGTGTGACAGAGAGCTTTGGTGTGTATGTGTGTATGTGTTCGTGTTTATGCATGTGTTTAGGAGCGGGTGTTTTCGCAAATGGGGATTGAATAAGAGGGGGAAGGAAAATAAATAAAAGCAACGGATAAGCAACGGCAAAGGCGTAAAAAACAACAACAAAACCAAAGTCAGAGGAAAAAAAGAAACAATATTACAATCACTGATCAACACAAAGTGTCCTTGACTGGAGCCATCTTGGATAGAAACAACATAATTGATTAGTCACATATAAACGCTTGTTGTTGGGGTCTTCCTCTCTCTTTCTCTCTGGCTTGCTCTCTCTTATTTGAATTTACACACACTTTTCTTTTTCTCTGAGCCCATTTTTTTTTATGTGTTGTGTTTTTTTCTGTATTTTGATCTCAGGGTAAGATGCTCCGAAATGTTCTCGTTTGCAGCGAGGGGCAAAAGGGCACACACGTTTTATGCTTTACTGTCGTCCCGCTTTGTGTGGATGCTGTTGTCGCTGTGCACTTTGATCTCGATCATGTCGGGCTTGAGCGTCTCCTTCCCGTTCTCCTCCTTCAGCGGTAGCTTCCTGTGGGAGAGAGACAAAGGAGACAGACACGTCTGAGTGAGAGACCTCAGATGAAAGGGTTAATTATAACTACATATTTCACTCAACCCACGTCTCACTCATGACCATGAGTTCATTGTTAATTACGGTAACAGTTCAGAGAAGGAATGTGAAAGGACTTTATCACCCTGTGAAATGTATACATTTTGATATGACATTTAGCTAAATAATTTACATACACACATACAGAGCATGCATCCTTATTGGCAAACTATAAGAGGTGGGATGAGTGGTAGTTTCCATGGCAGCATAGAGTGAGCACGATGGAGAATGATGCATCCATAACATAAGTAGCGGTACCCTACTGCTAGTCAATGCATATAATACATTCAAAGTTATCACTGACTGTCCAATTAATACATTTACTTGATCAATATATTAATATGGTGGTTTATAATGTCAACAGTTTCAACAGCCCTCAAGTGAATTACTGAACCTACACTACCATTCAAAAGCTTTTGGTCAGTTAGAAATGCCCTTGTTTTTGAAAGAAAAGCAAATTTTTTGTCCATTAAAATAACATCAAATTGATCAGAAATACAGTGTAGATATTGTTAATGTTATAAATGACTATTGTAGCTGGAAATGGCTGATATTTAATGGGATATCTACGTAGGCGTACAAAGGCCCATTATCAGCAACTATCACTGTTGTGTTCCAAAGGCACGTTGTGTTAGGTAATCCAAGTTTATAATTTTAAAAGGCAAATTGATCATTAGAAAACCCTTTTGCAATAATGTTAGCACAGCTGAAAACTGTTGTTTCTGTGTTCTTTTGCCCATCTTTAATCTTCTATTTGTATTGGCCAGTCTGAGATATGGCTTTTTCTTTGCAACTCTGCCTAGAAGGCCAGCATCCGTAGTCGCCTCTTCACTGTTGCTGATGAGACTGGTGTTTTGCGGGGCGTTTGTTTCTCAAACTGGACACTCTAACGTACTTGTCCTCTTGAACAGTTGTGCACCGGGGCCTCCCACTCCTCTTTCTATTCTGGTTAGTCAGCTTGCACTGTTCTGTGAAGGGAGTAATACACAGAATTGTACGAGATCTTCAGTTTCTTGGCAATTTCTCAATGGAAATTCTCAGAACAAGAGTAGACTGACGAGTTTCAGAAGAAAGTTATTTGATTCTTGCCATTTTGAGTCTGTAATCGAGCCCACAAATGCTGATGCTCCAGATACTCAACTAGTCTGATGAAGGCCAGTTGTATTGCTTCTTTAATTAGAACAACAGTTTTCAGCTGTGCTAACATAATTTAAAAATTGGTTTCTAATGATAAATTAAAATGATAAACTTGGATTAGCTAACACAATGTGCCATTGGAAGACAGTGATGGTTGCTGATAATGGGCCTCTGTACCACTATGTAGATATTCCTTAAACATCTGCCGTTTCTAGCTACAGTAGTCATTTACAACATTAACAAAGACTACACTATATTTCTAATCAATTTGATGTTATTTTAATGGACAAAAAAATTGCTATTGTTTCAAAAACAAGGACATTTCTAAGTGACCCCAAACTTTTGAATGGTAGTGTACACAAGAAATACACAAACAAAAAAATTATGTAACTAAAACAATCCTTAATCTATAACGTCGGAAATACAACCAAGAACAATCTACACCTGATTAATTTACAGTACTCATACAAGCTCAGTCGATTAAAGACAACACTACAACTATCAAATCCAGTAGCGTTCAACGATCCCATCGGCCAGGTACACCCTTGTGTTGAAGAGGCCTGTTATAAGATGGAATACACCTTGACTTTGGCCCCTGGCTGTTGAACCATATACTATAGAAGGCTCTTCACTGACAGGACACGGTTGTGGCCTGAATTGACCATACTCTTTCATACTAAAGCACATTTCCACCACTATATGTCTAGTCCACTACTACAACCTATAACCATGTCCATAAATTATATCAGTTAAGTGAGTGCAAGGGCAACACCATTAGCCAAGACCTAGAAAACACACTAAAACACCAACTTGCATCTTGTCAACTTCAACTAAAGTGCCCTTTTCTACTAATATGGCTGCATATTTGGGTTAGGGTGGGGTTACATTATGCTGCATTTAGACGAGGGACGCAAAAAACATCATTACCAGTAAGCATAGCTGGACATGAACTCAAGAAAGAGGGGGATGGCAAAAGCAAGCCAGCACGCTCGTATGCGTTGCTATGGTGATTTCAGTAAACAATCACTGTAAATCAACATCCGGTAGAAAACAACGCTAAGGTAAAAGTTTAAATATTTGAACTGGGGGCAAGTCCCTTCTACAGTCGCAACTGACGGCATTCACCGCCTGCCTCAATGGCATTTACCGTCGTGCTGTCATTGAAAACAACGACATCCGGATTGTTGTCTACCTCGTACCATCTAAATACAGCATTAGGGTGGACAGGGCCTTAGATTCCTAGTGGTTCTGGTTCCTTACTCTGGCTCTGTGAGAGGTGTAGTCTCGTTGGGTTCGTGCACTGGGCTCCCATCGTGGTTAGTTATTCTCTCCTCTTCCGTTCTCATCTCAACGATAGGATCCTTGGACCCATCGCCCCTACGCACAAACACACACAGGCATGAGCATGCACATGCGTGCACACACAGTTACACACAAACTTCAACAAATCCATTTGTTACACAAAGCAGACAGAAGCAGCGCTTTCCTGTTCTCATCTCTCCTCTTCTATGATATCTCCAGCAGCCATGTCTCCATGCAACCTTGTATACTTAACCCTCACACAGAATGCTGAGGCAATATCTCAGTGTGCCTGCCTATAATCTAACAGAGCCTCCAAGTGACACCAAAGCACAGTGGGGAAGCCTCTCTCGTTCCCTCACTTGCTCTTTCCTATGACAATGTTAATCACACCAATAAGGCTATCCATACCAGTGCTTTGGGGCTTGCTGACAATCCAAAGGGATTGCATTGGGCTGAGTCGGGGGAACCTGGCTGGCCCTGGGTTCAACCACTTCCTATCTCAGAGGTTTTGGGTGTTAAGCTCCACAGTATGTCAGTAGTGACTCTGAGGGGGCCGATGCCCTATAATAAGCCCGAAAAATCCATAATGCCAGGCATACACTTCTCAATATTCTGCCACAAATTCGCCACGTTTTTGCTGTCCCAGACAAATTCCCATGATTGGGGTGAAATCCTATGAATTAGGGCTAGGATTAGTACGTTGGGACTCACGAAGTTTGAGCGTGTCAAGGACACACCGATGATGGCTGTTCCCTTCTCCAGACCCCTGTCGGTTGTCTGAGAATTTTCTGACATGTTGGTCATACATCTTGTAGTATGTGCAGTACTATGATGCAATTGGGCAAGGACTGCTGACAATAGCCAATGAGTACTCAGCATGTGAGACCAACAATGGTGGCGAAGAAGAAAGCAACAGCAACACACACACATGGAAGATAGATTGGTGGAGCTGTAGAGAGAACGCAATGCCTTTCAATGGCAAGTTCATTTTACATGGCCTGGTGACCCGGATGAGCGGAGTTTGAACATTTTAGACCATTCCATTGGTCCTTAAGTGAAATCTCCACCCACCAGGGGCACCAATATTACATCTGCATCCTACCGTCTTAGAAACCAAAAAGATAATTTCATATTATCATTTTTATTTCATATTAAGTCTGCTCCTCTGTCTCTTTTTTAAAAATGTTTCTGCACATAATAATGTGCACACTAATAAACCAGCTCACTGTTTACGTGTCAGAATTTTTTTCCTATGACAACCGAGAAACTCAGGGCAAGATCAACTAGGGAATCATTGTGTAATGTGAGCAACCTGGGGTTGAGGAGGGACAGAATGAAATATTTGGGACAAGGAAATTGGCACACGTCCAAGTTGTTAAGATTTTAGAAGTGTGTAGTGTATGCCTAGCATAAGCTTCATTCCTCAAGCAGTCTGAGAAGGCAGAATATAAACATCTAAAGACAATTGACAAGTACCATCCACATTAAAGCAGCTTGCTTTTGACCCCACTGTGCATTTGGCCTACAGGCTTGTAGTTTGAGACCCCTGCTTTAAATACAAGGGGAAAATGAGTCCAAGTCCTCTAAACAGCATGTAGGAAGCACATATAAACCATGCTTTTTACGAAGCAAAAGTGCAGTGCTCAAGTCCCACCAGACCTTACATATCCAATTATAACCTAAAAACATAAGACAACACTCCTAAACCAAAGATGACTCAATTACTATTTCCTCCAAGATGCAGAACTAGTCTTACAAACCTAAAAAAAAAACCTGGTCAGTTACTTTGCCACTATATTTCCCACTTAGTAAAAAGTGTACAGTGCTTTAAATGCTAAACAATAATTAAGTATAGGAGATTACTTTTATCTCTGTAGAAGACATAAATGGGTTAATCAATCATGTTGGGTGTTCATAGTTATTCATAGTAGTATTAGGTCCCTAAATGCATTTATCTCTATTTTAACATGTGTTCATTTGTTTTTATAACGCTGTGCTTGTTTATTTAGTTTTTTAAGCACTTTGAGATTATTTCTTTGTACTGAAAAGCACTATACAGTATAAGCTAAAGAAATTATTCTAATTATGATTTATCTCTGTTTGTATAGAAACACAATGTGAATCTATTAAAAAGGACAAACTGTTTATTACCACCTTTTCCACATAAGCACGTCCTTGCTCAATACAATATGAATTATGGCAGGCAAAAACACATCAAATATGCAACTAAATAATTATACATTGCTAATTTACATTTGTATGCATAGTCACCTAAAAATGCTGAAAGCATGCATTCCTGAAATCAATGAATAGTTAATTAGCCAGTGAATTAAAGTTATTTTAATTTAATCAAATTGTTTAGTGATAATGTGATTCTTTGGGAAAAATAAAGTGGGCCGCTATTGTGCGGGAAGGAGAGGGTAATGATAACAGATACTGGGGCTGGTTGTTGTCCCTTTCCCTCTGCCCTTGTTCAACCACCCTGCAGATCTGAGACAATTGAGTTGGTGTAAGCAGTAGCTCTAGCTATTTTCTTCTATTTTGCTTATACTGATTTTAATCAGATCTAGAGAGGCTGCAAAAAGGGAACAACTTTTTGGAATGAGATGCTGCCCAAAGCAAACTGGTAAAACACGCTGTATGCTTCCCGTCATAGACTTGACCAGCACAACCATACACGAATTACGAATCACAACCCTACCCAAGTCAACTCCATCAGAATCTAATGTTACTATACATACGGTATCATCTCTTTCCATTCACCACATACTGTCATGAGTAGGTGGACCATTTACATGTAAGTGTCTTACATAACTTATACAATCCTACAAAACATTCAACACATCTCTAAGACTTAGAATCCCATCTTAGCACCACTTAAGCACCGTGGTGGATCTGAATTAGCATCTTAAACTTAAAGCATCTCCTACTTTCCATTAATCCAAATCCCTCAGATGTGTTTAAAGGCCTAAGTCAGAGGCAGTCTGCTGTCTCAGCAGGAAGATATAGTGGCTTGCAAAAGTATCCCCCCCCCCCCCCCCTTGGCATTTGTCCTATTTTGTTGCCTTACAACCTGGAATGAAAATGGATTTTTGGGGGATTTGTATCATTTGAGTTACACAACATGCCTAACACTTTGAAGATGCAAAATATTGTTTATTGTGAAACAAAGCATGCATAACTATTCACCCCCTCAAAGTCAATACTTTGTAGAGTCACCTTCTGCAGCAATTACAGCTGCAAGTTTCTTGGGGTATGTATCTATAAGCTTGGCACATCTAGCCACTGGGATTTTCATCCATTCTTCAAGGCAAAACTGCTCTGCTGGTGTCCAGCAATCTCTAAATCATACCACAGATTCTAAATTGTATTGATGAATGGACTTTGACTAGGCCATTCCAAGACATTTAAATGTTTCCCCTTAAACCACTCAAGTGTTGCTTTAGCAGTATGCTTAGGGTCGTTGAAACAAGTTTCCCTTAAGAATTTCTCTATTTTAGCGCCATCCATCATTCCTTCAATTCTGACCAGTTTCCCAGTCCCTGCCGATGAAAAACATCCCCACCGCATGATGCTGCCACTACAATGCTTCCCTGTGGGGATGGTGTCTTGGGGTGATGAGAGGTATTTTTCCTTGATGGCCAAAAAGCTCAATTTTAGCCTCATCAGTGCAGAGTACCTTCTTCCAAATGTTTGGGGAGTCTCCCACATGCCTTTTGGCAAACACCAAACGTGTATGCTTATTTTTGTCTTGAAGCAATGGTTTCTTTCTGGCCACTCTTCTGTAACGTCCAGCTCTGTGGAGTGTACGGCTTAAAGTGGTCCTATGGACAGATACTTCAATTTCCGCTGTGGAGCTTTGCACCTCCTTCAGGGTTATCTTTGGTTTCTTTGTTGCCTCTTTGATTAATGCCCACCTTGGCTCTTGCAGGTTTGCTGTGGTGCCATATTCTTTCCATTTAAAAAAATAATAATTACCCCCCTTTTTCGTGGTATACCAATTGTTAGTAGTTACTATCTTGTCTCATCGCTACAACTCCCGTACGGGCTCGGGAGAGACGAAGATTGAAAGCCATGCGTCCTCCGAAACAGAACCCAACCAAGCCAAGCACACTGCTTCTTAACACACCGCACATCCAACCAGGAATCCAACCGCACCAATGTGTCGGAGGAATCACAGTGCAGCTGGCGACCTGGTTAGCATGCACTGCCACAGGAGTCGCTAGTGTGCGATGAGACAAGGATATCCCTACCGGCCAAACCCTCCCTAACCCAGACGACGCTAGGCCAACTGTGCGTCGCCCCATGCTGCGACAGAGCCTGGGCTCGAACCCAGAGTCTCTGGTGGCACAGCTAGCACTGTGATGCAGTGTCTTAGACCACTGCACCACCCGGGAGACACCATTCTTTCCATTTTTTAATAATGTATTTAATGGTGCTCTGTGGGATGTTCAAATTTTTGGATATTTTTTTATAACCCAACCCTAATCTGTACTTCTCCACAACTTTGTCCCTGACATGTTTGGAGAGTTCCTTGGTCTTCATGGTGCCACTTGTTTGGTGGTGCCCCTTGCTTAGTGGTGTTGCAGACTCTGGGGCTTCTCTATCCAATTGAGAATTTGTGGTATGACTTAAAGATTGCTGTACACCAGCGGAACCCAACCAACTTGAAGGAGTTGGAGCAGTTTTGCCTTGAAGAATGGGCAAAGATCCCATTAGCTAGATGTGCCAAGCTTATAGAAACATACCCCAAGAACTTGCAGCTGTAATTGCTGCAAAAGGTGGCTCTACAAAGTATGGACTTTGGGGGGTAAATAGTTATGCACGCTCAAGTTTTCAGCTTTTTTGTCTTATTTCTTGTTTGTTTCATATGAAAAAGTACTTTGCTTCTTCAAAGTGGTAGGCCTTTTGTGTAAATCAAATGATACAAACCCCCCCAAAATATATTTTAATTCCAGGTTGTAAGGCAGCAAAATAGGAAAAATGCCAAGGGGGAGAATACTTTCGCAAGTCACTGTATATACTGAGATCATGTGACACTTAGATTGCACACAGGTGGACTTTATTTAACTAATTATGTGAATTCTGAAGGTAGTTGGTTGATCCAGATCTTATTTAGAGGCTTCATAGCAAAGGGGGTGAATACAAATGCACCCACCAGTTATACGTTTTACATTTTTATTTATTTTTTAAACAAGTTGTTTTTTTCATTTCACTTCACCAATTTGGACTATTTTGTGTATGTCCATTACATGAAATCACAAAAAAAATATATTTAAATTACAGGTTGTAATACAACAAAATAGGAAAAAGCCAAGGTGGATGAATCCTTTTATTTTATTTTTTTTGTTCTCCCCAATTTTGTGGTATCCAATTGTTAGTAGCTACTATCTTGTTTCATCGCTACAACTCCCGTACGGGCTCGGGAGAGACGAAGGTCGAAAGTCATGCGTCCTCCGATAAACAGCCCAACCAAGCCGCACTGCTTCTTAACACAGCGCACATCCAACCCGGAAGCCAGGAGTCGCTGGTGCGCGATGAGACAAGGATATCCCTACTGGCCAAGCCCTCCCTAACCCGGACGACGCTAGGCCAATTGTGCGTCGCCCCACGGACCTCCCGGTTGCGACAGAGCCTGGGCTCGAACCCAGAGTCTCTGGTGGCACAGCTGACACTGCAGCTGGATGCGCGAGGATGAATACTTTGAAAAGTTCTGTATCACCTACCCACCCACACACAAGCACACACACACACACACAAACACACTGTAGACTCCATTACACCTCCTTGTAAATCAGCACAATGTTAGTTTAGCTACACGCTGTCTTGTTAGCCTCTTCGCTTCCTTTGCCTTGGCTGAGAGACAGCACGTAGGCACACTGACAACTCTCCCACTCCATGTTCCTTTCTCCTCTTTCACTCTCTTTATCTCTCGCTCTCCCTAACCTCTCTCTCTTTTTCCATCTTTCCCAAGCTCTATCACTCTTTCCATCCATTATGCTGTGCTAGAGTCAGTCCTATCTTGCATTTATTAATTATTCATGCTGTTTCAATTTAAACTCCAGTTCCATGGAATGAGAGTGGAGGTAAATAGTAATAGCTGTGGTTTTGTAATGGCATGCTCAGTGAATCCTGAACACAGATAAGCATACACTGTAACCTAGATTTAGACACCCCGAACAAACACATAGCATTGTATTTCCCCTCTTTCACATATACAGATTTTTTCACGTACACATGTATGTGCACACACGCCACAAACACTGCTTTACAAGCAAGCTTACAAGCAAAAATTACAGCAGGAAGCACCAGTGACTAGATCAATAACAAAGTGGTCAGATGAAGCAGATGCTAAGCTACAGGACTATTTTGCTAGCACAGACTGGAATATGTTCCAGGATTCCTCCGATGGCATTGAGGAGTAACCCACATCAGTCATTGGCTTCCTCATTAAGTGCATCAGTGACGTCATCCCCACAGTAACTGTACGTACATACCCCAACCAGAAGGATTGGAATACAGGCAGCATCCGCACTGAGCTAAAGGCTAGAGCTGCCGCTTTCAAGGACCGGGACTCTAACCCGGAAGCTTATAAGAAATCCCGCTATGCCATCCGACGAACAATGAAACAGGCCAAGAGCCAATACAGGAGTAAGATTGAATTGTACTACACCGGCTCTGACGCTCGTCGGATGTGGCAGGGCTTGCAAACCATTACAGACTAGGAAAGAAGTACAGCCGAGAGCTGCCCAGTGACACAAACCTACCAGACAAGCTAAACTACTTCTATGCTCGCCATGAGGCAAATAACACTGAAACATGCATGAGAGCACCAGCTATTCCAGTAAACAGTGTGATCACGCTCTCCGCAGCCAATGTGAGTAAGACCTTTAAGCAGGTCAACATTCACAAGGCCGCAGGGCCAGACAGATTACCAGGACGTGTACTGCGAGCATGCACTGACCAACTGGCAAGTGTCTTCATTGTCAACCTCTCCTTGTCCGAGTCTGTAATATCAACATGTTTTAAGCAGACCACCATAGTGCCTGTGCCCCAAAACACTAAGGTAACCTTCCTAAATGACTACCGACCTGTAGCACTCATGTCTGTAGCCATGAAGTGCTTTGAAAGGCCGGTCATGGCTCGCATCAACACCATTATCCCAGAAACCTTAGACCCACTCCAATTTGCATACCGCAACAGATCCACAGATGATGCAATCTCTATTGCTCTCCACACTGCCCTTTCTCACCTGGACAAAAGGATCACTTAGTATGTGAGAATACTAGTCATTGACTACAGCTCAGAGATCAACACCATAGCGCCCTCAAATCTCATCAATAAGCTAAGGACCCTGGGACTAAACACCTCCCTCTGCAACTGGATCCTGGACTTCCTGACGGGCCGCCCCCAGGTGGTAAGGGTAGGTAATAACTCATCTGTTACGCTGATCCTCAACATAGGGGCCCCTTAGGGGTGTTCGCTCAGTCCCCTCTTGTGTCCTCCCTGTTCACTCATGACTGCACGACCAGGCATGACTTCAACACCATCATTCAATTTGACGATAACACAACAGTGGTAGGCCTGATCACCAACATGGACGAGACAGCTTATAGGGAGGAGGTCAGAGACCTGGCCGTGTGGTGCCAGGACAACAACCTCTCCCTCAATGTGATCAAGACAAAGGAGATGATTGTGGACTACAGAAAAAAGAGGACCGAGCACGCCCCCAATCTCATCGACGGGGCTGCAGTGGAGCAGGTTGAGAGCTTCTTATTCCTTGGTGTCCACATCACCAACAAACTAACATGATCCAAGCATACCAGGACAGCCGTGAAGAGGGCACGACAAAACGCAATCCCCCTCAGGAGACTGAAAAGATTTGGCATGGGTAATCAGATCCTCAAAAGGTTCTACAGATGCACAATTGAGAGCATCCTGAATTGTTGCATCACTGCCTGGTATGGAGACTGCTTGGCCTCCGACCGCAAGGCACTACAGATGGTAGTGTGAACGGTCCAGTACATCACTGGGGCCAAGTTTCCTGCCATCCAGGACCTCTATACCAGGTGGTGTCAGAGGACAGCCCTTAAAATTGTCAAAGACTCCAGCCACCCTAGTCATAGACTGTTCTCTCTGCTACTGCACGGCAAGCGGTACCGGGGCGCCAAGTCTAGGTCCAAGAGAATCCTTAACAGCTTCTACTCCCAAGCCATAAGACGCATGAACATCTAGTCAAATGGCTACCCAGACTATTTACATTGCTCCCCCCCCTTCTTTACACACCTGCTACTCTCTGTTGTCATCTATGCATAGTCACTTTAATAATTATCTACATGTACATACTACCTCAACTAACCGGTTTCTCCGCACGTTGACTCTGTATCGGTACCCCCTGTATATAGTCTCACTGTTGTTATTTTACTGCTGCTCTTTAATTACTTGTTACTTTTATGTCTTATTATTATCCGTATATTTTTTTAACTGCATTGTTGGTTAGGTAAGTGAGCATTTCACTGTAAGGTCAACCAACACCTGTTGTATTCGGCGCATGTGACTAATACAATGATTTGATTTGACACATGCACGAACGTGAAAACACCAACACTAGCGTGCATACACACCAAACATACCACATACAAGTTCATATGAAAAAACAAACTGTGCCAAGTATATTTCGGCATAATGAAGAGTGAGCATTAAATGATTGAATGAGTGATTTACATATTTTGACAGTGGGGAGTGTCCGGGTGAGATATAAACTGCCTTTGTGTGCGTCTAAATAGTCTAAATTGGCGTACTTTCCATCATCTGCAATTATATGTAAAGTTTGGACAGGTGAAAATAAATATGTCAGAAACAAAATGGAGGATTAACTTTCACCTATCCAATTCTTCCAGATCAGAAGGGAAATGAGGGAAAAGGGAGTAGAAAGAATTGAGATACACTCTGAGTGAGTGAGGGAGCGAGGGAGTGAGTGAGTAAGCAAGTGAGTGAGCAGGTGAACAATCACTTGCGAATAACTGCCTGACTGACTGACAATGTCACATCACACATTCTATGACACAAGGTCCGTCTTCACAATTCAAAGGTCCACTCACAGGTAGGCGGCCTTGCCCTCCTCCATCTCCTTGTTCTTGCCGCTGGTGGTCGTCTTCTTGCTGCAGAGCTTGCGCGTGATACACATGAGCAGGCCACACTGGCGCAGGAAGTAGCAGCTGACGTCCACCACTACGAGGACCAGGAGGAAGCCGACCAGGCCCAGGCCCACCACAGGCCCCAACCCTAGGCCGCTGAACAGGGAGTCTGCTGGATGGAGGCCGGACAGAGAGAGAGAGAACTGTCACTCAATGAGTTACAGAGAAAGAGTAAGTGACACACATCTTATTAACATAACCCTGGCCACCCACAGGCCTGAGTCCAAGGCCCCTGAACAGGGAGTCTGCTGGATGGAGGCCAGACAGGGAGAGTATTGTCACTCAACAAGTTATATTCCGAGTCACCACTGCCCCCAGGCCCAAGCTGCGGAACAGGGAGTCTGCTTAGATGGGAGAAACAGAGAGAGAGCCCTGTGGGAAGCTGCTATAGACCACCAAGTGCTAACAGTCAGTATGTGCTTGATTATGTATGTGATATCAGCAGAGTGGTATATTTTCTGGATTATTTAAATATTGACTGGCTTTCATCAAGCTGCCAACTCAAGAAAAAGCTTCAAACTGTAACCAATGCCTGCAACCTGGTTATCAGTCAACCTACCAGGGTAGTTACAAACAGCACAGTAATTATATAATCAACATGTATTGATCACACCTTTACAGATGCTGCAGAATTGTGCTTTAAAGCAGTATACAAATCCATCAGATGTGGTGATCACAATACAGTAGACATATCTAGGAAAACCAAAGGTTCCAAAGGTTGGGCCTAATAGAGTGTGTGATAGGAATTAATACAAAACGTATTGTATTACCTATGTTGTTGATGTAAAAAATATTTGTTGGTCTGTGGTGTGTAATTAGGAGCAACCAGACACCTCACGTGACACCTTTATGAAATTGCTTATTCCAGTTACAAATACTCATGCAGCCATTAAAAAAATCACTGTAAAAAAATGTTAACCTTTTCATATGTGAGTTCCAAATATCTCTAACGGTCGCGCCAGCGTGAGTTGTTTTATGCACTTGACGTCAGAATGCACTCACTGTTCCAAATGTATTTACAGTTTTGTTCAGGTTTTAAAGTACTGGTGACAAATAATGCATTCTGGTTATTGCATAGATTGTAATGGACACCTATTATGTATGTAAAATACTTTTAAGAAGGTTGTACTGATTATGATGGGCTAAGCTAATTTCAGCTATGTGTGGAGCCATGTTTGTTGACATAAAATGCATTTTGAGTTTCACATAATCGTCTGTCGGACCAAAAATGTTATAACAAACCGAGGTGAGTAAGGGTTACTTATTTTTCGAGAACTTCAGGAAGTGAATGGTGGGATGTGAACGATGGTAGATGACACTCCCCCTTCAACATGGATACTATAAACAGACCAAACTCATCTTGTCTCGTTACAACCTTATTCTAAAATTGATGAAATTGTTTTTTCCCCCCTTATCTTTGGTTTATGCAACAAACAAAAAAAAATGGCGGGGCGCACAAACTACCTATCATCGGATTACTTTTGATTTCTAGAAAGTGTTTTACTCAATTATTTAGATAAATGGTGAGCTCACCTGTGATGTAATTAATTATACATAGCAATTGCTATTAGCTAATTCATATTGTAGTTTATGTCAGCCAAGAGTTAGAAAAAATGACCGCTTGTGTTATGTCAATCTTTCCTCAGTTAGTGCTAGGACAAATTTAGCCTACATTTTTCCGGTTTGGATGATTGTGTTATGCTGTAGCTACTTCTGTGAATGTCTGAACATTGCATCCAAAAATAAACTTCTCACATTCTGGACATAACTTTGTAAGGACTGTGTTTGTGTAAACAGTTTCTGAAAAAAGTGTGGCCAGCTCAAATGCTGATTGTTGCGTCATTTGAAACTGGCCTGTTCTAAATAAGCATTCTAATCAAGAGATTATTTAGATTAACAAAGAGGTGCAGCTGGTTTCGGAATGGGTGGAAAGGAATAAGTTATTCCTAAACATTTCAAAAACTAAAAGCATTGTATTTGGGACAAATCCTTCACTAAACCATGAACCTCAACTAAATTTGGTGGTGACTAAACTGCTTGGAGTAACCCTGGATTGTAAACTGACATGGTCAAAACTTGTTGACATAAAGCGCTGCTCTGCCTTCTTAACAACATTATCAACAAGGCAGTCTACAGGCCCTTGTTTTGTCGCACCTGGACTACCGTTCAGGTGTGGTCAGGTGCCACGAAGAAGGACTTTACAATTGGCTCAGAACAGGGCAGCATGGCTGGCCCTTTAATGTACATGGGGAGCTAACATTAATAGTATGCATGTCAATCTCTCATGGCTCAAAGTGAAGAGCTTGACTTCATCACTACTTGTTTTTAAAGAAGTGTTGACAAGATGAATGCACCGAGCTGTCTGTTTAAACTACTAGCACACAGCTCGGACACCCCTGCATACCCCACAAGACATGCCACCAGAGGTCTATTCACAATTCCCAAGTCCAAAACAGACTATAGCAGGAACACAGTACTACATAGAGCCATGACTACATCAGGTAACTGATGCAAGCAGTAGAATCAGATAAATCAATTAGATAAAAAGACACCTTATGGTGTGGACTGTGAAGAGACACACACAGGTACACACACACACATATACACACACAAACGCTAGCACTCTACACACACATCATTTGAAATAACGTTGGATGATGGTATTATACATTTTTTTGTATTGTAGATAGAGTGCATTCTGAAAGTATTCAGACCCCTTGACCTTTTCCCCCAAAAATGTACGTTACAACCTTATTCTAAAATTGATTAAATAGTTTTTTTCCCCCCTCATTAATCAACACACAATACCCCATAACGACAAAGCAAAAACTGATTCTTAGAAATGTTTGCAAATGTATAAAAAAAATATCCCCGGAAATAACATATTTACCTAAGTATTCAGACGCTTTACTCAGTACTTTGTTGAAGCACCTTTGGCACCGATTACAGCCATGAGTCTTCTTGGGTATGACACTAGCTCGACACCTGTATTCAGGGAGTTTCTCCCATACTTCTCTGCAGATCCTCTCAAGCTCTGTCAGGTTGGATGGGGAGCGTCGCTACTTTCAGGTCTCTCCAGAGATGTTTGATCGGCTTCAATTCCGGGCTCTGGCTGGGCTACTCAAGGATATTCAGAAACTTGTCCTGAAGCCACTCCTGTGTTGTCTTGGCTGTGTGCTTAGGGTTGTTGTCCTGTTGGAAGGTGAACCTTCCAGTCTGAGGTCCTGAGCACTCTGGAGCAGGTTTTCATCAAGGATCTCTCTGTACTTTGCTCTGTTAATCTTTTCCTCGATCCTAACTAGTCTCCCAGTCCCTGCCACTGAAAAACATCCCCACAGCATGATGCTGCCACCACCATGCTTTATAATAGGGATGGTGCCAGGTTTCCTCCAGACGTGACGCTTGGCATTCAGGCCCAAGTGTTTAATCTTGGTTTCATCAGACCAGAAAATCTTGTTTCTCATGATCTGAGAATCATTTAGGTGCCGTTTGGCAAACTCCAAGCAGGCTGTCATGTGCCTTTTACTGAGGCTTCCGTCTGGCCACTCGACAATAAAGGCCTGATTGGTGGAGTGCTGGTGGAGTGCTGGTTGTCCTCCTGGAAGGTTCTCCCATCTCCACAGAGGAACCCTGGACCTCCCTGACCAAGGCCCTTCTCCCGATTGCTCAATTTGGCCAGGCGGCCAGCTCAAGGAAGAGTCTTGGTGGTTTCAAACTTCTTCCATTTAAGAATGATGGAGACCATTGTGTTCTTGGGGATCTTCAATGCTGCAGTTAACCCACTGTTACGAGGCCGTCATTGTAACTAAGAATTTGTTCTTAACTGACTTAACTAGTTAAATAAAGGTTAAATAAAAATAAAATATAAAAATAAAAATGAAATGTTCCGGGTAGCCTCAGAGAATAATATCAATTTATACGCTGATTCGGTGAGTGAGTTTATAAGGAACTGCATAGGAGATGATGATGTGAATATCATTAATGTGTTGACTGTTATTTTATCAAATCAATGAACTATGTTTAATTATTACGTGATTAAATTAATCATGTAACAATTAACTCATTAGCAATCTTGGGGCACTACAGGAAAAGTTATTTAACAAGTTACTATCCCCCAACTTAAACTCTAAAGATACAAATCTCTTACATCAATCACAGTCAATTATTAATCATTACCTCATCAGTCTCATTCTGAACATCGCACAATTCTTGTATATATGCACGAACCCTAACCTAACGTATGAATCAGCAATACACAAAATGGCTTAATTATTTATTTACATACTCACTAAATAATCACACAGAAATACATAAGCACACAGTATAGGCTGAATTGATTATTAACATAATGAAATGAAAAGTCCCTAGTGGACTAACCCGATATGGCGGATAGTTACACAATGGAGAGGGGGTGGGGACAGATAAAGGTTGGGAAAGACAGAAGGGGACCCATAATACATACAGTTGAAAAACTATGATCATGGGAATGTGAATACTTCGCACAAGAATGACCACTCATTCGAAAAGAAATGCAATGTACACTACCGTTCAAAAGTTTAGGGTCACTTAGAAATGTCCTTGTTTTTGAAAGAAAAGCTATTTTTTGTCCTTTAACCTCTTACTTCTACCCCCTCCTTTTTTGAAAATTCTGTTAAAAATCGCGCAACTTTTCAGCGTCCTGCTACTCATGCCAGGAATATAGTATATGCATATGATTAGTATGTGTGGATAGAAAACACTCTGAAGTTTATAAAACTGGTTAAATCACGGCTGTGACTATAACAGATCGTGTGTTTCATTGAAAAACGCAAGAAAAACTGCTCTCTGAAAGCAAAAAATAATTTCCATAAGTCACTTCCACCAGTTGTTAAAAGAGAACAGAATTTAATGGGAATCTGCCTGCAATTCATACAAATCCATTGTCCTAATTTTCAATTGAATTAATTGTTGGAAAATCCATCTATCTGACCTCCATTTTCCCAGTCTTCACCCGGATGCAGTTGAGGGAGATATCAGATGGCATTGTTTTTGAAGTGAAGACCTATTGAAGAGACATCGCCCTGTAATCATTTTGATAGATTATAAACGTTTACTAATACCTAAAGTTGGATTACAAAAGGATTTCGAAGTGTTTTGTGAAAGTTTATCGTCGACTTTTTTAATTTTAAAAAATTACGCAGCGTTTAAAAACGATGATTTTTTCTGAATGACACAACTTCCATACAAAGCTATTTTGGGTATATATGGACCGATTTAAACGAAAAAAAGACCCAATAGTGATGTTTATGGGGCATATAGGAGTGCCAAGAAAGAAGCTCGTCTAAGGTAATGAATGTTTTATATTTTATTTCTGCGTTTTGGGTAGCGCCGGCTATCGCAAAATCTGTTGTTTACGTGTCGAGCTGGCATTTTGGGGGGTGCATGCTATCAGATAATAGCTTCTGATGCTTTCGCCGAAAAGCATTTTAAAAATCTGACTTGCTGGCTAGGTTCACAACGAGTGTAGCTTTAATTCAATACCCTGCTTGTGAATTTTGATCAAAGATTGAGTTGTAACGAGTACATTTAGCATTTAGCGTAGCGCATTTGCATTTCCAGGGGCATACTTGGGACGTCTGCGTGTCAAGTATTCTCAAGAAGTTAAATAACATAAAATGATCAGAAATACAGTGTAGACATTGTTAATATTGTAAATGACTACTGTAACTGGAAATGCCAGATATTTTATGGAATATCTACATATGCGTACAGAGGCCCAATATAAAAAAAAACTATCGGCCTATATCGAATCTCCCATTCCTCTCAAAGATTTTTAGAAAAAGCTGTCACTGTCTTCCTGAAGACAAACAATGTATACGAAACACTTCAGTCTGGTTTTAGACCCCCTCATAGCACTGAGACTGCACTTGTGTAGGTGGTAAATGACCTTTTAATGGCATCTGTCCTCGTGCTCCTACACCTTAGTGCTGCTTTTGATACCATCGATCCCTATATTCTTTTGGAGAGATTGAAAACCCAAATTGGTCTACACGGACAAGTTCTGGCCTGGTTTAGATCTTATCTGTCGGAAATATATAATTTTGTCTCTGTGGATGGTTTGTCAAATCAACTGTAAATTTCGGTGTTCCTCAAGGTTCTGTTTTGGGACCACTATTGTTTTCACTATATATTTTACCTCTTGGTGATGTCATTCGGAAACATAATGTTAACTTTCACTGCTATGCGGATGACACACAGCTGTACATTTCGATGAAACATGGTGAAGCCCCAAAATTGCCCTCGCTGGAAGCCTGTGTTTCAGACTTAAGGAAGCGAATGGCTGCAAACGTTCTACTTTTAAACTCGAACAAAACAGAGATGCTTGTTCTAGGTCCCAAGAAACAAAGAGATATTCTTTTAAATCTGACAATTAATCTTAAAGTTGTACCGTTGTCTCAAATGAAACTGTGAAGGACCTTGGCATTACTCTGGACCCTGATCTCTCTTTTGACTAACATATCAAGACTGTTTCAAAGACAGCTTTTTTCCATCTACGTAACATTGCAAAAATCAGAAACTTTCTGTCCAAAAATGATGCAGAAAAATGCTTTTGTCACTTCTAGGTTAGACTACTGCAATGCTCTACTTTCCGGCTACCCGGATAAATCACTACATAAACTTCAGTTCGTGCTAAACACAGCTGCTAGAATCCTGACTAGAACCAAAGAATTTGATCATATTACTCCAACGCTAGCGTCTCACCTGGCCAACAGGAAATGGAAATGCGCAACGTCAAATGCTAATAGTACTCGATAAAACTCAAACTTTCATTAAAACACACATGCAGGGTACTGAATTAAAGCTACACTCGTTGTGAATCTAGCCAACATGTCAGATTTTTAAAATGCTTTTCGGTGAAAGCATGAGGAGCTATTATCTGATAGCATGCAACCCCCCGAAATACCTGAAGGGGAAGTAAACAAAAGAATAAGCGTAGCCGGCGCTACACAAAACGCAGAAATAAAATATAAAACATTCATTACCTTTGACGAGCTTCTTTGTTGGCACTCCTATATGTCCCATAAACATCACAATTGGGTCTTTTTTTCTATTAAATCCGTCCATGTATACCCAAAATGTCCATTTATATAGCCTGTCTAATACAGGCAAAAAATGCTTTCCAAAACGCAACGTCATTTTTTTAAATTAAAAAAGTTGCCTATAAACTTTGACAAAACACTTCAAACTACTTTTGCAACCCAACTTTAGGTATTTGTAAACGTTAATAATCGATCAAATTGATCACGGGGCGATCTGTATTCAATAGCAGCTACTCTTGAAATCATGGTCCATTGTCTCTCTCCCATAAACTTCCTCCTGTGTACTGGATGACAGGAAGTGCCTATTTCTCATTGCACCAAGGATTAATTCCAACTCAATTGCCAGTACTGGCGACATCGTGTGGAAGCTGCAGGAACTGTTAACCGCTATCTATTTTCTATTGCCATAGACATTTCAGAGACTGGAGGATGAATACTTTTTCTTTTTTTTGTGACCAGGTTTTTCTTGGGATTTTTCCTGCTGTTCACGTTCTGTTATAGTCACAGACATGATTTATCCAGTTTTAGAAACTTCAGGGTGTTTTCTATCCACACATACTAATCATATGCATATACTATATTCCTGGCATGAGTAGCGGGACGTTGAAATGTTGCGCGATTTTTAACAAAATGTAGAAAAAATTCAAGAGAGCTCTAAGAGGTTTTAAGGCAAGGGCTGATTTCAAGGTTTTACTGCTAACCTACAAAGCATTACATGGGCTTGCTCCTACCTATTTTTCCGATTTGGTCCTGCAGTACATACCTACACGTACACTACGTTCACAAGATGCAGGCCTCCTTATTGTCCCTAGAATACCTAAGCAAACAGCTGGAGGCAGGGTTTTCTCCTATAGAGCTCAATTTTTATGGAATGGTCTGCCTACCCATGTGAGAGACGCAGACTCGGACTCAACCTTTAAGTCTTTATTGAAGATCTCTTCAGTAGGTCCCCTGATTGAGTGTAGTCTGACCCAGGAGTGTGAAGGTGAATGGAAAGGCACTGGAACAATGAATCGCCCTTGCTGTCTCTGATAGGATACCTGTCTCTGATAAGATAGGTAGGAGCAAGCCCATGTAATGCTTTGTAGGTTAGCAGTAAACCCTCTCTCCACTGGGATTCTCTGCCTCTAACCCTATTATGGGGGCTGAGTCACTGGCTTACTGGTGCTCTTCCATGCCATCCCTAGGAGGGGTGCATCACTTGAGTGGGTTGAGTCACAACCCCTTTGGGTTGTGCGGTGGCGGAGATCTTTGTGGGCTATACTCGGCCTTGTCTCAGGATGGTAAGTTGGTGGTTGAAGATATCCCTCTAGTGGTGTGGGGGCTGTACTTTGGCAAAGTGGGTGGGGTTATATCCTGCCTGTTTGGCCCTGTCCGAGGGCATCGTCGGATGGGGCCACAGTGTCTCCTAACCCCTCCTATCTCAGCCTCCAGTAGTTTATGTGTCGGCGGGCTAGGGTCAGTCTGTTATATCTGGAGTATTTCTCTCTCTATCTCTAAGGACCTGAGACCTAGGACCATGCCTCAGGACTACATGGCCTGATGACTCCTTGCTGTCCCCAGTCCACCTGGCCGTGCTGCTGCTCCAGTTTCAACTGTTCTGCCTGTGGCTATGGAACCTTGACCCGTTCACCGGACGTGCTACCTGTCCCAGACCTGCTGTTTTCAACTCTCTAGAGACTGCAGTAGAGATACTCTGAATGTGATCGACTACTAAAAGCCAACTGACATTTTCTCCTGAGGTGCTGACCTGTTGCACCCTCGACAACCACTGTGATTATTATTATTTGACCCTGTTGGTTATCTATGAACCTTTGAACATCTCGGCCATGTTCTGTTATAATCTCCACCCGGCACAGCCAGAAGAGGACTGGCCACCCATCATAGCCTGGTTCCTCACTATGTTTCTTCCTTGGTTCTGGCCTTTCTAGGGAGTTTTTCTTAGCCACTGTGCTTCTAAACCTGCATTGCTTGCTGTTTGGGGTTTTAGGCTGGGTTTATATACAGCACTTTGAGATATCAGCTTATGTAAGAAGGGCTTTACAAGTAGATTTGATTGAATGTTAGCTAATCCAAGTTAATCATTTTAAAGGCTAATTGATCATTACAAAACCATTTAGCAAAGCTGAAAACCGTTGTCCTAATTAAAGAAGAAATAAAACTGGAGTATCTGGAGCATCAGCATTTGTGGGTTCGTTTACAGGCTCTAAGTGGCCAGAAACAAAGACTTTCTTCTGAAGCTCATCAGTCTATTCTGTTTCTGAGAAATTAAGGCTATTTCATGTGATAAATTGCCAAGAAACTGAAGATCTTGTACAACGATGTGTACTACTCCCTTCACAGAACAGCGCAAACTGTCTCTAACCAGAATAGAAATAGGAGTGGGAGGCCCCGGTGCACAACTGAGCAAGAGGACAAGTACATTAGAGTGTCTAGTTTGAGAAACAGATGCCCCACAAGTTCTCAACTGGAAGGTTCATTAAATAGTACCCGCAAAACACCAGTCTCAATGGCGAAGAGGCGACTCCGAGATGCTGGCCTTCTAGGCAGAGTTAAAAAGAATAAGCCACATCCCAGACTGGCCAATAAAAATGTAAGATTAAGATGGGTAAAAGAACACAGACACAAGACAGAGGAAGATTGGAAAAAAATGTTATGGACATATAAATGTAGGTGCTCACAAAGAAGAACATTTGTGATACGCAGAAAAAATAAAAAGATGCTGGAGGATTGCTTGACGCCATCTGGCAAGCATGGTGGAAGCAATGTGATGGTCTGGGGGTGAATGGTCTGGGGGTGAATGGTGATGGTCTGGGGGTGAATGGTGGTGGTAAATTGGGAGATTCGTACAGGGTAAAGGGATCTTGAAGAAGGAAGGCTATCACTTAATTTTGCAACGCCATGTCATACCCTGTGGATGGCACTTAATTGGAGCCAATTTCCTCCTACAACAGGACAATGACCCAAAGCACAGCTCTAAACTATGCAATAACTATTTAGGGAAGAAGCAGTAAGCTGGTATTCTGTCTATAATGGAGTGGCCAGCACAGTCACCAGATCTCAACCTTATTGAGCTGTTGTGGGAGCAGCTAGACCGTATGTTACGTAAGAAGTTCCCATCAAGCCAATCCAACTTGTGGGAGGTGGTTCAGGAAGCATGGGGTGAAATCTCTTCAGATTATCTCAACAAATTGACAACTAGAGTGCCAAATTTCTGCAGGGCTGTAATTGCTGCAAATGGAGGATTCTTTGACGAAAGCAAAGTTTGAAGGACAATTATTATTTAAATAAAAAATCATTATTTACGTCTTAAATTCATTTTGCAACTCATTTCATGTATCTTTTCATGGAAAACAAGGACATTTCTAAGTGACGCCAAACTTTTTAAAGATAGTGAATATATTTACGCTTGTATGTCTTTGTCGTCTCTGTCTGTTGAAACCACTTGATCCGTCAATGGTGAGTTCGATGCAAGTCTCTGGTTGTCCACCAGAAGTCACATTATCCTTACAAGTTGTAGTAAGCTTCTTTGTCTCTGAGTGTTCGTTAGACTGGTTTCTTCAGCAGTACCCACACGATTGTCCTCGGTCAAGTTTACGAGGCTACCGGTATTTAAACAGTTGCAGACTGAATGTTCCGGTATAGTCCCTATCCTCTTCGCTTGAGAGTTCCAGAGGGTCACACTATTTTCTGGTTTTGTAGTGTTAAACCATTTTTTATGTATTCAGCTCGCGCTGCACGTAGACTGGTGTCAATGGTTGATTATTCGGGTTAGAACTAAGACCACTTTACATACCAGCAGCAACCCGGCATGTTTTGGTCTGATATGTTCATTCTTCAGCGAGTCATTTTAAGCACTCACCTTGGAGGGCGGTTTCATCACGTTGCCACAATGTCGGCGCTCACGTGGGCGTGGTTACTGACTTGGCAAAAGATTATATGAAAAACAATTATCTCAGTTAGATGGCTAAAATCACATTTCATCTTCACAAAAATATTCTTAATCACATAAGTTTTACAACATTTAGATGCAACCCTGGTAAGTCGTACGTGTCTACTTTCAGAGTACATTTATCTTGTTATACTGTCCTTAACTACTTGGTGACTGGGGGGCAGTATTGAGTAGCTTGCATGAATATCCCATTTTACAATAAATCTGTAAGATAACAAAATGTGGAAAAAGTCAAGGGGTCTGAATACTTCCTGAATGCACTGTATGTAGTGGTGTAATAATGTTATATCATGTACTGTTTTATCTTGTGTTTTATGTGTAATGTAAGTGCATTAATGTGTTCGGACCCCAGGAAGAAAGGAAAGGGAAAGGGGGATATCTAGTCAGATGTTCAACTGAATGCCCTCAACTGAAATGTGTCTTCCTCTTTTAACCTAACCCCTCTGAGAAGCTGCTGCCAATAACCCGGACAGACATAGTACAAATCATACAGTAAAACACCCCAGTTCCACAACAGAGACTGTTAAGGCAGGATCAGAGGGGCAGAGAGAACACTGTCACTCACGAAGCCAGATATGCATAGTCTGAGATGCTTCACGCCCAGGATCCTGCACAGTGAGCTAATAACCAACCCAGACAGACACACACTTCATAGTCATATACCCCAGACACAGGCTGTTGGAGATAAATGCAGGCCCAGGTAGGACAAGAGGACATAGAGAGCACCATCACTAAGCTAGACAGACATACAAACAGACAGACACACACACACTGTGAGCCATAACATACGCCGGTAACCTGGACAAAGGTGGTCATAACCAAACTCATACGATACCCGTCACTGAAAGCTACCCCAGCTATTTCCACATAGATACATTTTTTACCCCAGCAAAAATATCTATTTCATACATATTATGCGAATACACACTCAAGCATTTAGCTCAGATTCCTCTCCTCTCCTCATCTGGGCTGTGTCCCACTACTGTAGTGCCATTCGGGACACACCCCTGGTGTTTTCTAATTGTGAGCACTGGTGAGCACCGGTAACCTTGTTGTTGATCAAATAGAGCCTGTGGTATAGGGTCAGATCCGAACACCTACAGACACACCTGAATGAGAACGAACGACGCTGGCAGCGAGAGCAATCAGTGGCAAGCACCGTTAGAGCTAACGAGCAGCTTAGCGCAAGGAAGAGAGGGAATAGAGACAGAAGGAGAGAGGAAGATTGAGTGAATGAGAGAAAGAGAGAGATGGAAAGCCTTGTAGCTAGGAATTTAAATTAAAGTAGTGGGTTTTTAGTGTTGCATCATGGGACGTGAGGCAGCGGCAAACTTCTTTGATTGGATCAATATTTTCCCTCCGCCACGGGGCTCTCTCTGTCGGCAAAATGTATCTGAATTAATTTGAAGGTAGATGAGCCAAAGCTTAGTAGGTGGTAACTACTTTCCTGTCTCCCATTAAGAATGTTAGCTTGCGTCCCAAATGGCACCCTATTCCCTTTATCGCGCACTACTTTTGACCAGGTAAGCGGTAGTGCAGTATATAGAGAATTGGGTGCCATTTGAGATGCCTGCTTTGCAAGTAATCCTCAAGGGTAAACAGAACAATGATAAAAAATGTTTACCTTATTGACCTTTTCTCATCAAAACTGCGCAATGTCGTATTGAACTATTTTGCTCTCAGAGTGCATTAAAACTCAGTTCAATTGTCTGTTTAAATATTTTGATGCAACACTCGTTTGTGTATAAAATCATATGTGTTCAGATTACTGATAACTGCTCTGAGTGCGAATCTTAAGGTTGGTCAGGGCAAATCTTTGTGAAAGATTCAATAGATTTAGACAATAGTAATAATAATAATAGACAGCCTAATGTGGAGCTGTTTTCCTTTGGCGGTAGAGGTGAGGCCTTGAAGACCTTGTCCATGAATGCAATCAATTCAGCATTGGTAGTAATAAAACAGTTAAACAAACATAGGATGAATTTAACTAAATCAATTAAAATCAATTGAATAAAATAATCACACAAAAGCCATTGTGTTATGAAAAGAGAAAACTATGGAATACGCATACAAAAACAAAACAGAACAATAATGGATGATTGCTAAAAAAAAAACATCCTGAACAAAGAATATGGAGAAAATAATAATTTAAGGACATAGAAGAGACACAATTTACTTTGATTTACTCCTAGTTACTTTCTAAATAGCACATTATGAGAATTTGGTCATAGCCATAGAAGGGTATTATACTTTTGTGCTGAGTCACATTCTGCACACATCCTGGTTCCTGTCCAATCCACTCCTTTGGTTTGGAGGCTGGTGCCTCTTTCCCTCTACGGCTTTAAACTTCTTGTATTCATAGTAATAAAACTTTACTATTCAATTATAGCCTCTTGAAGGACAGGGCAGATCCTTGTCGATCAAGACAATTACAGGAAGAAAAAGAGAGACAAAAGATAGTGTAATTGCATCACTTTAATGTCGTAGAGTTTGGGGGTTATAATTAAGAACACTTTTACCTGGTTGTAATCTGACATCTCTAGAACTAGAAACCAGTTTACAAAATTTGCCGACCTTGTATGATGGTTCACTGACCTCGGTTCAAATAGTGGAAAGGACATTGTCAAAGCATATATAGTAAATTAGAAATAGTTAGTGATTGAGAATGGGGCATTCCAGGGGAGAGAACCCATTAACAGTGTATTTCTTCCTTACAGTGGCACATACTCATTAAACCGTATCAATCTTTCGTGAGCCACTGGCTCAGCAGTCGTTTGCCTTGCATTCCATTGCGAGCCTGGTTTGATCTCTTTATTATTGGAGGGAATCAATGGACGTGAAGCAACACATTTCAAATAAGCGGGACCAAGGAAGGAAGGAAGCCAGGGGGAAATACATACCTCTTTTTTACTTTTCGCACCTCCGATTTCCAATTTGCTGAGCAATAAGGTGAAATGAAAAAGAATTCTCGCCAAGTGAATGTAATTCAAATCTTGACAGAGACAAATGTCTATTAGGTGCCTTGCAATGTTCAAACGATGACAGCTGGGGTGTCTCAAGGTCTCGGGGTAGCTAGATCTCTCGACTGAAGACAATGAAAATAAAGAAAAAAGGAGGGAAAACGGAAAAGGGGAACAAGGAGAAGTCTTGTTCTGCTGTCAAGTGCCTCTGGGGTTAGCTGCTCTAGCTGCCTACCTTGTGTGTGTTCGAAATTCATTCCAATCTATTCCGCCAAATATATTACCTGGGTTCGGCTTCAAAACACAACTACTACTACTATTTCCTTTCGTAGTGCTGAATTATATCTTTGAGGTCGTTGAGAATAACAGCGACCACATCAGTTTCAGAGCCCCAGTGAGAGGATAGAACTCTAAACCTTATAGCGTTTGATCTTACCCTCATAATCCAAGCAGTGACAAATCAGCTCATAGTAGCAGAAAAGACCGGAAATGACAAAGTTTGTTAAAATTCGCTAATTGTGTCTTTCTGGTCTTCTACTCTATATCCTATCAAACCGATGGTGATGTATATCAATTTCCCTGTCTGCTTATTCCATGTGATTAATCTTGAAAGCACGTCCTATTGGCTCTTGATTTATTAGCCCATTAGCGGCTCAATTTGATAGTCTGTTAATGCTAGTCATCCTGCATCTCTCTCGGAGTGGGAGCCATCCGTATACAGCTACGTCTCTGACATCAACTCATTAGGCCCGAGCACTCATTGAGTTGGACTTGATTAGATCTGAGAGGTAGTCGGTCAATTAACGATGACAAAACGGGAGCCATTGATTGGGCGGAAACTTGCGGGTGCTAATGGTTTTTAGGGATAAACATCACTGTGAGTGGGTGTGTGTGTGTGAGTGTGACGCCGTCATAGCTAGACTTGAGGGTCCAATTTGTGCTCTATGCCATGGGGAAGTATTGCTACTCCATTAGAGAAAGCCTTGGAAGAGAATCAGCACACACACACCAGATCCTCTTATTTAAGAGATAAGAGGAATGATGAGTCTCCACCATTACTAAGGCTGAATTAGAGAGCCTTAACATAGCTGAAGTACACTTCAATAATCAGGAAATGGAAAAACCATCAAAGACTATTATAATGTTGTTTAAAACTAGAGTGTTGTCCGGAGCAACATAGACTATGTTGTAAATCATTCTTCTCATGCCATTTCAAGCAAACTAATATCTACTCTATAATGTCATTTTAAACATTCTCCATGCAGTTACGAGACATAATTGCCTTGACCAAAAGTTCACACTTTATCCCAGTGCATTTACAATGTTCCGTTTATACGGTACACTACATCTCTTCCACATCCAAGACCAAAGGTCACAGAAACATTAGACACAGACGTTCAGGCACTTTCTCTCCTTAACCACTCTCCAACAATTCGTCAAGAATGATGACTCATGAAAAGGCCCCGAGATCTGGCCTGCACGCAACTCCAAAATGGCGAGCCCAAACGAAGCGTTACCGCCGAACACACTTTTAAAGAGCAAAGTACCCTCGTTGCCGCTAGGGTTGCGGAACGAAATGGGGCCGGTTAGTTGGGCTCGATGGTGTGGTGATTGCTGTAAAGCACAGACAAAAGTGTTCCTGGGAAGGGAGAGTGATAGGGCCTAGAATCAGCCACTTGTTAAATCACAAAGCTCAAATGGCTCAAAATGGCCGCCTAAATGGGACGCCTGACAACCAAACGACTGTAATCATAGTGACTTGACATGGACTGTCCTTTCGGAGAGTTTCTGTCATATTCAGAGGCTCCAGCAGGGATTATTGTCTAGAAATGTTAGAGAAAGTATGGAGCCCCTTAGGGGTCATGGCGGAGAAGAAATTAAACAGCCAGGTTAATCTGTTCCCTCTTTCTTTTTATCTCTTCCCTTTGATTTTGTATTTGTCCCCTCTTCTTTTTATGTAGGCTATCATGACGGTCCCACTTGGCCAACAACATATTGCAGCCTAAATGCTTCAAATGGTGGTGATCAATGACCATTCAATAGCTTATTTTCATTTGCCTCCAAATCATAAGGGCATATTAATAAAGGGGCATTTAAAACCACTCAAGGTGCAAATATGGTGCAATGACGCACTCTCATCCCTAGGCATGACCTTAGCTGTTCTATATCTATATTCTATATTATGTTCTTTCGCAACCTACTCTACCCTGGCAATTAGCTCATTTCCAGGTGAATGTATTGTCATTTCAATAAAGCAAATAGCTATCAGTTTTAGTTATGAACAAAGAGTCATCTATCTGTGCCTGGTTGGCTACGTCACACAAGATGTTCACCTGCCTAGCGCAGGGTTGAGAGCGCATAACTGCACATTTTACCCCCGAACCCTCTTGGAATTTGATGCACAATAAATTTGCATGCCTTTCCTTTCTGCCTCAGATGAGTCATATGCATAATTGTAAACAACATAAACACATCCAGGTGCTTGGATGCACCATGTTTTACTGGACTTATATATGGCCCTAACTTTATGCATGAGGGGCAAAGCACACAAAATTGACAACTGTTCATGTTGTCTAAGTTGCATAAATACGAGTTTGCACAAAGTGTAAACATACAGTACCAGTCAAAAGTTTGGACACAACCACTCATTCAGGGGGATTTTCTACATCGTAGAATAATAGTGAAGACATCAAAACTATGAAGAAACACAAATGGAATCATGTAGTAAACAACATTTTTTAAACAAATCAAAATATGTTTTATATTTCAGATTCTTCAAAGTAGCCACCCTTTGCCTTGATGACAGCTTTGCACACGCTTGGCATTCTCTCAACCAGCTTCACCTGGAATGATTTTCCAACAGTCTTGAAGGAGTTCCCACATATGCTGAGCACTTGTTGACTGCTTTTCCTTCACTCTGCGGTCCAACTCATCCCAAACCATCTCAATTGGGTTGAGGTCGGGTGATTGTGGAGGCCAGGTCATCTGATGCAGCACTGCATCACCCTCCTTCTTGGTCAAATAGCCCTTACACAGCCTGGAGGTGTGTTGGGTCATTGTCCTGTTGAAAAACAAATGATAGCCCCACTAAGCACAACCAGATGGGATTGCGTATCGCTGCAGAATGCTGTGGTAGCCATGCTGGTTAAGTGTGCCTTGAATTTTTTATTAATCACAGACACCAGCAAGGCACCCCCACCATCACACCTCCTCTTCCATGCTTCACAGTGGGAACCACACACGCAGAGATCATCTGTTCACCTACTCTGCTTCTCACAAAGACACAGCGGTTAGAACCAAAAATCTCAAAGTTGGAATCCACCCGACACTTTGTTCCAATGGTTGTGTTAACCTGCATCGAAAGCGCAGCAACATTTTCAAGGAAGTAGCCCTGTAGTTTTCTAATGTTTGTTACCTTTTTGAATGACCTTAAAAGGGAAAAAATGTAGCGCAATGTTCGTCAGCGCAACATAATATTAAACGGCATCTGGAAGGAGTAAATTCAGCCACAATCACAAATATAATCTGATAAATATATATTTTAAACAACTGCATTTTCACAAATGTAATATATAATCGCCAAGCCCATTTAAAATAATTAGGGGACTGACCCCGGAAGAATGATGTAGTGGCGAGTCACTTTCATGACGCTAAGGCATACATATACACACAAACACACAGACAGTGGACCAACATTGTCCTTCTCGCGAGATAAATAAATGCTTTTAATAAAGGTTTTTCATGCCAGATTGACATAATTTACGTTGTCATACTAGCCATATTAATAAGAATAAGGACAGATTTGCATGGGTCTTATGTCCATTGCTCGTATTTCTTGGCCCAAGCAAGTATCTTCTTCTTATTGGTGTCCTTTAGCAGTGGTTTCTTTGTAACAATTCGACCATGAAGGCCTGATTCACGTAGTCTCCACTGAACAATTGATGTTGAGATGTGTCTGTTACTTGAATTCTGTGAAGCATTTATTTGGGCTGTAATATCTGAGGCTGCTAACTCTAATAATGTATCCTCTGCAGCAGAGGTAACTCTGGGTCTTCCTTTCCTGTGGTGGTCCTCATGAGAGCCAGTCTCATTATAGAGCTTGATGGTTTTTGCACTTGAAGAAACGCTCAAAGTTCTTGAAATCGACTGACTTTCATGTCTTAATTAAAGTAATGATGAACTGTCTTTTCTATTTGCTTATTTGAGCTGTTCTTGTCATAATATGAACTTGGTCTGTTACCAAATAGGGCTATCTTCTGTATGCCACCCCATACCTTGTCACATCACAACTGATTGGCTCAAACACATTAAGAAGGAAAGAAATTCCACTAATTAACTTTTAAAAAGGCACACCGGTTAATTGAAATGCATTCCAGGTGACTACCTCATGAAGCTGGTTGAGAGAATGCCAAGAGTGTGCAATGCTGTCATCAGGGCTACTACATGATACCATGTGCTATTTCATAGTTTTGATGTCTTCACTATGATCCTACAATGTAGAAAATAGTAAAAATAAAGAAAAACCCTTGAACGAGAAGGTGTGTCCAAACTTTTGACTGGTACTGTCCATCATTCAGTTATGACTGAAATTACTTAGGTTAATTGAGGGGGTTTTCACACCCGTTACCTATTATTTGCCCTTATGATTTGGAGGCATATGAAAACACTGAAACTGGAAATAAGCTATTAAATGTTAAGTAATCATCACCATTTGAAACATGTAATTTACTAAATATAATGATATATATGTATATATGTATATATATGTATATATGCTATATATATATGCTGTAATATGTTTTCGGCAAGTAAGAACAACATATTAGTCGACACAAGGAGAACATGGAACAAATAAAACATCTGAGGGAATGGATAAAAAAAAACTAGGGAACGGATTTGCCTGACAGTCTTTTTTTTCCCCACCATGATCCCTAAGTGGCTCCGTAAGAAAGTAGACATTTTCACAGCATTTCTAGGCTGCTTCCCCAACATAGTTAATTTCCAAACTGAAATTACTCTTGATGAAAAAATGTATTGCAACAGTGTTGAGTGTTTGTATGTACATGCTTGTGAGTTTTTTTGGGGGGGGTAGGGCGTGTTCAAGATAATTGGCTGTACATCACCTTGTCTTGTTTTCCCCTGAAAAAAGAAACGGAATTCATGAGAGCTGCAGTTACATTAATGGGCATCATTATTATTTTGATAGTAACAGTAGCGTTGTACTACAATAGTTTAAGCATGCATATGTTGTATTCTTCCAAAATCAAGGGGAATATTTTAGAAGTTTACATTACCAGTGAAGAGTGGTTCAACTTACAACTTTAAAGATCCTTTAAAGGTGTTATAAGGAGCACATAGTTTGCGGGCGTTTCTGTTATGTTCTTTTCACAGTATTTAAACCAGCACCACTGGTGTGTGTTAGAAGTGAGTAGTATATGATATTGTACAGGAGAATGATTACCTCTTTGGTAGCTTTAAACAGAGACAAACACTCGCCATATCATTCAACATACAAAATGTTCCGTTCCATTCACATCCATCAGGCCATATGGTAAACACATAGGGGGCATAAAACCCATATGGATGCCAAAATTCCTACAGAAGGTATATCATTCAAAAAGAAACAGCCGGGAAGAGACAGGATTTAGGAGGGAAATAGGGAAGACTCTATAGTGATTCAGGAGGTCTAAAGTGAGTGGTGCTATGATTTAAGAAGGATGGAGGGAAAGGAACCAAGGGCAGAGTGGCAATCAATGACATTTTTCAAAGGGGAGTTCATGGATGGAAAAAAAGTAAGGGAGAGGGGAGGTGTAGTGGCAGTTCATTGCAAGACAATCTAGGAGAGAGAAAGAAAGGGAGGAGAGGCGGAAAAAAGAAAAGCAACCATTTCAGACCCAGGGAATGCATAAAGCATAAAGAGGGAGAATTGAATAGAGATTGTTTAGAAAAGAAACACAGAGAGAGGCATATAGTAGATCCTTGGAGGTTATACAGTATATCAGATACACTGCAAGTAGGCGTTTAATGGTGTCACTACAATATCAAAAGTCAAACAATTTGGATGTGTTCAGTGAAGGGAACTATTCAGAAGGTTGCAGTAATAAATATAATGAATAGAGCTGTCACTAATCCCTATTCAACAGACAACCATATCTATTCTACATAATACATTTATCTTATTTTTCTTTAACATTTCAACCTCCTGAATAGACCCCACGGATGGCGATTAATGACGAATACTGACAGGTGACAGGACTCCATTGTCATTGGTCAATTTTGGCCACTTCTTTCCCTCTCATTGGACCCTTCAACAGGAAATAAACTGGGATTAAACGTAAACGATTTGTTGTTGTTTTTTTGCCCCCGATCTCTCTCACCCTCTGTTTGCTATCGAGAGGGGACAGCCAATCGAAGTGACTCGGCTTAAGCACTGTGTTCGCAGCCTTGTTTTCCATTTAAGGAGCAGCACACACACACACACACACACACACACACACACACACACACACACACACACACACACACACACACACACACACACACACACACACACACACACACACACACACACACACACACAGGCAGTTTAGCCACTCCTGTAATGAGAGAGGCAAACAGTCGCTCCTCCATGAGCAGCAGCAGAAACGACCTAAGCAACAAAAAGAATCAGGCTCCACAGGGGGGCATATATATGGAAGTGGTGATTCACTGTAAACTGTTCCCTTTGTGATGGTTTGTGTATGCGTGTGTGGTCTTACATAAAACTCTGGGGACTGTTTGATAATGATAAGCATCCTACAGTCGGCCTCTTCTCTCCCAGGAACATTGAGAGGCCCAGACAGATATGCTTATCAAACAGCATGGCCTAATCAAACCAACGCTCTCTGCGTTTGATCCTGCTCCCTTTGCCCACACATAACCCCAATAGAAGGTGATTTGAGTGTGTGCTCATAACTCTACAGTGGGTTTACCTGGGTGAGTAGGTACAGTACAGTGCCTTCAGAAAGTATTGGGACCCCTTGACTTTTTCCACATTTTGTTACGTTACAGCCTATTTCTACAATTCAGTATTTTTTCCCCTCATCAATCTACACACAATACCCCATAATGACAAAGCAAAAACAGGTTTTAGAATGTTTTTCCCATTTATAAAAAATGAAAAACTGATATCACATTTACATAGGTATTCAGACCCTTTTCTCAGTACTTTGTTGAAGCACCTTTGGCAGCGATTACAGCATTGAGTCTGTCAGGTTTGATGGGGAGTGTTGAAGCGCATCTATTTTGAGGTCTATCCAGAGATGTTCGATCGAGTTCAAGTCCGGGGTCTGGCTAGAGAGGACATTTAGAGACCTTTCCTGAAGCCACTCCTGCGTTGTCTTGGCTGTGTCATTAGGATCATTATCCTGTTGGAAGGCGAACCTTCACCCCAGTCTGAGGTCCTGAGCGCTCTGGAGCAGGTTTTCATCAAGGATCTCTCTGTACTTTGCTCTGTTCATATTTGCCTCGATCCTGACTAGTCTCAGAGTCCCTGCAGCTGAAAAACATCCCCATAGCATGAGGCATTGAGCTGACCAACCAGTGCTCCCACACATTGGCTAACCGGGCTATCGGCATTGTGTCCCGCCACCCACCAACCGCCAACCCCTCTTTTACGCTACTGCTACTATCTGTTCATCATATATGCATAGTTACTTTAACCATATCTACATGTACATACTACCTCAATCAGCCTGACTAACCGGTGTCTGGATGTAGCCTTGCTACTTTTATAGCCTAGTGACTGTATATAGCCTGTCTTTTTACTGTTATTTTATTTCTTTACTTACCTATTGTTCACCTAATACCTTTTTTGCACTATTGGTTAGAGCCTGTAAGTAAGCATTTCACTGTAAGGTCTACAACTTTGATTTGCTGCCACCACCATGCTTCACCATTGGGATGGTGCCAGGTTTCCTCCAGACGTGACGCTTGGCATTCTGGCCAAAGAGTTTAATCTTAGTTTCATCAGACCAGAGAATCTTGTTTCTCATGGTCTGAGAGTCTTAGGTGCTGTTTGGCAAACTCCAAGCAGGCTGTCATGTGCCTTTTACTGAGGAGTGGCTTCTGTCTGGCCACTCTACCATAAAGGCCTGATTGGTGGAGTGCTGCAGAGATGGTTGTCCTCCTGGAAGGTTCTCCCATCTCCACAGAGGAACTCTAGATCTCTGACAGAGTGACCATCAGGTTCTTGGTCACCTCCCTGAACAAGGGCCTTCTCCGCCAATTGCTATGTACAGTGTGTGCAAATGTAGAAGAGTAGAGAAATAGGCAATAAATAAGCCATAGAGGCGATTGCTCAGTTTGGCTGGGCGGCCAGCATTAGGAAGAGTCTTGGTGGTTCCAAACATCTTCCATTTAAGAATGAACATGGGGACCTTCAATGCTTCAATTAATTTTTTTGGTACCCTTGCCCTGATCTGTGCCTCGACACAATCCTGTCTTGGAGCTCATGGCTTGGTAGTTGCTCTGACATGCAATGTCAGATGTGGGACCTTATATAGACAGGTTTGTACCTTTCCAAATCCTGATCAATGAATTGAATTTACCACAGGTGTACTCTAATCAACTTGTAGTAACATCTCAAGGATAGGATGGAAACAGGAGGCACCTTGGCTCAATTGCGGGTCTCATTGCAAAGGAACTGAATACTTATGTAAATAAGGTATTTCTGTTTTTATTTTTAATACATTTGCAAACATTTCTAAAAACCTGTTTTCGCTTTCTCATTATGGGGTATTGTGTGTAGTTTGCTTTTAGAATAAGGCTGTAATAAGGGATCTGAATACTTTCCGAAGGCACTGTATGTGTTTGCGGGGAGGACAGCTCATAATAATGGATGGAATGGTGTAAATGGAATGGTATCAAACACATGGAAACCAGCTGTGTAATGTGTTTGAGACCATTCCATTAATTCCATTCCAGACATTACTATGAGCCCATCCTGCCCATTTAAAGTGTCACCAGCCACCACTAGTATGTGTGTGTGTGCGGGCATCTGTGAGTGTCAGTGAATATAAACACAGTTCTGTGTGCAGAACTGTCTTTGTGTGTGTGTTTGTCTAAGGATTTTTGTCAGTATGTGTGCACATGACGGTCTGTGTATGCATGCTTGAACATGCAGGTCCCACAACTGTGTGTACCTATGATGTCGGGTTTCTGGGGCATGAAGAACTGGTAGAAGGTGGGCTCCGAAAGGCCCTTGACGTTGCGAGCTGTGATCTCCACCTCGTAGCGCATGTTCCACTGCAGCGGCTGCAGCAAGGCAAAGTCATGCTGCCCCGACACCAGCTTCGTCATCCACTGCTCCTCCTTGTCCTATGGATAAGGGGAGGAGGGTGGACAGAGCAGAGGGAGAGAAGCAAAGAGAGAGAAAGGGGGAGGGGAATATGGAAGGGAGAGAGACAGAGGGTTAGATGGGGAATGGGGTATTGAGGGAGGGAGGGGAAAGAAGAAAGGATGAGAGAGAGAGAGAGAGAGAGAGAGAGAGAGAGAGAGAGAGAGTGTTAAAGACAGTATGAGAACAAGTATGCTCAATAAGTTACAGCCTTTGTATACACTTCATCTTTATATGTTCAAATTCAAATCAAATATAGATCAAAGTACACTTCATGGGCAAAAGTAGGTGCACTCCCCTTAAAATGTGTGGATTCAGCTATTTCAGCTACAACCGTTGCTGACAGGTATTTTAAAATTGAGCACACAGCCATGCAATCTCCATAGACAAACACTGACAGTAGAATGGCCTTACTGTGACTTTCAACGTTGCACCGTCATAGGATGCCACCTTTCCAACAAGTCAGTTTGTCAAAGTTCTGCCCTGGTCAACTGTAAGTGCTGTTATTGTGAAGTGGAAACATCTAGGAGCAAAAACGGCTCAGCCGCGAAGTGGTAGGCCACACAAGCTCATCACTACCAAGTTCCAAACCGCCTCTGTGAGCAACGTCAGCACAATAACTGTTTGTCGGGTGCTTCATGAAATTAGTTTCCATGGCTGAGTAGCCGCACACAAGACATCGGCCGGAGTGGTGTAAAACTTGCCACCTTTGGACTCTGGAGCAGTGGAAACACGTTCCCTGGAGTGATGAATCACACTTCACCATCTAGCAGTCCAACAGACACAACTGGGTTTTGCAGATGCCAAGAGATTGCTGCATAGCGCCAAATGTAAAGTTTGGTGGAAGGGGAATAATGGTCTGGGGCTCTTTTTCATTGTTCGGGCTAATCCTCTTAGTTCCAGTGAAGGGAAATCTTAACGCTACAGCATACAATTACATTCCAAACGATTCTGTGCTTACAACTTTATGGCAACAGTTAGGGGGAAGGCCCTTTCCTGTATCTGCATGACAATGCCCCCGTGCAAAAAGTGAGGTCCATATAGAAATGGTTTGTTGAGATCAGTGTGGAAGAACTTGACTGACCTGCACAGAGCCCTGGACTGAACCCCATGAAACACCTTTTGGCTGAATTGGTACACCGACTGCGAGCCTCACTAATGCTCTTGTGGCTGAATGGAAGCAAGTCCCCTCAGCAATGTTCCAGCATCTAGTGGAAAGCCATTCCAGAAGAGTGGAGACTGGCAAAGGGGGGACCAACTCCATATTAATGCCCATGATTTTGGAATGAGATGTTCGACGAGCAGATGTCCACATACTTTTGGCCATGGCCATAATGTAATTACATTGTGAGTGTTCCTAACCTTTATGTTTGTCTGAAAAATCGGAGAAAATATTATTTTGAGCCAGAGTCAAGAACATTGTTGTAATAGATCCAAATCAAATCCAGTTTTATTTGTCACATGCTTAATAAACAACAGGTTTAAACTAACAGTGATATGCTTAGTTTCTTACTTCCGAGCAAAGCAGAGAGAAAAATGTGTGAGGAGAATGTGTGATGAGTCAAAAGAGTTAGTGCAAGAAGTGTCAATGCTAGTCCAGGTAGCAATTTGGTTAACTATTTAGCAGTCTTAAGGCTTGGGGGTAGAAGCTGTTCAGAGTCGTGTTGGTTCCAAACTTAGTGCATCCGTGCCACTTCCTATGCGGTAGCACAGTCTATGACTTCGGTGGCTGGAGTCTTTGACAATTTTTAGGGCCTTCCTCTGATACCGCATAGTATAGAGTTCCTGGATGGCAGGAAGCTCGGCCCCAGTGATGTACTGGGCCGTAATTACTAACCTCTGTAGAGCCTTGCAGTCGGATGCCAAGTAGTTTCCATACCAACTGATGATGCAGCCAGTCAAAACATTGGTGCAGTTGTAGATCTGAGGGCCCATGCCAAATCTTTTCAGCCTCCTGAGGGTGGTGAAGAGACATTGTCGTGCCTTCTTCGCAATGTGTTGGTGTGTGTGGACCATGATAGATCCTTAGTGATGTGGACACAGAGGAACATGAAGCTCTCGACCCACTCCACTACAGCCCCATCAATTTGAATGGGGGTGTGCTCATCCCTCCGTTTCCTGTAGTCCACAATCAGCTCCTTTGTCTTGCTGACATTGAGAGAGAGCTTGTTGTCATGGCACCACAATGCCAGGTCTCTGACCTCCTCCCTATAGGCTGTCTTATCGTCGCCGGGGATCAGGCCTACCACCGTCATGTCATCTACAAACTTAATGATGGTGTTGGAGTCGTGTGCAGCCACGCAGTCGTGGATGAATAGGGAGTACAAGAGCGGGTAAATGGATACAAATAGTGGAATCATGCCATATTTGGACTAAATGCTCAACAAGGTTGGAAAGTAGTTATATCATTTCAACAAAAGACAATAATTTGTCAATTGGACAAATAAAAGTAAAAATCTGCTAATTGCACTGTGGATATATTAGACTTCAGAATTGCCTGGGGGGCATACCTATATTTCACTGTACAGCCTTACCTATGGATCAATGAAATAGAGTATCAGTCTACTTAGCTACACCCACAGATCACAACTGCGAAGAGTTTACATAAATATTAGTGTCACAGCTCTTATTGAGGGAATTTGACGACCCTATTTCATTGATCCACAATCCAAAGGTAAGGCTGTACAATGCAGTACGAATGTCCAATAGGATACACATAGTAGGTTGACTGATAAGCTTACTATGGCTCATGTCACAGTGGTTTCAGAGTCCTGCAATATGAGGTACAACGCTAAAAGTTGTGTTTTGTGGGTGTCACTGAGTAGACCACACATGAGCTTGGCAAAAGGGGGCATGATTTGTTGACATGTTTTGAAAGGGATTAGTTGGCTTATAGGGCCAGTTGCTCTTGAAAATATATTTTTGTCTTTAAAGAAGATATTTTCCTTTTTTCAGCACAACATGAAGGAATGCACAGGAAATGGCTTAGTGATGCCCTACTAAGAATGCAGGTAAAAACACATTAGCAATTCTCATAGCAACCTGAGGGCCCAGGAAAAATATTTTCAGCCTCCTGAGGGGGGAAGAGCCATTGTCGTGCCTTCTTCAAGACTGTTTTGGTGTTTGTGGACCATGTTAACTCCTTAGTGATGTGGACACCAAGGAACCTGAAGCTCTCGACCCACTCCTCTACAGCCCTGTCAATGAGGATGGGGGCATGCTTGGCCCTACATGTCTTGTAGTCCACGATCAGCCCTTTCGTCTTGCTGACATTGAGGGAGAGGTTGTTGTTCTGGAACCACACTGCCAGGTCACTGACCTCTTCCCTATAGGCTGTCTCATCGTCATAAGTGATCAGGCCTACACCCGTCATGTCGTCAGCAAACTTAATGATGGTGTTGGAGTCGTGCACGGCCATGCAGTCGTGGGTGAAGAGGGATTACAGGAGGGGACTAAGCACGGACCCCTGAGGGGCCCCCGTGTATGAGGATCAGCGTGGCAATGTGTTTTTGCCTACCCTCATCGCCTGGGAGCAGCCCGTCAGGAAGTCCAGGATCCAGTTGCAGAAGGAGGTGTTCAGTCCCTGGATCATGAGCTTAGTCAACATTCCTTCATGTTGAGCTGTGTTCAACTGTGTTGAACACTGAGCTATAATCAATGAACAGCATTCGTACATAAGTGTTCCTCTTGTCCAGGTGGGAGAGGGCAGCGTGAAGTGCAATAGCAATTGCGCCATCTGTGAATCTGTTGGGGCGGTATGCAAATTAGAGTGGGTCTAGGGTTTCTGGGATGGTGGTATTGATGTGAGCCATGACCAGCCTTTCAAAGCACTTCATGGCTACAGATGGGTGTTACGGGTCGGTAGTCATTTAGGCAGGTTATATTAGTGTTCTTGGGCACAGGCACTATGGTGGTCTACTTAAAACATGTTGGTATTACAGACTCGGACAGGGAGAGACTGAAAATGTCAGTGAAAACACTTGCCAGTTGGTCAGCGCATGCTCGCAGTACACGTCCTGGTAATCTGTCTGGCCCTGCGGCTTTGTGAATGTTGACCTGGGGTAGGTCTTACTCACATCGGCTGCGGAGAGCGCAATCACACAGTCTTCTGGTGCTCTCATGCATGTTTCAGTGTTATTTGTCTCATGGCGAGCATAGAAGTAGTTTAGCTCGTCTAGTAGGCTTGTGTCACTGGGCAGCTCTTGGCTGTGCTTCCCTTTGTAGTCAGAGCCGGTGTAGTACGATTCAATCTTAGTCCTGTATTGACGCTTTGCCTGTTTGATGGTTCGTCGGTGGGCATAGCGGGATTTCTTATAAGCTTCCGGGTTAGAGTCCCGGTCCTTGAAAGCGGCAGCTCTAGCATTTCGCTCAGTGCGGATGCTGCCTGTAATCCATGGCTTCTGGTTGGGGTATGTACTTACGGTCACTGTGGGGACGACATCATAAATGCACTTATTGGTGAAGCCAATGACTGATGTGGTGTACTCCTCAATGCCATCAGAGGAATCCCATAACATATGCCAGTCTGTGCTAGAAAAACAGGCCTGTGGCTTAGCATCTGCTTCCTCTGACCACTTTTTTATTGATCTAGTCACTGGTGCTTCCTGCCTTAATTTTAGCTTGTAAACAGGAATCAGGAGGATAGAATTATGGTCAGATTTGAAAAATGGAGGGCGAGGGAGCGCTTTGCATGTGTCTCTGTTTGTGGAGTGTAGGTGGTACGGGGTTCTTTGTCCTCTGGTTGCACATTTCACATGCTGATAGAAATTTGGTAAAACGAATGTAAGTTTCCCTGCATTAAAGTCCCTGGCTACTAGGAGCGCCACCTCTGGGTGAGCGTTTTCTTGTTTGCTTATGGTGGAATACAGCACATTCAGTGCTGTCTTAGTGCCAGCCTCTGACTGTGGTGGTATGTAAACAGCTATGAACAATACAAATGAAAACTCTCTCAGTAGGTAGTGTGGTCTCCAGCTTATCATGAGATATTCTACCTCAGGCGAGCAATAGCTTGAGACTTCCTTAGATATCATGCACCAGCTGTTATTTACAAAAATACATAGTCCTCTGCCCCTTATCTTAACAGATGCCGCTGTTCTATCCTGCCGGTACATCGTATAATCAGCCAGCTGTATGTTGATATTGTCGTCGTTCAGCCACGACTCCGTGAAGCATAAGATGTTACCTGTTTTTAATGTCCTGTTAGTAGTTTAATCTTCCTCGTAACTCGTCGATTTTATTCTCCAAAGACTGCACGTTTGCTAGCAGAATGGAGGGAAGTGGGGGTTTATTGGATTGCCTACAAATTCTCAGAAGGAAGCCCACCCTTTGGCCCCTCTTTCTCCACCTTTTCTTCACGCAGATCCCCGGGATCGGGGCCTGTTCCTGAGGAAGAGGTATATCCTTCGCGTTGGGCTCGTCAGAGTTGTGAAAGAAAAAAAGGAATTCTGCTAGTCCGTGGAGAGTAATCGCAGTCCTGATGTCTCCAAGTTATTTTTGATCATAAGACACGGTAGCGGCAACAATATGTACAAAGTAAGTAAAAAAACAAGTTATAAACAATGCAAATAAACAAACAAAAAAACACAATCGGCTCGGGGCACGTAAAACGTATGTCTTCTCTGGCGCCATAAGCCCACAATCTGGTTTGACCTATCTCTGTCCCAGGAGGTGTTCCACTATTCATGTGGATCTCTCTTCTCCTGTAGCTCCAAGGCATAGTGATTGGTCTCCTCCATTATGTTTCGCACCAGCTCCTCTGTAAGAAACAGCTTGAAGCACTCCGCCTCGGAGGGAGAGGGCAAGCCGGCTTTGCACTCCAGACTGGGACACATCAAAGCCAACTGCAGGGCCAGGAGGGGTGAAATGGCTGGCAGCCTTCCAATTACCACAGAGTTCCAGCACCACTAGCATCAGAGGGGGGGGGCCTTGGACTTCGTCAGTGGGCAAGAAGTCCTCAGATTCAGGGTTCAACAACCAGAAGGTAGGGGGGCGGGCAGCTCCTCACTATCACTGTCAGAGTATGATTCCTCACTTTCATACTCAGACTCATTGTCAGAATTCACCAAAATCTCCAGAACTTCTGCATTTGTGAGTTGGCTCCTTTTGAAGGACATTGCTAATGCCACAGCTTAGCCTACTAGCTACATACATAAACAACAACACTGAATGGCTCTAAGTGCGTGTCAGTGGTGATGTGATTGGCTGTCGGTGTGGTGATACTGATGATTTGTCTTCATAGATAGTTTGTTTACAAAGCAGGTCAGGTGAATTAGCATGGCAGGTTAGGGCAGGGGTGAGCAACTCCAGTCCTCAAGGGCCTGATTGGTGTCACACTTTTTCTCCATCCCTAGCAAACACAGCTGATTAATCAAATTGCATTCTAATCTGAAGATCATGATTAGGTGAGCATTGGAGTCAGGTGTGTTAGTTGGAGCTGGGGCAAAACTGACACCAATCAGGCCCTCGAGGACTGGAATTTCCCACCCCTGGGTTAGGGGAACTAACGCATCAGGTTAGGTGAATTTAAGCAGGTGTATAAGAGAATAAGGTTAAGGAAAAAGGTTAGGCTTAGGTGTAGTTACAATGCTAACTGTTGTCCCCGATGCGACCACTAGATTGAGCTGCTGTAGGCCTAGCTACTCCATCTAGTCGCTACGGTAGAAATGCAAGCAAACCATCTGTGACGACAAATCATCAGTATCATAACACCGGCAAGCCCAACTTCGTTTGTGGAAAATTGGTTGTCTGGCAATAATTCAGTAATTTTTATTCACATATTTTCAAGTTCTGGTGACAAATCATGCATTCCGATTCTTGCATAGATTGAAATGGACACATACAGTGCATTCGGAAAGTATTCAAGCCCCTTGACATTTTCCATTTTTTATTTTACAATACAGCCTTATTCTAAAATTGTTTAAAAGTTATCAATCTACACATAATACCCCATAATGACAGAGTAAAAACAGTTTATTTTTATTTTTTGGCAAATATATCAAAATAAAAAAATGAAAAAACGTATTTACATACGTATACAGACCCTTTGCTATGAGACTTGAAATTGATCTCAGGTGCATCCTGTTTCCATTGATTATCCTTGAGATGTTTCTGCAACTTGATTGGAGTCCACCTGTAGTAAATTCAATTGATTGGACATGATTTGGAAAGGCACACACATGTCTATATAAGGTCCCACAGTTGACATTGCATGTCAGAGCAGAAACCAAGGCCTGAGGTTAAAGGAATTGTCTGTAGAGCTCGGAGACAGGATTGTGTCGAGGCACAGAACTGGGGAAGGGTACCAAAACATTTCTGCAGCATTGAAGGTCCCCAAGACCACATTGGCTTGCATCATTCTTAAATGGAATACATTTGGAACCACTAAGACTCTTCCTAGAGCTGGCTGGTTGGCCAAACTGTAAATGAGAATTTGTTCTCAACTGGCCTACCTGGTGAAAAAATCAGGGGTGAAGGGCTTTGTTCAGGATGGTGACCAAGAACCCAATGGTCACTGACAGAGTTCCAGAGTTCCTCTGTGGAGATTGGAGAACTTTCCAGAAGGACAAACATCTCTGCAGCACTCCACCAATTATTGTTTTTATTTATTTAACTAGGAAAGTCAGTTAAGAAAAAAATTATAATTTACAATGATGGTCTACCCCGGCCAACTGTGCACACCCCTATGGGACTCCCAAACACATCTGGATGTGATGCAGTCTGGATTTGAACCAGGTACTGCAGTGATGCCTCTTGCACTGGGATGAAGTATCTTAGACCACTGCGCCACTCAAGGAGCCTAATCTGGCATTTATGGTAGAGTGGCCAGACGGAAGCCACTCCTCAGTAAAAGGCACATTACAGCCTGCTTGGAGTTTTCCAAATGGCACCTAAAGGACTCTCAGACCATGAGAAACAATATTCTCTGGTTTGATGAAACTAAGATTGAGTTCTCTGGCATGAATGCAAAGTGTCACATCTGGAGGAAAGCTGGCACCATTCCTAAGGTGAAGCATAGTGGTAGCAGCATCATGCTGTGGGGATGTTTTTCAGTGGCAGGTACTGGGAGACTAGTCAGGATCGAGGGAAAGATAAACAAAGCAAAGAACAGAGAGATCTTTGATGAAAACCTGCTCCAGAGCGCTCAGGACCTCAGACTGGGGCGAAGATTCATCTTCCAACAGGACAATGACACTAAGCACACAGCCAAGACAATGCAGGAGTAGCTTCGGGACAAGTCTCTGAATGTCCCTGAGTGGCCCAGCCAGAGCCCGAATTTGAACCCGATTGAAAATCGAGAGAGATACATGAAAATAGCTGTGCAGCAAAAAAATAGTTTTTTCTTTGTCATTATAGGGTATTTTGTGTAGATTGATGAGGAGAAAATACAATTTAATCAATTGTAGAGTAAGGCTGAAACAACAAAATGTGAATACTTTCCGAATGCACTGTACGATGTGTGTAAAATACTTTTTTAGAAAGTTGTACTGATTATGATGAGCTAATGCTATGCTATTTTTTGTTGACACCATCCAATGCATTCTGGTTGTCACGTAAATGTTTGTCAGACCAAAGATGTTAGCGCAAAATGAAGTGAAGGGATGGTTCACTCGTCATTTGAGTAAACACGCGGAAGTAGTATTATGCATACTGGATGGACTGGTTACCCTATTCTATGCTCCAAACTTTCTATCCATGAGTCTGGGAGAGAACATATGCAATGCTGTTGGTTCATTGATTGTGCTTAAATAGTTAGCCTTCAATTATAGTGATTTTATATTTGATTTTGAATAGCCTAGTAGAAGGGCATTTAAAAAAAAAATCATAAATAAAAGGTTGACATGATCTTTATCTACAGAATGTCTCACCACTGTGTGTTTCCATCTCCTCTCTCTCCTTCATTCCTTTCTTGAGCTTGTAGAGAGAGGGGTGGTCGACAGTTTAATAAAATACGTTTTGTTGTGAAAACATATTACTTTCGATGTTTCCTAACAGATTTCACTTGGTTCCCAAATTAAGCACTGGATAGCTGCAGGAACAGGGTTGGAGAGCCAATGGCATTCAGAGTTTGGGTGGAATATCACCTGTCGCGCAGGAAAGGCTACATGCTCCTCAAACATTGGTTGATGAGTGGAGTGAAATAAGTGTTCTTATAAGCCCAGACATTTCTATATGCAAACCCTTGTGAAAGCAGAGTTTTGATGGTTGCCACTAAAAAGAAGAGGATCCCTGCTTTCTACTGCTACTATATTTATTTCTCAGCTGCTAATAAGCACTGTGCCACTATAAAACCAGAGTAGCCTACTCCCCATGATTGAAAAACGAACCAAGGGAAAGCGGCCTCCATTTGCTCTTTGAGTGCATACAGATGTAATCTATTTTTTCCGCTGCCCCTGTTCCTGCCCATTTGATAATGGGCCCTTCTAAATCGAAACTAATTTGAGATATTAGTAAAGATTAAACTGAGAATAGCCTGATGAGTGAAAATATGAACACTTGATGAGAGAACAACATGTGCAGCCTGAGGCAAGGAACAGCGCACAAGCTTTTTTTGCAAATTTTTCTAATAATCAATAGCCCATAGTCGCATCATGCAAACCATATACGTTCTAATTTCTAAGACATTGTAACGTTTGTATTATTCACAACTAAAGTTGCCAAATAACTATAAATCTAGCTCATAAGACCTGTTACAAATTCTAACTTTTATGTTCAACATAGCCACTTCATATGCACACTCACTCTGGAATCATTTTAATCACATAATATAAAATAATGCCACAGGATTTCTAAGCATATCTTGTCTACTAAATTAGCTAACCTATGGCATGGCACATAGCCAGATAACATACTGAAATACATTTTCTTAAAATCAGAATGTTTCTTTAGACCTGCCTAAAATAAATAAATGATTTATTGTGATGGTGTATATTAAGTGGATTTATTATACTTTTTAAAAATGTTTCCTCAGCGGTTTGTATGCGTGGAGGCCTGGATATGCTAAATGTGATTATGTTAATTAATGGTCAATTTTATTTAACCTTTATTTAACTAGGCAGTCATTTGCATGACAATTATCCAGTGGATAAATTTCATGACCGCCACAGCCATAGGTGAGCTCACCTTTCATGTCATAAATTGTAAATAGTAATTGCTGTTAGCTAATTCATATTATGGTTTCAGTCAGCCGAAAGTTAGCTAAATATGACTGCTTGTGCTAGCTCACTCTTTCATCAGTTAGCGCTAGGACGAATGTAGCCTATATTTTCCAATTTGGATGAGAATTGTGTTATGCTTTTGCTACTTCTGTGAATGTCTGAACATTGCATCTGAAAATAAACTGCTCACAATGGGGACATAAAGTTGTAAAGACTGTGTTTGTACAAAATGTTTCTGTGAAAAAACAGTGGCCAGCTCAAATGCTGACTGTTGTGTGAATCATAACTAATGTCATACTTTCCAGGTCCATACCCAAACAGTTCGAACTACTAATTTTAAAAATTACTCTCTCCAGAAATAAGTCTCTCACTGTTGCCGCCTGCTACCGACCCCCCTCAGCTCCCAGCTGTGCCTTGGACACCATTTGTGAATTGATCGCCCCCCATCTAGCTTCAGAGTTTGTTCTGTTAGGTGACCTAAACTGGGATATGCTTAACACCCCGGCAGTCCTACAATCTAAGCTAGATGCCCTCAATCTCACACAAATCATCAAGGAACCCACCAGGTACAACCCTAAATCTGTAAACAAGGGCACCCTCATAGACGTCATCCTGACCAACTGGCCCTCCAAATACACCTCCGCTGTCTTCAACCAGGATCTCAGCGATCACTGCCTCATTGCCTGTATCCGCTACGGATCCGCAGTCAAACGACCACCTCTCATCACTGTCAAAAGCTCCCTAAAACACTTCTGTGAGCAGGCCTTTCTAATCGACCTGGCCCGGGTATCCTGGAAGGATATTGACCTCATCCCGTCAGTTGAGGATGCCTGGTCATTCTTTAAAAGTAACTTCCTCGCCATTTTAGATAAGCATGCTCCGTTCAAAAAATGCAGAACTAAGAACAGACGTAGCCCTTGGTTCACTCCAGACCTGACTGCCCTCGACCAGCACAAAAACATCCTGTGGCGGACTGCAATAGCATCGAATAGTCCCCGCGATATGCAACTGTTCAGGGAAGTCAGGAACCAATACACGCAGTCAGTCAGGAAAGCAAAGGCCAGCTTCTTCAGGCAGAAATTTGCATCCTGTAGCTCTAACTCCAAAAAGTTCTGGGACACTGTGAAGTCCATGGAGAACAAGAGCACCTCCTCCCTGCTGCCTATTGCACGGAGGCTAGGTAACACGGTCACCACCGATAAATCCATGATTATCGAAAACTTCAACAAGCATTTCTCAACGGCTGGCCACGCCTTCCTCCTGGCTACTCCAACCTCAGCCAACAGCTCCACCCCCCCCCCCCCCCCCGCAGCTACTCGCCCAAGCCTCTCCAGGTTCTCCTTTACCCAAATCCAGATAGCAGATGTTCTGAAAGAGCTGCAAAACCTGGACCCATACAAATCAGCTGGGTTTGACAATCTGGACCCTCTATTTCTGAAACTATCCGCCGCCATTGTCGCAACCCCTATTACCAGCCTGTTCAACCTCTCTTTCATATCGTCTGAGATCCCCAAGGATTGGAAAGCAGCCGCAGTCATCCACCTCTTCAAAGGGGGAGACACCCTGGACCCAAACTGTTACAGACCTATATCCATCCTGCCCTGCCTATCTAAGGTCTTCGAAAGCCAAGTCAACAAACAGGTCACTGACCATCTCGAATCCCACCGTACCTTCTCCGCTGTGCAATCTGGTTTCCGAGCCGGTCACGGGTGCACCTCAGCCACGCTCAAGGTACTAAACTATATCATAACCGCCATCGATAAAAGACAGTACTGTGCAGCCGTCTTCATCGACCTTGCCAAGGCTTTCGACTATGTCAATCACCATATTCTAATCGGCAGACTCAGTAGCCTCGGTTTTTCTGATGACTGCCTTGCCTGGTTCACCAACTACTTTGCAGACAGAGTTCAGTGTGTCAAATCGGAGGGCATGCTGCCCGGTCCTCTGGCAGTCTCTATGGGGGTGCCACAGGGTTCAATTCTCGGGCTGACTCTTTTCTATATATCAATGATGTTTCTATTGCTGCGGGCGATTCCCTGATCCACCTCTACGCAGACGTCACCATTCTGTATACTTCCGGCCCGTCCTTGGACACTGTGCTATCTAACCTCCAAACGAGCTTCAATGCCATACAACACTCCTTCCGTGGCCTCAAACTGCTCTTAAACGCTAGTAAAACCAAATGCATGCTTTTCAACCGTTCGCTGCCTGCACCCGCACGCCCGACTAGCATCACCACCCTGGATGGTTCCGACCTAGAATATGTGAACATCTATAAGTATCTAGGTGTCTGGCTAGACTGTAAACTCTCCTTCCAGACTCATATCAAACATCTCCAATCTAAAATCAAATCTAGAATCGGCTTTCTATTCCGCAACAAAGCCTCCTTCACTCACGCCGCCAAACTTACCCTAGTAAAACTGACTATCCTACCGATCCTCGACTTCGGCGATGTCATCTACAAAATAGCTTCCAATACTCTACTCAGCAAACTGGATGCAGTTTATCACAGTGCCATCCGTTTTGTTACTAAAGCACCTTATACCACCCACCACTGCGACTTGTATGCTCTAGTCGGCTGGCCCTCGCTACATATTCGTCGCCAGACCCACTGGCTCCAGGTCATCTACAAGTCCATGCTAGGTAAAGCTCCGCCTTATCTCAGTTCACTGGTCACGATGGCAACACCCACCCGTAGCACGCGCTCCAGCAGGTGTATCTCACTGATCATCCCTAAAGCCAACACCTCATTTGGCGGCCTTTCGTTCCAGTTCTCTGCTGCCTGTGACTGGAACGAATTGCAAAATTCGCTGAAGTTGGAGACTTATCTCCCTCACAACTTCAAACATCTGCTATCTGAACAGCTAACCGATCGCTGCAGCTGTACATAGTCTATCGGTAAATAGCCCACCCAATTTTACCTACCTCATCCCCATACTGTTTATATTTATTTACTTTTCTGCTCTTTTGCACACCAATATCTCTACCTGTACATGACCATCTGATCATTTATCACTCCAGTGTTAATCTGCAAAATTGTAATTATCCGCCTACCTCCTCATGCCTTTTGCACACAATGTATGTAGACTGTCTTTTTTTCTACTGTGTTATTGACTTGTTAATTGTTTACTCCATGTGTAACTCTGTGTTGTCTGTTCACACTGCTATGCTTTATCTTGGCCAGGTCGCAGTTGCAAATGAGAACTTGTTCTCAACTAGCCTACCTGGTTAAATAAAGGTGAAATAAAAAATAAATAAAAACTAGACGTTATAATGAAGTGTTCCAATCACACTGGTTTGAGTGTACACTGCAGGGATCACTGTAGAATGATCCACTGTCGAATGATTACAGCCCTGTGCGCCTATGCCTCAAAGAGTTAACCTCTTCATACGTGAGTTCCGCCCCAGCGCAATTTTTTTTTATGCACGTGATGTTAGAATGCACTCAACATTTCAAAAGGTGACTGTTACATAAACAGGACATTTAATCCGCACTGCCCTCAAACCAAGGCTCGCTGCCTGTTTTTATTTATAGGCAGTTTCAACTTGTAAATATCAAACGATTTTCTAACAAGTTTATATTTTCTAAGAACAGTTTGAATTGAGGTGTGTTCTGCCTCCTCATTAATTCACATAAAAGTAGGCCTTTTCACTTTTGCGGACAACTTTTTTGGTGGGGAATTTCTGATCTGGACAAAATTCCCCAAGCACTTCCCAATTGTTTGTGCAGTTCAAGTCTGCAGACATTTGCAAATCCCTCATCAGAACTGGATCTGCACGTCTGGTGCCCGCATCGCAGTCATTGTTGTTTTCATTACTAATAATAACTTTGGAAATGTGTGCGTTTCTATCCAAGTAAGTGCCTTATTACTTTATAATAGTTTCTGCGTGTCGTGTTATGTCGTTTCTAAAGTACTGTAGCTCACTGTATGTATGGAGCATAGTATTTTTGTGTATATTCCCTAGAACCGTGGACACGCGAGGTAATGTTACTCATTTCATAATCTTTATGGTGTTATATTCAATCGTGGTTATGTAGCTAACTATTTTCTTCTATTAGCTCTGTAAAACAATGATAATTGCTTCAGAGAAGTATTAGCTAGTGTTGTATTTTTAAGCTAACTGACTCCCAAGTGGCGCAGCGTCACTACAGACACCCTGGTTCGAATCCAGGCTGTATCACAACCGGCCGTGATTGGGAGTCCCATAGCGCGGCACACAATTGGCCTAGCGTTATCTGAGTTTGGCCGGTGTAGGCCGTCATTGTAAATAATAATTTGTTCTCAAATTACTTGCCAGGTTAAATAAATAAAAAATGTATGATTTAGCATAGCTCTGCCCTGCCCCCTTGGAGCTCAAAAGTTACTGTTTCTTACTATTATAATTCAAATTTGTGATTTTGTCAATGCAATAAACTGTATTATTTTTTATAGCAGTGTTTATTATGTTACTTCTTTGTAATATTGTTTTATTGCTATATCCTAATTACTAATAATTCCTCTTTATGCTGTACTTTCAGAAACCACAAACAGTGTTTGCCAATGTCATAATTGGAACTGCAGCTGGACATCTTTCGAGCTGAAGATTGAGGCCAGTTTTTGTATGCTAGCGGACACTCCTTAACAGTTTTACTGGATGAAAACACAGCAAGAAAACACACAGGCCAATATGTAATAGATGTCTATTTTATTGCAGTATTGGTGGTGGTTGGTCGAAAAACAACAACAAAAACGTATTTTACTAGAGGGGGGGAGCGGAATATGCATAACCCATATTTCATATTCATGCATTGACTGAACAACAACTGCATTTCCACCCCCCACCTCTAAAGGCTAAGTATCATGGCAGGTCACCTGTCAAGTCACCTGCCAGGTCAATCAGTCAGTAATTGCTGTAGATGTGCTCAATGGGGCTTGAGCATATGATACTCTCCAAAGCATGGTGAAATACATAGAGGTGTATCACAAGCTAAACACATGTATTTTGTCAACTTCCTCTGCTTCCTTCTCCTGGTGCCAGACAGGCAGACTTTGCAGTGCCTCCGTGTGCGACTACCTTAAGCAGCAGTTTGAGGGACTTTGAAGGGGAAATACCGTTAGTGAAGCGTAGGGGATTGTCTGCAGCAGGACGACCCCAAGTGGATGGGCACTGAGCGGTGTGGTGCTCCTCCAGCAGCTCTCTCAGGTTTTCTCTGTACTTTTGGTCGGTAATTACTTTACCTATGAGGGAGTGGGGAGGATGATGGAAGGGAGAGGATGATGAGGCAGTGGGTAGGTGGGTGAGATATTGTCACTATAATTGCATAATTATGTGTATGTGAACTGTACATCCCAATAAAACCTTGTTCATTAATCATCTCACCTGTTAGTTGGCAGTGAACTATGTGGCCATTGGGCAGCAGTGTCGATCAGATGGAAAACTATCTTCTTATACCACTTGGTAGTTTTCCGAGTTCATTCCACAAAGCTGTTTATCATGTCTACCTTATCTACTGCCCCCATTTTGAGGTTATAGTCAAGCACACAGTCAGTCTGGTTTGGTGTTTCTCTCTCCCGTCAGGTGGTCCACCCTCCCTGTGGCCGACATGGTTACTGTATGGACGTCTCGTTTGTCATGCCACTTTACTGCCATCTGTTGACCGTTCTCCTGGAACTCCACCACCTCTCTCTGCATCTTCCTGCATCCGAATGCCGGCATCCCCTTCCTGGTCGACCTGACTGTGCCACAGGCCCCTGTGCTGTTGGAGAGCAGATGCTGGAAGAGTGTGGGACTGCTGTACCAATTGTCCACATACAAGGTGTCCCTTGTCGAGATGAGGAGCCACGGACCCGGACACCCCAAGCCTCTCATAATGTTGGATGTCAGTGGTGGACCCTGTGTAAATTATAATGTCTTACACAAATCCTGTTTTCACGTCGCACATGACAAAGAACTTGACCCCAAACCTGTGCCTTTTGGAGGGAATATATTGACGTAACGCCAGCCTACCTTTCCATAACATCAGCGACTCATCAATGCATAGGTCCTTGTATGGCAGAAAGACCCAACCAAATGCTGATGTCAGGCTGGTATGAACATTTCTTATTTTGTATAACGGGTCATTTAGTTTGGCAGTAGCATTGTTGACGAAATGCAGGCATGCAGCAGAACTAGGAAGAGGTCTTGGGGAAAAAAAGGTGGCAAAGAAGGGAATTGCAAACATAGGATCTGTGCTCCAGTATTCTCTTAGGGAGTTCTTCTTTACTATCCCCATGAGAAAGACTGTCACCAGGAAGGTATACATTTCACAAATGATGGTTGTCACCCATTTAGCGAGTTTCCCCATCACTCCTGGCTCTCTTTTCTCCTGTAGCTCCAAGGCATAGCGATTGGTCTCTGCTATGTCTCCCACCAGCTCCTCTGTCAGAAACAACTTGAAGCACTCTGCCTCAGATGGAAATGCCAAGGTGCTTTGCATCCAGACTGGGACTCAACAAAGCCAAACAGCAGGGCCAGGAGGGGTGAAATGGTTGGCGGCCTTCCAGCTACCACAGCTACTCCTGAATTTCCGCATTTGTGAGTTGTCTCCTTTTGAAAGACATTGCTAATGCTACAGCTTAGCTCACTAGCCACATACATAAATAACAACACTGAATGGCTCAGAGAGGGAGTGAGAGGTTACGTGATTGACTGCCGGCACGCGCCATTTGTATCAATAAATCACTATCAGAAAATGTTTTGTTTGGTAATTATTTATGTATTTGCTGTTTTATTCACGTTTTCAAGTACTGTGACAGAACATGCATTCCAAATCTTACATTAGATTGTAAAGAACACATTATGTGTGTAAAATATTTTTCTGAAGTTTGTACTGATTATGATGAGCAAAGCTAATTCCAGCCTTGTGTGGACACATGTTTGTTGACATACAATGTATTTTGGGGTTCACCATCGTCTGTCGGACTAAAGATATTATAACAAAACGAGGCGAGTAAGGGTTCACTCATTTTCCGAGAACTTCCGGAAGTAAATGGTGGGATGTGAACGATGGTAGACGACACACCCCCTTCAACATGCATACTATAAAGAGACCAAACTCATCTTGTCTTCTTTTATTATCTTTGGTTTCTGTGAAAAACAAACAGAAACTACCCATCGTAGGATTACTTTCACTCAATTATTTCGATAAATGTTGATCTCACCCATGATGTGATTAATTATAACTAGTCATTGCTATTAGCTAATTCATATTGTAAGTTTCTGTCAGCTGAGAGTAATAAAAATATGACCGCTTGTGTTATGTCAATCGTTCCTCAGTTGGCGCTAGGACAAATGTGGCCTACATTTTTTCGGTTTGGATGATTGTGTTATGCTATAGATACTTCTGTGAATGTCTGAACATTGCATCCAAAAATAAACTGCTCGCATTCTGGACATAACTTTGTAAGGACTGTGTTTGTGCAAAATGTTCCTGAAAGAACAGTGTGGCCAGCTCAAATGCTGATTGTTGTGTCATTTGAAAATGGACGTTCTAAATAAGCATTCTAATCAAGTGTTCTAATCACACCGGTTTGATTATATGCTACAGGGACCACTGTAGAATGATCACACAAATGTTTTGGTATGTGTGAAAAAGCTAAATAGGCTACACACCTACGCACTGTAAGGTTCTGTATTTATTTTCTTAGTCAACCTTGTGTTCTGTTTCGTTGTGTTCTTGAATGTAGCCCTGTTTCTTTGTGTTCTTGAACATAGCCCTGTCTTTCATTTTTGTTCATTGTTTTCACCTGTGTTAGTTACTCACCTGGTCTCATCAGCTCCTTATTTAGTTCAGTTCATTCTGTTTGTGCCTTTGAGGTATTGTTCGTTTTGACTCTACAAAGCCTTTTCCTAGCTCGTTTGTGAGAACAATTTATAGCCTTCAGTCCTAGTTCTGATTCACCTGCCTGTTTGCCTTCCTGTGTATGACCATTGCCTGCCTGTGACCACAATTCCTGCCTTCTGCGAAGGCAAAATAAACACCTGCTGCGCTCTGTGCGTGAATCTAAACCTTTTTCTCCCTGAGTATTCATTACACGCACATTTCCACAATGACAGAGAAGGAGAAATTCACTTTTTGTGTGTTAAAAACAACTGTTCAGATCACCACTGCCACATAGCTTATTTTTCTTTATCCTATTATTTCTCCTTTTCTTTCCTCTCCTCATTTGCTTTCTTTTCCTTTCTTAAATAAACTTTTTATCTCATCATAGGAGAACAGAGTGAAGTGTCACAGTGTGAGGCCTTTGCTTTGACAGCATGCCAAATGCATATGCAACCATTTAGCCTCCTTGGATTCTTCCACAAAATGTAAAAATAGAAGAGAGAGAGATAATAGTGTGGAATGGGCTTTAGGAAATGGGCCATGGTTTTATTTTTCAGAGTCATGGAAGGTGGAATAAAGCTAAGGCCAGCCAAGCATTGGAAAGCAGTTTGATACGGGTGACTGTGTGTGTTAATACAAATATGTGTGTGTGTTGCGTGTGTGCATACTGTATGTGTGTGTGTGTGTAAGAGTGCATATACACTACCGTTAAAAAGTTTGAGGTCACTTAGAAATGTCTTGTTTTTGAAAGAAAAACACAATTTTTGTCCATTAAATTAACATCAATTTGATCAGAAATACAGTGTAGACATTGTTAATGTTGTAAATCACTATTGTCGCTAGAAATGGACTATGTACATTTATCAGCAACCATCACTCCTGTTACAATGGCACATTGTGTTGACTAGTTCAAATGTATAATTTAAAAAGCTAATTGATCATTAGAAAACACTTTTGAAATTATGTTAGCACAGCTGAAAACTGTTGTTCTCATTAAAGAAGCAATAAAACTGGCCTTCTTTGGACTAGTTGAGTATCTGGAGCATCAGCATTTGTGGGTTCGATTATAGGCTCAAATTGGCTAGAAATAAGGCACTTTCTTCTGAAACTCATCAGTCTATTCTTGTTCTGAGAAATGAAGGCTATTCCATGTGAGAAATTGCAGAGAAACGGAATATCTCGTACACCGCTGTGTACTACTCCCTTCACAGAACAGCGCAAACTGGCGCTAACCAGAATAGAAAGAGGAGTGGGAGGCCCCGGTGCACAACTGAGCAACTGAGTGCTTTGTTTCTGGCCATTTTGAGCCTGTAATCGAACCCACAAATGCTGATGCTACAGATACTCAACTAGTCCAAAGAAGGCCAGGTTTATAGCTTCTTTAATTAGAACAATATCTACATGTAGATATTCCATAAAAAAAATCTGCCCTTTCCAGCTACAACAGTGATTTACAACATTAACCATGCCTACACTGTATTTCTGATCAATTTGATGTTATTTTAATGGACAAAACAATGTGCTTTACTTTCAAAAACAAGGACATTTCTAAGTGACCCCAAACTTTTGAATGGTAGTGTATGTGCACACATGCATCTGTGTATGCACTCCAGCCTGTGTGTGCTTGCCTGAGTCAGGGTCACAGTGTGAGACAGAGGAGGATGGATGGTGTGATTTCTGGGGTGTGGAGGATTGTCCTATTCCTCCCCTCGTTCCCTTGCCTTTGGCCTTCAAAGGGCCTGCTGGAGAGTCCCTGACCTTCTCTCCACACACACACTTTCATCTGCTATAGTATAACTACACATCGCTGTCAGCCTCCCAATGAGACAGAGACACACCTGTATGGACATGTTAGATTTGGTTACATCAAATCCTACAGATCAATGTGTGTATGTGTATGTGTGTGTGTGTGTGTGTGTGGGGGTGGGGGGGGTTGTGTGTATGTGTGTGAGAGAGAGAGAGAGTGTGTGTATGTGTCAGAGAGAGAGATTGTGTGTATGTGTGAGAGAGAGGGGGGAGAGAGACTGTGTGTGTGAGAGAGAGAGAGAGAGGAAGAGGCGGAAAAGGAGACACTAGGTTAATATGAATGTGTTTGTTTGTGGATGAGTATGTACATTTGTATGAATAGTGTATACTGTATCTGCAAGCATGTCCATTAGTATTAGGATCTGAGACATAGTGAATGGCCATGTCCGAATAGTTGTACTAGCATTCTAAATAGTAGGTATTTGGGGTATGCAAATGTTATAGTATGTGACTGGAAATTGAGTATGCTTTAAATGCCAGGATGTCATTACAATTTTGGCATCCAGTAAAATTCACACTATTGAGGAAGAGAAGTGTCTCTACCTAAATGAACAAATGGCGGGATTCAACACAACGCATTAGATGAAGCCTTCGCAATATGGATGAGCCTATTATATTGATATTTGCTTGTACTACATACATTTTTAACTAAACAGTGCAATACAAAATGTTTAAAAAAAAATGTACCCCCTTTTTCTCCCTGATTTCGTGATATCCAATTGCTATCCAACTACGATCTTGTCTCATCGATGCAACGCCCCAACGGGCTCGGGAGAGGCTAAGGTCGAGTCATGCGTCCTCCAAAATATGACCTGCCAAACCACACTTCTTAACACCCACCCGCACCAATGTGTTGGAGGAAACACCGCTCAACTGATGACCGAAGTCAGCCTGCAAGGAGGCGCTAGAGTGCAATGAGCCATATAAAGCCCCCCAGGCCAAACCATCCCCTGGGCCAATTGTGCGCCGCCCTATGGGACTCCTGGTCACGCCCGGTTGTGACGCAGCCTGGGATCAAACATGGGTCTGTAGTGACACCTTAAGCACTGCAATGTAGCGCCACTCGGGAGGCTAAATAGTGCATTCTGATTAGTGTTTAGTACGATTAGTTCACAGTGTGTAGTTTAAGTAAGTAATAGGCAAGCCAGATTTTGGACACGGCCTTAGTCCATACTAGTCTCTCCACAGAATACAGTATACAGTATTTACCCCCATAGTTTCACTGCCAAAAACACTTCAAAGCAGACATAAACAAAGGGGGTGTACTTATTATTTTTAGGCATTGAGTGTGTGTGTGTGTGCATGTCAGCATGAGGACAGAAAAATAGAGCATAAGCCTTGTGCGCACACACAGTCAAAGTAATGCGATTGACACTGCTATTTGCTATTACCTTAAGTGGAGGTATGCAACATTATCTACTACCATTAAACTAGAACAAAAACTACTTGTGGTCAGGTGATTGTGTTTCACGAGAGTGCTTTAGAGTAGAAGTGGCCATCTTGACTCGGTGGTAATTGTGTGGTTGAAAATGCTTGGACCAAATTGGCCTTGTTCAGGAGCACTGGCAGTCCGTAAATACTGTGGTTCTTAGCCGTGGCCATGGACTCTACAAGGTGTCGAAAGCGTTCCACAGGGATATTGGCCCATGTTGACTCAAATGCTTTCTACAGTGGCTGGAGGTCCTTTGGGTGGTGGACCATTCTTGATACACACGGGAAACTGATGAGCATGAAAAATCCAGCAGCGTTGCAGTTCTTGACACTTACATTTTTTGTCTTGCCCATTCGCCCTCTGAATGGCAGAACATACACAATCCATGTCTCAATTGTCTTTAACCTGTCTCATCCCCTTCATCAACACTGATTGAAATGGATTTAACAAGTGGTATTAATCCAAGCTTTCACTTGGAATCACCTGGTCAGTCTATGTCATGGAAAGAGCAGGTGTTCTTAATGTTTTGTACACTCAGTGCATGTAATGTATTGCCATAAAACATATGCAAATAAAGCTAGCTGAACAGTTCATGGAGGGTTCTAAGAACAACCCTTAAAATATAAAAAGGTTCTTGAAGGAACCCTTCATAGAAGGTTCTAGGTAGAACCTTCTGCAAAGGGTTCTACCTAGCACCAAAAAAGGTTCCCCAATTGGGACTAATTGAAAAACCTTACGGTTCTACTAAGTACCTTTTTTTCTAAGAGTGTATGGTTGTATTTAATGGAAATCCTGACATCCAGCTACTCACTGTCTTGTACTTGACAATGTACTCCACGATGGGCATGCCCCCGTCGTCTTGCTTGACAAGGCCCAGCCGGTAGGTCTTTCCCATCCCTCTCTGGCCATGCACTGCCGGAGGGCTGGGCTCACGTATGGGTAAAGTCTGGAAGGACTCCGTGTGACTGAACTCCCCCTGGCCCTTCCCATTGACTGCAGCCACTCGCACTTCGTAGGTGGTGTTGGGCTCTAGGCCTGTCAGCAGTACTATAGCTGTAGGAGGAGAACCAGGGAGAGCGTTAGTTACCACATAATCATGTTGTTAGCTTGTTCACAGACAGACAGAGAGTTAGAGCGAGAGAGATAGAGACAGACAGAGAGACAGACATACAGTCAGACAGACAGAGGTAGAGAGAAGATAAAAGACAGAATAAGAGATAGATTCAAAGAGAAAAATAGAGAAATACAAAGAAACGTAGAAAGTCAGAGGGATACAGACAGACACAGATTTTTTGACAAGTGGAGTGAAACCTCTCACGCTGTGTGTGTATGTATGTGAGAGACGCCTACCACCTCCCACTCGTCTCTGTTGAATCCCACTAATCCACCCCAGCTCCTCTTTGTTCCACCTGGTAAACAAGCTGGCTTAACACGCTAACAGCATCGGTTAACAGTGCCACAAACACCACTATCAGTCAAAGGGGGGACCGCAGCATACGGTAAAACTAATGCTAGTGCCACAAATCCCCTGTTCCCACCAGGTCCACTCTCTTGTCAATACAGGGGGTGGGACGTACCATAGTGGAGTGCCATAGGGGGATCTGTGTACCTAGCTGTGTTGGGTGAGTATTCCACTGCAGCTGAGCTAACCAGCATTCTTCCTCCCTGCCTCCTTCCATTCATGGCCAGAGAGATAGTATAGAAGGTACAGCTGTAAGGGCTCAATGCCAATATGTGGGAGTGCTGTTTGTGTGGAAACAGTATGAAAACAGTAGTACTCCATTGTTGATTCTCTGGGATCAGTAGATAGTAAAGCTTCAGCATCAATGTTCGGAGTAGGACAACATGTCATTGGAACTCTTAAACTCTACCGAAATACTATGTGACAACTTCACAGTGTGCAGTCAAATGATAAGCATCTGTCAATAACATCTTGAACATTTTCAAATTTAATGATGTCCTCAAAAAAACGGTATCGACATCGACCCTACAAAATCCATATTGGTTGTTCTCTAACAAAGTCATTAGATCATACAACCACTCCTAAAATAGCAATATATTAATTAGTAGAGCTTAATAACATTTTCCCAGCAGTCAGCTCAAAATCATAGATTTCTTTGTAAATTCTACAATAAAGTAATTTACATAAGTTCATCATGCGGAAATTACAAAAGGACATTCATGCCGAGTTAGGTATCCAAGATGGAGTAGCAGTGCAGACGTGGTTTGTCGTCCTCTCGTGTACTTTTTATTTTTCGTCTTTTTTTGTATATATTTCAATTTATTTTCAATCTCTTTTCCATTTTTTTATTAAATATACCTTCCGGTAGCCCAATGTGACACGGATCCGCTATTTTTTAGACCTTATAGCCAAGAACCTCCATCAGAAGCTTGCCAGCTAATTAGCTACTAGCTATTTAGCCATTTTTTTTAGCCTGGATAATACTTGCCAGGATCTTTTTCTCCACTACAATGCCGGATTCCTGCCGTAAACCCTGGACAATTACTCCTGATCATCACAGCTAGCTAGCTGCCACCGAGTGACCCAGCCCCGAGCCAGGCCCACCTCCCGGCCAACTCTGTGATCACCCGGCTACTCAGCCAATGCCTTCCGGACTCTACCCCAACATGGCTAGAATCCACCACTCCGCCGGATCCTTGCCGTAAGCTCTGGACCTGTGCATCGGATCATCGCTGCTACCGAGTGGCTATAGTGGCTAATGCCCCTGCCCCGAAGCTAGCACCAGTTAGCCGTGAGCCAGGCGCATCTCCTGGCTAGCAAACAAAATTACTACAACGACAATTACCTCTTTCGCCATCTGGTCTGGACCCTTTGTCGACACGGCGCCCAGCCGTACCACCACGACTGGTTTGCCGACTTAACTCCATCCGCTGTGCCCTCAATCGGCCTTCCCCGGATGTCGGAGCAGACGCATCTACGTACCCCGGCCTGCTAACTTTAAACGCCGTGTCTCCCGTGTGCTAGCGTAGTAACGACTACTCCGCGGCTTCCCTGTTCCATCTATTGCTGTTCACTGGACGTTATGATCACTTGGCTACATAGCTGATGCCTGCTGGACTGTTCATTAATCACGGTACTCCATTTAGTTTATCTGTCGGCTCCAACTCAGGCCCTGTGTGTAGTTAACCGACCCTCTCTGCCCATTCATCGCCATTTTACCTGTTGCTATTGTCTTAGCGGAATAGCTGTTGTCTTACCCGTTGTTGCCTTAACTAGCTCTCCCAATCAACACCTGTGATTCCTTTATGCCCCACTTTATGTCGCTTTATGTCTCTCTCAAATGTCAATATGCCTTGCACACTGTTGTTTAGGATAGTTATTATTGTCTTAGTTTACTGCGGAGCCCCTAGTCCCACTCAACATGCCTCAAATACCTCCTTTGTCCCACCTCCCACACACATGATGACCTCACCCAGCATGACTAGCCCGTCCAGAGATGCAACCTCTCTTATCATCACTCAGTGCCTGGGTTTACCTCCACTGTACACGCACCCCACCATACCCCTGGCTGTACATTATGCCCTGAATCTATTCTACCATTCCCAGAAATCTGCTCCTTTTATTCTCTGTCCCCAACGCACTAGACAACCAGTTTTGGCCTATTTATTGCCTTACCTCCTCACGCCATTTGCACACACTGTATATAGACTTTATTTTTTTCTATTGTGTTATTGACTAAGCTTGTTTATTCCATGTGTAACTCTGTGTTGTTTTTTGAGTCGCACTGCTTTGCTTTATCTTGGCCAGGTTGCAGTTGTAAATGAGAACTTGCTCTCAACTAGCCTACCTGGTTAAATAAAGGTGAAATGAAAAAATAAAATAGGGATTCGCTGAAAATGGGTGAAGGTTGTTGTTTTGCAACTTGCGCTGCTGTAAAAGTGCGCTAAGGATAATGGCTGCTTTGCAATTGAATAATGGGGCATCTAAATGCAAAATGAGCTAATTGCTAACATTTTGGCTCTACCAGGGGTTTGACGAGACCTTTAGTGAGCGCCAGTGGCATTCAGATGAACAAATTATGACAACTCATTATACACAGAGCTGTTTTATAGTGTAAAGTGCATCATTACTATTAAGTCCCTGAAGTGGCTCCAAATAATATTTGCAACTGGTAATTAGTTGATTTGGCTATCTCCGTTAACGTGCTCACCTCGAGACAAGGGAGGTGGTGAAACAGGTGGGGGTGGAACACAAGAACTAACACCATTTAACAATTCATACAATATACTTCACAACCTTGATTTCTTACTCACTGTACATCTCTCTCGAATATCTCCCTCTCCCAAATCTCTCTCTTTCTCTCTAAAATCTTATTTTGTTTTTTTTCTCTCCATCTTCTTCATATTTTCTCTTTCATTCTATCCTCTTTAACTCCGTCTGTCTTTCTTTCTGTTCACATTGCCTGTATATGTCACTTTGTTCTCTCTCTATCCCTCAATGCTTCCATGCTTCTCAGCATTCTCGGCGTTCCATCTCACTATTGTAATAGACTCCAAAATGAGGGATATTAGCGATAAGCCCTTCAGGTTTGTCAGACCTGCTTATCGTCTGAGAATTCGTCCTTCTGAGGTGATCTTTTTTTGAAGTCCTCCACATTACTCACACCCACTCCCCTGAGTGCCTCTAAAATCAATTTTGAGTCGTGGAGCCAGAGTGGAAAGGGAAAGACAGTTGCTTTTCAGACCTGCTGGTTAGCTGACCCCCCCCCCCTCTCCCTACCCCTCTCTCTCTCCCTCCCTTTCACAGGCTTTATGGCCAGAGCGTAGGAGGCCTCCTGATCTTGTGGAGGCTTGCCGCAGAGAGACGGTTAGCAGCGCGAATCAAGTAGCGACGGCTTCCTGTTCACGCTTGTTTGTCTGGTTCACTGGTTTGACATGTTTGTGTGAGGACGGGGACTAAAGTGCGGAAACAAAGGTTCATCAAGGATGAGGAGTCTTAGTCTGGCTTAGGTGAGCAGGACCTTGCAGTGAAAGACTTAACCTTACGGCAGCTTTTTGTAAAGCATGTACAGTGGGGCAAAAAAGTATTTAGTCAGCCACCAATTGTGCAAGTTCTCCCACTTACAAAAGATGAGAGAGGCCTGTAATGTTCATCATAGGTACACTTCAAAACTTCATGACAGACAAAATGAGAGAAAAAAAAATCCAGAAAAACCCATTGTAGGATTTTTTTGGAATTTATTTGCAAATTATGGTGGAAAATAAGTAATTGGTCAATAACAACAGTTTATCTCAATACTTTGTTATATACCCTTTGTTGGCAATGACAGAGGTCAAACGTTTTCTGTAAGTCTTCACAAAGTTTTCACACACTGTTGCTGGTATTTTGGCCCATTCCTCCGTGCAGATCTCCTCTAGAGCAGTGATGTTTTGGGGCTGTTGCTGGGCAACACGGACTTTCAACTCCCTCCAAAGAATTTCTATGGGGTTGAGATCTGGAGACTGGCTAGGCCACTCCAGGACCTTGAAATGCTTCTTACTAAGCCACTCCTTTGTTGCCCGGGTGGTGTGTTTGGGATCATTGTCATGCTGAAAGACCCAACCACGTTTCATCTTCAATGCCCTTGCTTATGGAAGGAGGTTTTCACTCAAAATCTCACATGCCCCCATTCATTCTTTCCTTTACACGGATCAGTCGTCCTGGTCCCTTTGCAGAAAAACAAATGTCCATTTTGATGTAGATGATGATGATGATGAAAATGATGTCCATTTTGATGTAGATGATGATGATGGCAATGAAAATAACAATGATGATGACATAATGACAGCGACAATGATCAGAATAGGGATAATGAAGATCAAAACAGAGGAAATAGGGGAACATGCTCACTCTGGACGCCATGTGACTTGACGTCTCTCCAGTCCTGCGAGCCCACTTCTTTGTAGTTGACCAGGTAGTGGCCAATGGGTACACCGCCATGTGAGTCGGGTTTCATGAATGTCACCGTGGCGATGCGCTGTGACACGGCCGACAAGCGCACCGAGTACGGGTTCGAGGGCACGTCTACAAAAAAGCAGAGAAATAAGTGTCACACTCATAACCGTCCCCCACTGAAACAACACACATCCAAACATCAGTTCCGCTAACCCTTCAGAAACATTACATTGATGTCTCTATTTGTTTGGAAACATAATATCGTTGGTGTGTCGTTATTGGCAAATGAAAAAACTCTCACAAGTGATACAAAGATGTCGCTATGGCAACTCAGCCTTATTGGGTTTTACAATGCAGAATGCTTTGTGTTAACCCACATACAGTGTTCAGGCGTAAAAAAAAAAAAAAAGCCAAGGCCATTATATTTATCAGCGGTTGACTCAATCCCGTTATCACACAAACACTTCCCTTTTATCTGGTGGAGCCACAGGGCTTTGAGCAAATCAAAAGAAACCGTTGCTATCCTACAGAGCCTCTCTTTTATAAGACCAGGAATACATTAAGTAGAGAGAGGCCTTTCAGCATGGTTGTGGGGCTACACACAATCGGGCACACACATGCACACACGTACAAACACCAGCATAAGCACACACACGTACACACTGATATGCAGCCTGCACGCACACTAGTGTAAATGCACGCACGCACGTACACACACACACACACACACACACACACACACACACACACACACACACACACACACACACACACAAGGCCATGTGCGCACACACACACACTCAAAGGGAAACCATCAAACATATGGATAAAAGCAAAGATTGAGCTATGAATGTGTATGTACGAAGCCTGATTCAACAATTGATTCTGAGAACCCAGCACATACCTTCTAAATAAGTCATACACGTTGCAAAAGTTGCATAGTTACAATGTGTATCTAACGACAAGTTATTATTTACACATAAACTGTATTTCTTTCAATCTCTGTTGCTATATGACACAAAGTTAGAGTGGGAAGGGAGACAAATTGAACTATCTTTGCTAACACTGTGGGTATAGGCAGTTCAAGCCATCAGAGTCAATCCTTAACAGTCTTATAATACTGCATTTTTAACTTGGCACAACCCCATGGTATCTTGAGTAATACATCAAAGACCATATTCCGATGCATATCAGAGTAGGAGTACTGATCTGATTTAACCTTTTAAGTCATAATGAATAAGAGGGTGGACCTGATCCTACAGTAGTTCAGTACTCTTACTCTGAAAGGCTTTGTGAATTCAGGCCCAAAACGTCTTAACATCAGGGATAATGCATGACTTTTCAACTATGATCTGCCATTTACTTGCATCAGTAACATTCATAATATCATTCAAGTTACATAAGGAGTTGCATAAGCGGGTTAGTGCTGCGACACGGTTTCCATAGGAATGAACTGATCATGAATCAAGTGTTAGCATTTAGAAGGGGTAGTTGGCTCACAGTCTTCTATCTAGAGTTGTTACACTAGAGTTTCCTCTCTCTTTAATGATCAGACTTTGAAGCCGAATCAAACTGATGGGCGGGAGAGTGTGTATGAAGGACCCATTGCTTCACTTCATGGATCCCCAAACCTCTGTTTTAGTCTTTTGGTTTGTTAATCACAATGTGGCGACACTCCATTCATTGCGATAAAGGGAAAGAGATCTGAATCTTAATTGAGCGAAGACTTGTTCACTTTCCTTTAGTGATTGTGTCTGTGTGTGTGACAGAGAGAGAGTTTGTAAAGGTGTCTCTGTGTGTTTGAAATGTGTATTCCGACATGTGTGTGTCCATGTATGTGAAAAATGCATACCTATATGGGTGTGTGTGTGGAAGAATATCTCTTAAAACTACATCGTAAGTCCTTTTTCTCAGAATTCTACTTCTAAGAGGCCCTGTGTTTGAAGTAATTGAATCTGCACTAAAGTGAATTGGACTGTGTTATTTTATATTAGCCTGTTCTATGCACCATAAATTAGGGGGTACTTTAGTAAATAGAGGAAACTACGTTAAATCAGCGAGCACTATTTGAGATTAGGTTAGGCTAAATAGAGGTTGGGGGGTGGTTGTGGGGGGGTTAGTGGATTTACTGCCATGGAAATGGCAAATAAGTAGGTTATCAACAACAAAACAGAGCGAGAGGGGTGCAAAACAGTTGGAAGACACTATCTGGGCAAGCATAAACGCACACACGTACATACAGTACACACAGCAATGCACGTACACACTGATATGCAGCATACACACAAACACACGAGTATAAATGCGCGCACGCACACACACACACACACACACACACACAAAGGGAAGTTTCAGCTATGAAGGTCTGTGCACAAAACCAGATTCAACAATTGATTCTCAAACCTTCCAAATAAGTTGTACAAGTTGCTAAAGTTGAATAGTTAGAATGTGTATTATCTCAACATAAACCGTACTTAGGCGGTACTTTAGTAAATAGGGGGAGCTACAGTATGTTAAATCAGTGAGAACCATATGAGATTAGGTTAGGCTAAATAGAGGTTGGGGGGTGGTTATGGGATTTACTGCCATGGTAACAGCAAACAAGGAGGTTATCAACAACAAGAGAGAGAGAGAGGGGTGCAAAACAGTTGGAAGATACTATATGAAGTGGCACTTTGTTGCTTTGGTCAGCACTAGATATTTCATTGAAAGATTGGGGCGATATTTGGTCAATCATGCCACATGGATGACACACAGTTGGAACTATTTGATTGATGAATGAACTTTGATATGTTGAGGTGCATGGTTTACCCGATTCCATATGTATGATATCAAAAAAGTCCAATGTGCTATAATGAGGGAGGATTGGTTACTTTATGGAGGCCAGCACTTACCTGCCTGGGCCAAGATGAACTCCTGGTATTTCACTCCGATGTTGTTCCGGGCCGTGCAGTTGTAGCGTCCGAAATCCCTGTCGGACACTGGGGTGACCTAGGGACAAACATTTGAGTGAGCACAGAGACCAGAGCTAAGTCAATACAATGACACTGGCATTACACTGAGTGAAGACTTTGGGTCACACTAGTTTAGCCATTATAAAGAATTGTTTCTTTCATTCAACCCTTATTTTACCAGATAAGTTGGCAATGACCTAGGGAAGAGATGCAGAGGAGAGGAAAGGATGATTTTTATTTCTGAAGTTAGATTGTTACCGGTGGGTGCCCTGTTGCTTCCTATACCCACCTCTAGCAGGGACTTGCCGTCGGTCGTGTGGATGCGTGTGGTGGCAGTGCCCTCGGCTGAGATGGTGAGGCGTTCTCTCCTCCACAGCATGGTGGCGGGCGGGTTGGACTTGACGTCACAGCTGATGTTTACCGGGTTGCCCTCCCACGAGTAAAAGATGGTTTGGTTGGTCTGGAACTTGGGCATGTCTATCCAAGACACAACATGATTGGTCAGTTAGCTTCCAAGTCATGCTTAACCAGGCAAATAAGAAACAGACAGAAAATCTGAGATGAAAAATCCAGAAGATGGGTTGTTGGATGAGTGAAAAGGGTGTCTCGTGAATGCCTCAATACACTCTCGCTAAAGTTAAAAGGAAGCTTAAACTTAATTGAGACACCTCATGCTGGGCGAGAGATCTCCATTACGATACTCTTTCCGAGTGTGTGTGTGTGTCGTTGTGTGTGTGTGTGTGTGTGTGTGTATGAATCTGGGGTGACGAGCTGGATGGGCTCTAATGAACAATCCCCTCACTGCATTGGGGGGCCGCTTGCCATCACTGCTCGATGCTGCATTCATCCAGTAGTCAGTAGAGTGGCATTATGGTCTGTTTTATGCTTGCTCGCAGTATTCCATTAGGGAGATTGATGCTTGGCGCTTTGTCACAAAGGAGGATGTGCCTCTACCTCCTCTCGTCCCGCCACAGACTAAATAAATGAGCTAATTAGCTCTGCGGTGACAGTTGGCTTGGCTCCCGCCGCTGCTACGCTCAGTAACACACCTCTTGGGCCCATTTTGTCCATCTACTTTCTGACTGTCATGTGTTGAGGGAGGGCTTGATGGGTCACTGCTCTGAGGGTGTGGCACTGCCAAGGGTGGCATGGGAAAAGTGAGTGCAGTGTCGTCATGCATGCTCACCTCAAAGGGTGCCACTTATAGCAAGTTTGTTAGAAAAGACAGACACCTGGGTCTATATAGTTGCTTATTACAATTGCATCTCTACTTGAGGTGCAGTTATTACATGTGTGTTTCATGCCATTAGCCTTTCACGCAAGTTCCAAATATCTCAAATGGTCGCTCCAACATGAGTTTTTTATGCGTGTGATGTCAGAATCCACTCACTGTTCCAAAATGTGGTTGTTATGCAACAAGACAATTAACCTACAGTGCCTTGCGAAAGTATTCGGCCCCCTTGAACTTTGCAACCTTTTGCCACATTTCAGGCTTCAAACATAAAGATATAAAACTGTATTTTTTTGTGAAGAATCAACAACAAGTGGGACACAATCATGAAGTGGAACGACATTTATTGGATATTTCAAACTTTTTTAACAAATCAAAAACTGAAAAATTGGGTGTGCAAAATTATTCAGCCCCCTTAAGTTAATACTTTGTAGCGCCACCTTTTGCTGCGATTACAGCTGTAAGTCGCTTGGGGTATGTCACTATCAGTTTTGCACATCGAGAGACTGGATTTTTTCCCATTCCTCCTTGCAAAACAGCTCGAGCTCAGTGAGGTTGGATGGAGAGCATTTGTGAACAGCAGTTTTCAGTTCTTTCCACAGATTCTCGATTGGATTCAGGTCTGGACTTTGACTTGGCCATTCTAACACCTGGATATGTTTATTTTTGAACCATTCCATTGTAGATTTTGCTTTATGTTTTGGATCATTGTCTTGTTGGAAGACAAATCTCCGTCCCAGTCTCAGGTCTTTTGCAGACTCCATCAGGTTTTCTTCCAGAATGGTCCTGTATTTGGCTCCATCCATCTTCCCATCAATTTTAACCATCTTCCCTGTCCCTGCTGAAGAAAAGCAGGCCCAAACCATGATGCTGCCACCACCATGTTTGACAGTGGGGATGGTGTGTTCACGGTGATGAGCTGTGTTGCTTTTACGCCAAACATAATGTTTTGCATTGTTGCCAAAAAGTTCCATTTTGGTTTCATTCATCTGTTTTTTTTAACAAGTTTTATTTTCTAACAACAGATTGAATGGAGGTGTACTACGCCTCATCATTACTTCACATAAGAAGTAGCCCATTTCACTGTTGGTGACAATTTATGTTTGAGACTGAGCCGGACAAACTTCTCTTCAACGAGAGCCCAAGCACTTCCCTAGTTTTTCCCCAGATCAAGTATGAAGACATTGCACATCTCTAGGCAAAACAGGTCTTGCACAAACTTTTCCCACCTGGCACAGTTTCTGGCTGGCGCGGGCATTGCCTTCATTGCTGTTTAGTCACAGATAATAACTTTGGACGTGTGCATTCCTATCAAAGTAAGTTCCTTATTTTATGTATATTGTGTTGTCGTTCCTGCTGTAGCATACAATATGTATGTAATGTAATGTATTTACTGTTTTATTCATGTTTTGAAGTACTAGTGACAAATCATGCATTACAACTCTTGCATAGATTTAATGGACACATATGATGTGTACTGATTATGATGAGCTAATGCTAAGCTATTTGCCAGCTATGTGTGCCGCCATGTTTGTTGATATCATACAATGCATTCTGGTTGTCACGTAAGCGTCTGTCAGACCAAAGATGTTGTAAAAAAAAATGAAGTGAGGGCATAGTTCACTCGACTGACTTATGGTGCTTTCAGGATAACTGGGAACTGGGAAAAATACGAGATCAAATCATGACATTAGTGATTTTCAGGTCAGAAAGTTGGAGCTTTATAAAGAGGCCCAATTTCCCAAGTTGGACGACTGTTCAAAACTAGTTTTCCCAAGTCGGAGATCGTTTTTTTCAGACTTCCCAGTTGTCTTGAACGCATTGAAATCGGAAGTCTGAGATTTCTGAGTTCACAGTTGTTTTGAATGCGGCATCAGATTGTAACTACGGTAACTCATGGTTGCCAGCTCAGACCACCCTTTCAAGGGGTTTTATTTTTATTTAGCGTATAAACTTCTCCTGTGTTTGCTCCCCATTTATTGATAAATCCCCCATTATAGTAGTATTTCCTGCATCATATCTCCACACAATACCTTCCCCCATTTCTACAGCCCATGGACTTGAAAACCCCTCTAAAATGGTTTCATCCCTGTCTAGCTTTCGCGCTACGGATAGGCTTGGCAGTAGGCTTGTATTTGGGGTGATCATCTGTGTACTTTGTGATTTGTTAAAAACGGTAAACAACTTGTCAAGTCATGTGCTTCTATTTTTTTCAGGCAATGGGCGCAGCCATCTTTGACTTTGACTATGTTTGTTTGTGTCTTATAATGAATGGCATTCTGGGATTACGGAGTTTTCGCTTGTCAAACAAACAAACATGGCTGCCATCATAAAGTATTTAGCTGCTGTTAGCTGCTGTTAGCTTAGCTGACACACAGCTAATGTAACAGTATTACATTTCTCCCTTGTGCTCACCAGAGATGTGGTACATTGTAAACAAATCTAGCTTTTAGGTCGCTAACTTATGTTTTGTTTTTTTGTTAATGTAACCTGTTATTTAGACTAGTTTATGGAATGAGTTTGGCTGTCGATGTGTTTCGTGTGATGTTTGGATGATGAAGATCGCATTTATCTTTTCCAATGAAATGTGAAATTGAGAAATAAAGTTGTGAAGACATTTATTTCCCATCAGTACAAAACATTTTTTAGATGCTTTCAGACAAAAGTGCTGTTTAGACACGTTTGTTGCATCAGATTGTTGCTACTGTTTACAATCACATATTTGCAATGGTACACTGCAGGGGCCACTCAACAATGATCACAAATATGTGATTGTGTGCATCAAAGGTTTAAAGCTCCATTGGAGTGAATTGAACTGTGTTCTGAAATGAGATGGTGAGATCTTTAGCTTTAATCTTATTATTAAAGAGTACTTGAGGAAGCAGTTGTTTCACCAGGAAGTGTGTGTGTGTGGGGGGTGGGATAAATAATGCAGCAGGATATCCTCCTACTACTTAGCCTTTCTGGGGGGCAGGCAACTCTGTTGTGATTAATCTAGCATTTGCTAAAAAGGGAAAACAGAAACACTGTTTAACAATGGAATATTACAAGTCAGCAGATTTGTGTGTGTGGTTTTGATGCTTTGCTTGTGCAAACAAGTTGTATTGGTTTTAGATGTAATAATGAAGAAGCTTTTTTAAATTCAATTCCATTGTCCTCCAATAGAGAATCTTATCTCTACTTCAGTTTGAGCCTCAATTCATGCACCTTGGTTAAAACCTCTTACTTCTACCCCTTCCTTTTTCGAAAATTCTGTTAAAAATCGCGCAACTTTTCAGCGTCCTGCTACTCATGCCAGGAATATAGTATATGCATATGATTAGTATGTGTGGATAGAAAACACTCTGAAGTTTATAAAACTGGTTAAATCACGGCTGTGACTATAACAGATCGTGTGTTTCATTGAAAAACGCAAGAAAAACTGCTCTCTGAAAGCTAAAAATAATTTCCATAAGTCACTTCCACCAGTTATTAAAAGAGAACAGAATTTAATGGCGATCTGCCTGCAATTCATACAAATTCCGCACGATGGCGCCATTGTCCTAATTTTCAATTGAATTAATTGTTGGAAAATCCTTCTGTCTGACCTGCAGTTTCCCAGTCTTCACCCGGATGCAGTTGAGGGAGATATCAGATGCCATTGTTTTTGCAAGTGAAGACCTATTGAAAAGACATCGCCCTGTAATCATTTTGATAGATTATAAACGTTTACTAATACCTAAAGTTGGATTACAAAAGGATTTCGAAGTGTTTTGTGAAAGTTTATCGTCGACTTTTTTAATTTAAAAAAATTACGCAGCGTTTAAAAACGATGATTTTTTCTGAATGACACAGATCCCATACAAAGCTATTTTGGGTATATATTTAAACCGATTTAAACGAAAAAAAGACCCAATAGTGATGTTTATGGGGCATATAGGAGTGCCAAGAAAGAAGCTCGTCAAAGGTAATGAATGTTTTATATTTTATTTCTGCGTTTTGGGTAGCGCCGGCTACCGCAAAATCTGTTGTTTACGTGTCGTGCTGGCATTTTGGGGGGTGCATGCTATCAGATAATAGCTTCTCATGCTTTCGCCGAAAAGCATTTTAAAAATCTGACTTGCTGGCTAGGTTCACAACGAGTGTAGCTTTAATTCAATACCCTGCTTGTGAATTTTGATCAAAGATTGAGTTGTAACGAGTACATTTAGCATTTAGCGTAGCGCATTTGCATTTCCAGGGGCATACTTGGGACGTCTGCGTGTCAAGTATGCTCAAGAAGTTAAAAAGCGAGGTAGCGGCTGTGCACCATTCCCTTTGTTTGTATACTGTGCAGATGTGCGAACTTGTGTGTGTATACTGTATCTGTGTAGGCATGTGTGTTTTTGTTCTCAAACTGTACTTACACTCTATATCGAGGAACATGCTCTTTTGGTGGCCCCCGATCCTGCTGAGGGCCTCACAGTCAAAACGCCCTAAGTCAGTTAGCTTCACCCCACTGATGGTCAACATGGACTTGCCATGGCGGCCCCGCACGTCCACACGCCCATCCTGGCTCTGTGCAGGCACAAATGCATGCGCACACACACACACACACACACACACACACACACACACACACACACACACACACACACACACGCACACACACAGAAACACACACACACACACACAAATGGATCGTGAATGTATTATATACTGTACATCTCATGTGAAGAATTTGCTTTATCCACTCCATCCACACACATACACTTTTTTTCTGTTGACCTTTTACTCCATAACAAAATCACACACCTTCAAAACTGTTAAACCCCCCTGACACTCAGTCAAACCAAGTATCTGATGTAAAGTCCGTTTTACGCCTCAGGCTAGGATTAATGTGATTGACTATCAATTGATTTGCAATAATTAGATAGAGAACTGTGAAGACAGATGGTCTCAATTTGATGCCAAGGGTCAATTAGATTGGTAGCAGCAATCATTCCTTGTAATCGTCAATGATAATTAACAAAGACAAACTGGCTCAGCGTGTTCAGTTAGAAAGGAGATCTTTTGGGTTCTTCAAATGCTTTGTGAGTTTGATCAAGCCTGTCTGGTGTGCCAGGTGGGCGGGGTTTGCACTTTTGGGACTAGTCCATTGGTGATTTTAATATTTGAAAGAAAACAAATACTATTTGAACTCAACTCTAATAGCTGTGCGGACTCCGTAAGCAGATAGTAACTGCAATTGATTAATCAAGTCCTAGGGTTAGAAACCAGCAGGACTGGGCCCAGTATTCGTAACTCCTGGAGTTCCCATGCCAATTTGGCCAATATATATCTCTCCACCCTCTGGGACCCATCTCTGTGTCATTTTCCTCCCTTCTCCTTTAGTTTTGAGCCTTGGTGTCTCCTGAAAGCTCGCCCCTGCAGTGTGCAGATGTGGCAGACTCACACTGACTCCGACGCCCACTCTATAGATCTCCCTAAACAATCAATGCATATCCAGCTCCAGCTGTTAATGCCGATTATAATGCCTCAGTCGTATTAGCCCTGACTGTGAAGTCTCTTGCAGTCATTTCAGCTCACACAGTCTCTCGCTACTGCCAGGTTAAAGAGGCCTCCCTTTAAGGAGTGGTAAAGGGTATAATACAGTTGGTTTGATCTCGCGTGAATCGTCACTTGTGTAGATTAAAGTTGGTTTGATCCTATTTTACCTTGAATGTAATTATTTTTAATAAAATTGTGGTTGGCTATGAAAGTGGTGCATTCAGTAGGTTGGTCACAGTGTGCTACTGCACATATACAGCAGGTGCCCTCCACAGTCCATTTGAACAATTCAGGAGTGGAACTGGACATTGCATTTGGAGTGAATACAAAAAAAGCAAATCTTCCAGAGGAAGAGAATGCTGACTTTGGGCTTTATGCATTCTCTATCTCTCTTGCTCTCTCTCCTAGATGTGGGTTATTTATTCCCAGGTTCCACTGGCTGAGGAAGGGATGCTCTCTCTAGGGAGAAGGAGGGATGTGATGGAGGGAGGAAAGGGAGGAGGGAGAGAGAGAGGGAGGGAGGGACTGAGACACTAGCCTGTTTGATATGCACTGCAGAGGAGCTGACATGGACAGGAGGCACTGCAGGAGCACACACTCAGACACAGACAGACAGAAGGAGGGAGAAAGAGAGAGAGAATGAGACATCAAGCCCACATAGCAAGAGGAAAAGGGGAGAGATCGGTAGAGAGAGAGAGGTAAAGGTAGGTGGAAGATGAAAGATGGCGAGCAGAGCAGATCAGTGGAAGCCCTCTCCATCTGATGTGAGGAAACTGGACATGCCCTGCTACACCCTGCAATGATCACACATGATCTTAAATAAGATATCTACAAAGCTGAACTCTAAGTAACCCCATGGTATTAGTGCTGGCTCTGGATCAGTTAAAACAAGATGCATCATCTTTCCTTATCCTCTTCATTCAGTTAAGATACAGTGGCTGTGGCTGTTGACCTTGGGAGTGTCATCTCGCTGTAAGACCTTATTAAGCTGTCGTGAATGGGGAGCTGCAGTGGCTCACTGCTAGTGCTAGCATAACCTCGCCAGTGGCATTGAGAAGAGAAAACAGGTAAACAGAAACCCACAATGCTGTGTTACTATGTATCATTGACTTTCAGTCAGCGTACACTGTTTCTCAGCTAGTTTGCTTGGTTTGTATTTGCTTTAATGATAAATAAATACGCTAGTTGGCTAGCGACATGGCAAAAAGGAGACAAAACAAAACCGACATAAAAGTAGTGGAGTTCCGTTTTATGGTACTGGATAAGAGAATAGAGAGCAGCACGCTGGCTGTGTCTGGATATACAGATTGAAAGAAGCGGCGACTAGCTTTTCACCTAAATGAACATGGCCATCCATCAAGGAAGCAGTATACACAAAGCCCAAGTTTGTTCTTTCCCATATATTCAGGTGTGTTGCTCGGCACTCACATTTCCATAATTTCATTTGCCTCAACGTGCAAAGAAGTATTTACTCTCATTCGGTGCCTTGATTTATCAAGTTGAGCGGATTGCGCCAACGCACACATTCATTTATCTCAGCCATTGACCTTTTTCCCAGAGAAAGCAGAAGCCATCTTTGCTAATGCAGCGCCTCTCGAAAAGCATTAGTGCTCGGCGGCTACTGAGACAATGACAGAAAAACACATGGTAGCTGTCTGTTTACTCTAAGCCATGATTAGAATATTTCTTTAACCTTTGTATGTTGAGGCACTATGTTTCACAACGTATGCTCCGAGAATCTCAGAGATTAATGGTCTTCATTGAAAACATCCTAGTCGTATACAACATGATTTTGTTTCAAATGAGTCACCAATGACATCCAACCATGATACACTGAGTATAACTAATCTTTGGATGAGGTAGCTTACCCTATGGCCTACCTTTCTCTCTTTGTTCAGTAACACAATTAACAATCTTTTACTTCACATATACCTTATTGCATGGTGGATATAACGTAGTGCCTCTAAAGAGCTCTAGGAAGGAGATGTTGGAATTACTGGGCCCACAAAACGTATACTAAAAAAAATTCTCGGTACTGAGAATTGCTCTATGATCCAGTCACATCCATCCTCAAAGGTGAGCATTCTCCTCAGACGTGCTCTTTGTTAATACCGGCCATCTGGTCTGTGCAAGAAATAAAGGGTGAGAGAGGGTTGAGGACAGTACTTTGTGTGACTGTAGGCAGAATGCAGTAAGTGGAAGGTGGACAGTAAAAGCAGGGACAACGGGGTTACCTTGTCTGTGTGTGTGTGTCTCTCTGTGTGTGTGTGTGTGTGTATGTGCATGCTTGCTTGCGTGGGACTGTATGTGTCTAGAAAGGGTGATACGGGTACCAGTAGAGTGCAACAGTAGGCAACATACAATGAAAAGGAGGGAGGAAGTAAGAGCAGGTGACAGCCCAGGGTTACCTTGTCTCCATCGGCGAAGCTCTGACCGTCACTGGCTCTCCTCCAGGAGATCTCAGGGAGCGGCTCCCCCTCAGCCACGCAGGAGATCATGGCGGCGCTGCCCTCTACCGCCGTCACGTTACGCAGCTGGGTGATGTGTGGCTGGACTGGAGGGACAGAGAGAGAGAAAGAGAGAAATTTAAAAAGAGGGAGGGAGAAGGGGGGAGCATCCAATATAGATAAAAGAGAGAGAAATAGAGAGAGCAAGAGAGAGACCAAGAGAGATAGAGGAGGGAAAGAGAGAGGGGGGATGAAAGAGAGAGAGAGAGAGAGATATAGGGAGCCAGAGTGAAATTAAGAAAGTGAGATGAGGAGAAAGAGAAATACAATCATTTTAGACAGGAGACGCCTAGTGCTAACACCATGTATTGGAGGATAGACGACTTTGGGCTTGACTATTGAGGACCTACGATCTAAAATCTTCTGTTCAGAATCATACTTTTCCACTTCTGAAAGAAGGGGTGTGCATCACAGTTTTTAGCCTCGAGAAAAAGTAGTCCTTGGTAGAGTCGAGTCCCCTGTCCACACCGTGCCCAGACTGACAACCAGACAGACAACCAGGACTTTGAGTTAAGTCTCCCTACTCCCTTACAACCTCTTTCTCACAACACCTATACTACTCATTTTCTCTTCAAAATAGTTTTTTTCCAGACAAACCATTTTTTAAATGCTGAGCGCCCCCGATAAACAGCATTAAGGAGTGGGGAATTGTGGCTGTGGTGTAGAGATCCGCTCACCGTTAAGTCACTCTCTCAGACATGGCCGTCTAAGCTAGCGCCCGAACGTCACGTGTGTCATGGGCATATAGTGTGCAATATAAAAAAGAAATGACAACCTGTACAAGTAAAGTAAAGTAGCAAGGGCTGTAAAACTGTGAAGAAATGGAAGTGAATGGAGAAATAGGCCTAAAGTGTGTCTGGTTTTTAAAGCTGTCTTGGCGAGATCAAGAAGTTGTTTGTAATTTCAAAAAGAGTGAACCTTAGGGTGGATGAGCCATCTAAGGGGATTTAGAGCTTGTCACGTAACAGGGTCATACGCACGCACGCACACATACATACAAACACAAAATCAATGACTTTCTTAATTGATATTCTTAGTAGTTAAATTAGCTCAGTGCTTGAAGAGCCAAAAATGGAAGCATAAACAATTATCTTTCGACAGAAATAAGTCATTAATATTTTGGTGGATATTTTTTTTTCCAAAGTAAGCTTTTTTATTTACACCCAGAGGCCCTAGTGGGAACCAAGCAGCGATACACAGATGAGGCCTATGATTCACTCCAGGGTAGGAAAGTTGCTGTAAAGGATGAACAATATCTTACCCCCTTCAAATGAAATATGATAGTATTTATCAATATGATATGGGAATGGGCTTAAGCTTCTGAACAACAGGTATAAGAGATGGTAAATTCTGTGCAAGTGTGTCTTCTCCTTTATAGACGAATAACTGCTCAGTGGAGCAACCTGAAGATGAAAAGATATTAAGCGACTCTTGGTAGCACAATGGAATGCATTTAGCCAATACCTTCATCAAGGTCTTCTCTTATACACATTATTGTATAAAATAAGCTTTTGGTTCAAGTTTTTTAACATGAAGATTAGATTCCCATTTCAATATAGCCTACAGTGGTTCCTCCTTTAAAAGTTGCGAGCTTACACCCCGGGACTTAGAGGTACCCAACGCTATGGCTTCATTGCTACAGACCACCACAAGGGGGAGTTAGAGCACTCATTATGCATTTGGGTCCCAAGGTTTATATTTGAAAAATCATATTGAGTGGTTCCAAAGACTAATTCGACGTGAGCCACCCCGTCGCTGGTGACTTTCTTCAGCAAAGATGGCTGACAAAACATTTACGGTGGAAGCAAATGTAAGTAATAATGTCACAACGAGTCAAGCAAAAAAAATATATAATTCAGAGGAATATGTTAGCAGAGACAAATAAATGATTGTGCATATTTTTTTGTCATAAAGTTAATTTACGAAAATTGCTATTTAGCCAGTTTTTTTCCGGTCATATCCAATACCAGGTGTATCAAACTGCTGTGCTGTGTCTGCATGTATGTATTACAATTATACACTTCAACAGTGTTTACCACTCCTGCTCCTGGGACATCAATGATTACACATTGTAAATATGTAATAGACTAGAAACATGATTTAAGTAAAGGCTGATTTGTAATTCATATATACAGAAGAAAAAAAACAGTACACTACACTTCCTATGCATATCTAACTCCCTTCATCTGCATTAATCTGAAGAGGTTCCCCCAGCCATGTGGACGATTGAAAACAGGGCAGAAAAGCGGTTAAGAGCATATTACTATTTGCCTGTGAATAACCAGACCTTCATACACACTTGCTATGCTGAATACTTGACGCATAACCGAAGGTGCTGCCATATCCTGCCAGCACGCCGACAAGCGAGCCACTCAGGCGGAGAATGATGCGTGGAATAGGGAGAGGAACGAGATGGGAGTAACAATCCAGGCTATTTGCTCTGAGACCGGCATAATAATGTAATGAAATAAGCAGGGAGCATATGTCTGACCACGATTGGAAGTGCTATAGAGCAGCGCACAATTGGCCAAGTGTCATCCAGGTTTGGCCGCGAGTGGAGCAGCGGTCTAAGACACTGCATCTCGGTGCAAGCAGCTTTACTACAGTCCCTGGTTCGAAAACAGGCTGTATCACATCCGGCCATGAAGCGCCATAGAGAAGCCCACAATTGGCCCAGTGTCATCCGGGTTTGGCTATGGTAGGCCGTCATTGTAAATAAGAATGTGTTCTTACCTGACTTGCCTAGTTAAATAAAGGTTAATCTTGAAACTCTGGGGGCAGTATTTCATTTTTGGATAAAAAACACTATTTTGTCACGACAAGATACTCGACTATGCATATAATTGACAGCTTTGGATAGAAAACACTCTGACGTTTCCAAAACTGCAAAGATATTGTCTGTGAGTGCAACAGGACTGATGTTACAGGCGAAACCCAGATAAAAATCCAATCAGGAAGTGCCCCATATTTTGAAAGCGCTGCATGCCAATGACTCCTTATATGGCTGTGAATGGGCTACGAATGAGCTTGAGCTTTCTACATCTTGATGTCCAAGATGGCATAGCAGTTCAGACGTCTTTTGTCCTTGTCTTGTCGTGTCCCGTATATATATATATATTTACAACTTTTTTCACATTCATTTTTTAATTTTTCCATAAACTCATCTTCAAAACACTCTCCTGCAACCCGCCTCACCAATTTATATTTATAAAAAAGTATTATTTACCTCAGATCTGTAATCCTCCAAGAAGCTAGCCGGAGGCTCCAAGAGGCTAGCCAGAAGCTAGCCAGGAGCTAGCCAGAAGCTAGCCAGAAGCTATTTAGAAGCTGGTTCAGAAGCTAGTTCAGAAGCTAGTTTCCTTCTTTACTGGCAAATTGTTAGTATTCAGCTAACCACGGTTTGTGGTCATCGGCTGTCCTTTGACTCGAGAATCTATCGCCAGTTTTGTACGGCGCAGCGCAGCGCGGCTCGGAACGGAACATACCGGACCAATTTCTCTCTCCATGTCCCTGGATTTCGACCGTTGGCTCTGGACATTCATACCTGGATCTCACAGCTAGCTAGCTGCTATCCGTGTGACTATCGGCTTTCGTCGATTCCGGAGCAAACATCAATTGTTCCGGAGCTAGCCAGCTGAAGAGTTCCATCAATCACTCCTGGGCTGCAGTCACCTATCCGGACCCGTTTTGCTGCCTACACGGAGCCCCACCGGGCCTTCACAGCTGGACTGCCGACGTTGTCTACCCGAGGGAGTTGTCCGGCTGGCTCCTCCGTCGCGACGTTGCCTGGGCGCCCATCTGCGGCCTGCTAGCCGTTGGCTGTCTTATCGGCAGCTATCTGAATAGACAATCGGACAATTTATACATTTTTATTATAATTTTTTTCTTCTTCTTGGGCCTCTATAACTATATCTATTGTTTTTATTTTTGTTGTTGTTGTTGTGTGATTTGGATTAATCCCCTCTACCACAAGGAACCCCACTAATCTACTGACGGAACGCAAGAGGTGGCTAATAACAGACCTCCATCCTATGCTAGCTTGCTACCGATGGCCTGGCTAGCTGTCTAAATCGCCGTGACCCCCAACCAACCTCTCCACTCACCGGACCCTTTTGATCACTCGACTAAACATGCCTCTCCTTAATGTCAATATGCCTTGTCCATTGCTGTTTTGGTTAGTGTTTATTGGCTTATTTCACTGTAGAGCCTCTAGTCCTGCTCACTATACCTTATCCAACCTATTAGTTCCACCACCCACACATGCAATGACATCTCCTGGTTTCAATGATGTTTCTAGAGACAATATCTCTCTCTTCATCACTCAATACCTAGGTTTACCTCCACTGTATTCACATCCTACCATACCTTTGTCTGTACATTATACCTTGATGCTATTTTATCGCCCCCAGAAACCTCCTTTTACTCTCTGTTCCAGACGTTCTAGACGACCAATTCTTATTGCTTTTAGTCGCACCCTTATTCTACTCCTCTGTTCCTCTGGCGATGTAGAGGTGAATCCAGGCCCTGCAGTGCCTAGCTCCACTCCTATTCCCCAGGTGCTCTCTTTTGACGACTTCTGTAACCGTAATAGCCTTGGTTTCATGCATGTTAACATTAGAAGCCTCCTCCCTAAGTTTGTTCTATTCACTGCTTTAGCACACTCTGCCAACCCGGATGTTCTAGCTGTGTCTGAATCCTGGCTTAGGAAGACCACCAAAAATTCTGAAATTTTAATTCCAAACTACAACATTTTCAGACAAGATAGAACTGCCAAAGGGGGCGGTGTTGCAATCTACTGCAAAGATAGCCTGCAGAGTTCTGTCCTACTATCCAGGTCTGTACCAAAACAATTTGAACTTCTACTTTTAAAAATCCACCTCTCTAAAAACAAGTCTCTCACCGTTGCCGCCTGCTATAGACCACCCTCTGCCCCCAGCTGTGCTCTGGACAGCATATGTGAACTGATTGCCCCCCATCTATCTTCAGAGCTCGTGCTGCTAGGCGACCTAAACTGGAACATGCTTAACACCCCAGCCATCCTAAAATCTAAACTTGATGCCCTCAATCTCACACAAATTATCAATGAACCTACCAGGTACCTCCCCAAAGACTTAAACACGAGCACCCTCATAGATATCATCCTAACCAACTTGCCCTCTAAATACACCTCTGCTGTCTTCAACCAAGATCTCAGCGATCACTGCCTCATTGCCTGCATCCGTAATGGGTCAGCGGTCAAACGACCTCCACTCACCACTGTAAAACGCTCCCTGAAACACTTCAGCGAGCAGGCCTTTCTAATCGATCTGGCCGGGGTATCCTGGAAGGATATTGATCTCATCCCGTCAGTAGAGGATGCCTGGATATTTTTTTTAAATGCCTTCCTAACCATCTTAAATAAACATGCCCCATTCAAGAAATGTAGAACCAGGAACAGATATGGTTCCTTGGTTCTCCCCAGACCTGACTGCCCTTAACCAAGACAAAAACATCCTATGCCGTTCTGCATTAGCATCGAACAGCCCCCGTGATATGCAGCTGTTCAGGGAAGCTAGAAACCATTATACACAGGCAGTTAGAAAAGCCAAGGCTAGCTTTTTCAAGCAGAAATTTGCTTCCTGCAACACTAACTCAAAAAAGTTCTGGGACACTGTAAAGTCCATGGAGAATAAGAACACCTCCTCCCAGCTGCCCACTGCACTGAAGATAGGAAACACTGTCACCACTGATAAATCCACCATAATTGAGAATTTCAATAAGCATTTTTCTACGGCTGGCCATGCTTTCCACCTGGCTACTCCTATCCTGGTCAACAGCACTGCACCCCCCACAGCAACTCGCCCAAGCCTTCCCCATTTCTCCTTCTCCCAAATCCGTTCAGCTGATGTTCTGAATGAGCTGCAAAATCTGGACCCCTACAAATCAGCCGGGCTAGACAATCTGGACCCTTTCTTTCTAAAATTATCTGCCGAAATTGTTGCCACCCCTATTACTAGCCTGTTCAACCTCTCTTTCGTGTCGTCTGAGATTCCCAAAGATTGGAAAGCAGCTGCGGTCATCCCCCTCTTCAAAGGGGGGGACACTCTTGACCCAAACTGCTACAGACCTATATCTATCCTACCATGCCTTTCTAAGGTCTTCGAAAGCCAAGTCAACAAACAGATTACCGACCATTTCGAATCTCACCATACCTTCTCTGCTATGCAATCTGGTTTCAGAGCTGGTCATGGGTGCACCTCAGCCACGCTCAAGGTCCTAAACGATATCTTAACCGCCATTGATAAGAAACATTACCGTGCAGCCGTATTCATTGATCTGGCCAAGGCTTTCGACTCTGTCAATCACCACATCCTCATCGGCAGACTCGACAGCCTTGGTTTCTCAAATGATTGCCTCGCCTGGTTCACCAACTACTTCTCTGATAGAGTTCAGTGTGTCAAATCGGAGGGTCTGCTGTCCGGACCTCTGGCAGTCTCTATGGGGGTGCCACAGGGTTCAATTCTTGGACCGACTCTCTTCTCTGTATACATCAATGAGGTCGCTCTTGCTGCTGGTGAGTCTCTGATCCACCTCTACGCAGACGACACCATTCGGTATACTTCTGGCCCTTCTTTGGACACTGTGTTAACAACCCTCCAGGCAAGCTTCAATGCCATACAACTCTCCTTCTGTGGCCTCCAATTGCTCTTAAATACAAGTAAAACTAAATGCATGCTCTTCAACCGATCGCTACCTGCACCTACCCGCCTGTCCAACATCACTACTCTGGACGGCTCTGACTTAGAATACGTGGACAACTACAAATACTTAGGTGTCTGGTTAGACTGTAAACTCTCCTTCCAGACCCATATCAAACATCTCCAATCCAAAGTTAAATCTAGAATTGGCTTCCTATTTCGCAACAAAGCATCCTTCACTCATTCTGCCAAACATACCCTTGTAAAACTGACCATCCTACCAATCCTCGACTTTGGCGATGTCATTTACAAAATAGCCTCCAATACCCTACTCAACAAATTGGATGCAGTCTATCACAGTGCAATCCGTTTTGTCACCAAAGCCCCATATACTACCCACCATTGCGACCTGTACGCTCTCGTTGGCTGGCCCTCGCTTCATACTAGTCGCCAAACCCACTGGCTCCATGTCATCTACAAGACCCTGCTAGGTAAAGTCCCCCCTTATCTCAGCTCGCTGGTCACCATAGCATCTCCCACCTGTAGCACACGCTCCAGCAGGTATATCTCTCTAGTCACCCCCAAAACCAATTCTTTCCTTCCAGTTCTCTGCTGCCAATGACTGGTACGAACTACAAAAATCTCTGAAACTGGAAACACTTATCTCCCTCACTAGCTTTAAGCACCAACTGTCAGAGCAGATACAGATTACTGCACCTGTACATAGCCCACCTATAATTTAGCCCAAACAACTACCTCTTTCTCTACTGTATTTAATTAATTGATTTATTTTGCTCCTTTGCACCCCATTATTTTTATTTCTACTTTGCACATTCTTCCATTGCAAATCTACCATTCCAGTGTTTTACTTGCTATATTGTATTTACTTTGCCACCATGGCCTTTTTTTGCCTTTACCTCCCTTATCTCACCTCATTTGCTCACATCGTATATAGACTTGTTTATACTGTACTATTGACTGTATGTTTGTTTTACTCCATGTGAAACTCTGTGTTGTTGTATGTGTCGAAGTTCTTCGCTTTATCTTGGCCAGGTCGCAATTGTAAATGAGAACTTGTTCTCAACTTGATAGAGGTGAAATAAAAATAAATAAAAAAATAAATAAACGTATTCCCCAAGGTGTCTACAGCATTGTGACGTCTTTTTACGCATTTATGTTGAAGAATAGCCGTAAGGGACCACTATGCTGTAAAGCATATTTTGAAAATCTGAGATGACAGGGTGATTAACAAAAGGCTAAGCTGCGTCTCAAAATATTTAATTTGTGATTTTCATGAATAGGAACATTTTCTAGGGATATTTATGTCCGCTGCGATATGCTAATTAATTTCAGCCGATGATTACACTCCCGGATCCGGGATGGGTAGTATCAAGAGGTTAAATTTAAAAACAACTGGCAACCGCAGCACAATCAATAGGAGGTGAACAGTGGCTGGTGCTGAAAATATAACTAACTTGTTATGTAAATGTTGCACACCAACAGATGGAAAAGACCTACAGCAGTCGAACAATTCATTTCAACCATAATCTTCATTTTAATTTGACTTTACAAACAACAAAAGGGTTTAATTGGAGTCTATTTCTTTGGCGCCTAGACCTATATAAAATAACTTTACTGGCTGAGGTAGGCTATGAAGCTTAACAGCCTTCTAGAAGTAGGATTCTCCTTATTAGGCCTACATTCAATTCCAACTGGTCAAAAATGTAGCATCCTACATAAAGCAATCATTTAAAGAAAAAAGTCTAAAACAATGTAACTAATAATGAAAAGCAAACATTTGTAAATAGCAAACTCTAAAAGTAATTGGAAAGGTAGATACAAATTATTTGTGACATTGTGGTTACAATAAAGAATGTAAACAAGATGCTGTGTTTTTATTTACAGTAGTGACGGACAACTTGAGGCATTTTGAAAACAGGTTTTCAAACACTTGTTTTTCACAAGTGTACTTTAGTACTGTAGCAGGTGTAGCCCATCATGCAAATGTTTCCTATTAGCAGGACAATATACTTTTTAAAGCCCGGCTACTATTGTGAAAATCCCTCAACTTGCAATGTATTTGATGCTTAAGTACTCTAAACAGCAGTACAGTATTTCTTCATCTTTATGCTTTCGTTAATAAAGTAACGAGAAAAAATACATTTAAATGTAGATGTTTATTTAAACTAGATTTTAGTCGCAACTCCACCCAGCTCCATGACCACAGGTGAGATGATCAGTGTATTTGTTGCATTGTTGTATGGTCAATTTCTCTATCCAAAACATCTTGATGGCCTTGACCAGTTTATCTTTGCTTGTCGGCTTGGCAGTTACAGATTAATGTTTTCAGTTGATGCCAAACAAGTTCGATCAGGTTTAAGTCAGGAGACCTACATGTAGAGAAAGAAAGAAATACAGTTGCATACAGTTGCCACTAAAGAAATATTTTATATAAATATTTTTATTTCACCTTTATTTAACTACATGAAGATCTACTTACTCTTACTCGCTGGCGTCTTGACTCAGTTTATGCCCTCATTTGTAATGCAAACCCGGGCAATGTGTTTTGGGCCATTGTCTGCATTTGGAGAAGATTTGTATTTATTTAGCCTAACAGCCAACATTAGGTACAATAATAGAAATATACATGTAAATAGGCCTAAATATAACAAAATATTGGTATAATCCTACCTTGAAAGAAACGATGTGATCCCAGAAACACCACTCTGACATAGGGTCCAGCATATCTCTTGATGATTTGTTCCTCAAAGAAATCACGAGCCACGATACCTGAAAAAGGAGGCAAGAGTGAATTATTATACATAACTGTCCGTGAGGTGTAGGCTACAATATTTTATATACCTTTTGCTTTGTAAATAGCCAAACTTACCATCAAAAAACAAATATGGGCCTGGTCCCTGGCGAGAAATTGCTACCCACACATGGAGTTTGAGCGGATACTTGGGACTTGGCTTGCTTCATCTTCTTCCTTATTTTCTGTAGCAATGTTGAGCACATTGCTCACGGGCCACGGTTGGTTCGACTGTGAAGATGACGTCATTGAATGTCTCGCCAGCTTTGATCCATGCCTGGGCCTGCAGGACGCGAGGGTCTTTGTTTGTCAGACGAATCATTGGGTCGAAACTACAGAACATTATGGCTATTAGCAGGGCTATATTTTGTCCTTTATAAATATTATTTTGGCCTTTATACAGATTACAATTGCTCACTGTCGTTTTTCTGAAAACAAAATAATCTCCAAAATATTGTTATAAATAGCCTTCCCACTTTTGACATCTATTTCAGCACCGTTTCGCGCTGCTCTGAGACAAGCATGGAGAAACGAAAATGGTAAATTAATATTCCTTGATATTCTTAAGATATATGTGTTCACTGAATATAAGCAAGTGATGTCTGCTAAATAATCAAGTTAGGTTTCTCCAGAAATAAATAATTATAAATAACAAACTGGCTTTAGTGAGAATGTCTCACCCCATGTTCAAGAAGGGCCTTTTTCTCACTCACTCCAGGTTAAATGAAAACTAAATCTTTAAAATATCGTTACTTTTTAAACAAAGTGATTGTTATTATTAATTCATTTTGAAATATATAAAATCCCCTCAGATATTCTCACAGATCCTAATGGAAAATGACCTTTAGATATTCATTTAGAATCCTCCAAATGTAATTATTGGCGGCTTTATTTACAAATGAGTGAGAATGTCTCACCCCATGTTCAAGAATTGCCTTTTTCTCGCTCACTCTAGGTTAAATGAAAATTAAATCTCCAAAGTATCGTTACTTTTTAAACAAAGCAATTATTATTATTAATAAATTAAAAATTATATAAAAGACCCTTATATAAATTGATGTTTCATGGTAGACCAGATGTCGGCCAGTGCAGCGCTCTGCGGGCTCTCTTCTCTTCATCCCCTGCTCTCTCAACTGTCAGGGGTAATAAAACTATCTTACAACTGTGTTTCACGCCGCACTTTGCGAAACAAAACTCAAGCCCTCTGCTAACTTCTTAATTTAAAATGTGCATTTTGAAGAACAACTTGGCCTTGAAAGGATCTTGATGACTACTAGAGCACAAATCTCCATATATTTTCTTAAAGAGGAAAGACCTCCATCAGTATAATCAGGGAGGAAAAATGCTGGCAGTTTTATGAAAATCTAAATGTAAACGTTTATGAACAGGGTGTCACCGACTGTACAATAAATCTGGAATTGTATTAGATTCAAGTTGTTGGATGATTGGTTGAGGTAGTGGCAACTGTATGCAACTGTATGCATAGTCATATATGCATAGCCACTTTAACCATATCTACATGTACATACTGCCTCCATCAGCCCGGCTACTTTTATAGCCTCGCTACTGTATATAGCCTCGCTACTGTTACTTTTCACTGTCTTTTTACTGTTGTTTTTATTTCTTTACTTACCTATTGTTCACCTAATACCTTTTTTGCATTATTGGTTAGAGCCTGTAAGTAAGCATTTCACTGTTGTATTCAGCGCACGTGACAAATAAACTTTGATTCGATTTGTATGGTGAATGTTTTCCTCTGAAATAATATTTTTCATTGGTGAATAGGGATTGGCTGTTTGTTGCGCTCAAGATGAAACACCTTATATTCAAATCAATATGTATTCATAATAACACAGATAGAACAATGAGCCAGATATTTCACCAGATGTATAATTGTGAAGCATCTGGTTGGCGTTTCCACTCAATGACAAATATGGTGATAAGAAGAAGCCCAGTGGCCGGCAGATGGAACAAAATGGATTTTGGCCGACATTATGCAAATGTTCTAATCGATTAAACATTTGATCGCAATTTAGTTTTCTGTTCCCAAAACTAGAATATTTTACGAACAGAGTGGACTAAATTGAGTCGATTTTACCTTTTGCAAAAGTAAAAAAAAGGGTGGATATAGTTATTACACACGTGCACTTCACAGAGTATGTGTTCCCCCTAACGGAAATATGGAAATACATTCTAGAAAAGGGCTCTCCAACGCTGTTCCTGGAAAGCCACCCTCCTGTGGGTTTTTCACTGTAACTCCAGTTGTAACTAACCCATCAACCAGCTAATAATTAGAATCAGGTGCGCTAGAATAAGGTTGGAGCGAAAACCTACAGGATGATATCTCTCCAGGAACAGGTTTGGGGAGCCCTGTTCTAGAACGCTCGTGCTTGGTTCTGCCCCCCTCCATGCTTGTTCTGCTCACTATGACTTATTTGTTCTCATTGGAAACAACAGGCTGTGGTCTATCTTGGGTTATTTATAAAAAATCTTTGTTAATACTCAGGCATACGTAGCTTATTTTGGAATATGTTGCTTATAATGCACAGGAAACATGTAAATTATTATAGTGCCTACTGCCTATGGCGGAATTTGCAGTTTGTAACTCTCAAGACGCAGCATCTTTCATTCCAATCCATTATTCACAGAGAGACGTGCAAAAGGTCCAAGGAATACACATTAAACATGTTAAAAGCATTCTATAGTGCCTAATACCTATAGAAATCTAAAGAAAAACTTTAGATTTCTATAGGCAAAAGTAAATGGGTATGCTAAAATGAAATTGATATCAACCATAGGTCCAATTCTGGTTCTGGTCGAATCAAATAACCAGATAAAATCCAGGTATAGTAGCAGGACGACATTAAGATGGCTGAGAAGGACATTATATGTTGGTTATAATTATTAAATGACGCGAAACCATTTGACATGTTTACTTCAATTTGAGAGTGTCATAACATAAGCATGGATGCCTACGAAGTACATGCTGCTACACTCACCGAACACTTTGAGGAAGAGCTCCCTCTCCTCTGCCCCGGCCTTGTTGGTGGCTCGGCAGGTATAGTCGCCCCCGTCCCCCTGGATGATGTTGCGGATGGTCAGGGTACTCCTGCCTGCCTCCATGGTGTTGAGGACATATTGCTCTGACCTCTCCAACTGCTGGCCCTTCCTGTGTGCAGAGAGACAGTACAGGTAGAGATGATTAATTCGTACAATACACATAAAAACATATAGGCTTGAGGTGCACAACCAATTCAACTACACACACATGCAAACATAGAGTTAAAACATGCATGCACACAGACACAAACACCCCCTCCCCCAAAACCACCGTCACCCTGATACGATAAGCATAAAATAGCTTTACTGCATTTCACAATAAATTGTTTGTCACATGCACACATCCCCCACACACGTTATAATGATGTTAAAACTCCGTCTCTCAAGGAAAGAGAGAGCGAGAGAGAGGGAGGATAATTGAAAGTGGACTGGGAGAAACACTGAGGTATAGTAATAAGGCTGGAGGGAGCCAGGGAGGAAATTAAGAACTGTGTGTGTGTGTACGTACAAGCTGGTCTGTGGAGCGGGCAGCGCGCTAGGCACAGGAAATTACACTGGCCGTATCAGAGTCTATGACTGACTGAAAGCAGGCACAACCAGCCAGCCAGGTGGAAACACCACACACCACAACAGGAAATGTAACTGAGGGAGGAGGGGAAGGAGGGTGTATGAGAGAAAGAAGATGAGAAAGAAATAGGTGTCCTCTAGCTCCTTAATACCATTAATACCAGAATGGTTATGAGTGCAGTCTTGCAAAGGGGGAGGGAGGGGGGTATGGTTATGGTTATGGTGGCACAGTGGTCAGATTGCAGTCGTCATCATGACGAGAACACAATGGACATAGTTGAGTTGTGGTCAGTGATGACCTGTGGTCAGCGTGTGGAGCGATGATCAAAGTGTTAGGGTGAAGCTGCAGTCAGGATGGAGTTACGGTCAGGGTTGAGTTGTGGTCAGTGTGGAGTAGTGTTCAAGGTGGAACAAAGAGGGCAGTACACTCTTAAGGGTTATTCGGCTGTTCCCATAGGAGAAACCATTTTGGTTCCTGTTAGGACCCTCCTTGGTTCCAGGTAGAACCATTTTTGGTTCCATGCACAACCCTGAGTTTTACCATTGAGCCCAAAGGAGTTTTACCTGCAACCAAAAGGGGTCCTTCAAAGGGGGATCAGCCGAAGAACTCTTGAAAGCATATTTTTTTCTAAGAGTGTACGATGATGTGGTCACATGCGGCCACAGTACAGAGTCAAGCTTGGTTGTCAGGATGGTTAAAAACCAGAGCTTTCTAAACCATTTATTTGAACTCAATACAGTGTGACAGTCTACATGGAGCAATTAGGCAAGCCAGTGGTGCAAGGCGAGGCACATCGAGATATAATTTTCACAGGATAAACCTAGACTTAACATTTCAATTGCTTTCCGTAATTACATGGCCAATTAAAACTCCATCTCTCCCATTGATAGAATAGCTATTACAAGAGTGAATTTGAAGTGGGGGAACAAAAAAATTGTCAGTCACAATCCTTCCCACAGCCAATACAAAAACTGTTACATTTGGAGCCACTCCAAAGGTTAAATGCACAGTTCAGACTTTTCTTCTGAAAGTTGAAAATGACCTTTGACATGCACACAACATTTATGAATTCCTCCCACACAACCGTATTAGCATTTGATAGAGCAGCATATACATGAATGCACATTTGGGAGACCCTCTAAAGTTTAATTTCTCTCCTCAAGTATTTCTAGCCACTCCACTTATTACATCTATTCCAGCACTAGCACACATGATTGAACTAATCAAAGGCTTGATGACTAGTTGACCAGAAGAATCCGGTGTGCTAGCACTGGAATATACAAAATAACGGGAAAGGCTGGGGGTCTTTTGCGAAAGAGAGGAAGGGAAACACAGATCTTGAAAGAGAAAAGGGGGTTGTTGACTTGCTATGAAGAGGGCAGAACAAGCCATTAACTCACGAAAGTTACCAAAAAGTTACAGGTGTAGGATCTGTTGCAGATGAGTTTTATGATTTACATAAATTCATTGAAAACCTTCACTAACACACAGTAACAGTATTGCAATTTTCACTTTTGTCCACCTAATCGCCTAGTCACCGGACATGCAACATTACGGACTAAACACTCAAATCCCGTTGCTGCAGGATTATTTTGCTACGACAATACTGGTCAAATTAAGATCCTACATCTGTAACAGGATAACAGTGTTGTGTTCATTAGGGCATACAATGAAAAGTGTTTTAAAGTGTTTTGCAATGGAGGAAACATTTGCATTTCTCATTGGACAAGCCCAAGTGGTTCCTCCTTGTTTCAGACTGTTTTCTTCCATTTGGTGCCTAATGAACACAATCCTGTTATTATAGCTTCTAACACCATGCTAATGAGTGTGTCACTCAGGTTCAGGATATATGCAACAGCTGTTGTATGAATGAATGATTGTGTTAGATGTAACACATGGTACAGAGGGCGGCACACTCAGAAGGACATGTCACAGTGTCAACGCGATGTCATCGTTTACAGTGTCTGTCGACAGCACTGGCTTGTGAAGAGTGTGTGTGTGCGTGTGTCATTTAGAACATTGGGACATTGAAGGAAGCACTAGTCTGTAACAGTGATATACAGTTGAAGTCGGGAAGTTGACATACACTTAGGTTGGAGTCATTAAAACTTGTTTTTCAACCACTTCACAAATGTCTTGTTAACAAACTACAGTTTTGGCAAGTCGGAGGTGTACCTGTGGATGTATTTCAAGGTCTACCATCAAACTCAGTGCCTCTTTGCCTGACTTCTTGGGAAAATCAAAATAAATCAGCCAAGACCTCAGAAAAACATTTGTGGACCTCCACAAGTCTGGTTCATCCTTGGGAGCAATTTTCAAATGCCTGAAGGTACCACGTTCATCTGTACAAACAATAGTACACAAGTGTAAACACCATGGGACCACGCAGCCGTCATACCGCTCAGGAAGGAGACACGTTCTGTCTCCTAGAGATGAACGTACATTGGTGTGAAAAGTGCAAATCTATCCCAGAACAACAGCAATGGACCTTGGGAAGATGCTGGAGGAAACAGGTAACAAAGTATCTACAGTGCCTTGCGAAAGTATTCGGCCCCCTTGAACTTTGCGACCTTTTGCCACATTTCAGGCTTCAAACATAAAGATATAAAACTGTATTTTTTTGTGAAGAATCAACAACAAGTGGGACACAATCATGAAGTGGAACGACATTTATTGGATATTTCAAACTTTTTTAACAAATCAAAAACTGAAAAATTGGGCGTGCAAAATTATTCAGCCCCTTTACTTTCAGTGCAGCAAACTCTCTCCAGAAGTTCAGTGAGGATCTCTGAATGATCCAATGTTGACCTAAATGACTAATGATGATAAATACAATCCACCTGTGTGTAATCAAGTCTCCGTATAAATGCACCTGCACCGTGATAGTCTCAGAGGTACGTTAAAAGTGCAGGAGCATCATGAAGAACAAGGAACACACCAGGCAGGTCCGAGATACTGTTGTGAATAAGTTTAAAGCCGGATTTGGATACAAAAATATTTCCCAAGCTTTAAACATCCCAAGGAGCACTGTGCAAGCGATAATATTGAAATGGAAGGAGTATCAGACCACTGCAAATCTACCAAGACCTGGCCGTCCCTCTAAACTTTCAGCTCATACAAGGAGAAGACTGATCAGAGATGCAGCCAAGAGGCCCATGATCACTCTGGATGAACTGCAGAGATCTACAGCTGAGGTGGGAGACTCTGTCCATAGGACAACAATCAGTCGTATATTGCACAAATCTGGCCTTTATGGAAGAGTGGCAAGAAGAATGCCATTTCTTAAAGATATCCATAAAAAGTGTCGTTTACACCTGGGCCACCTGGGAGACACACCAAACATGTGGAAGAAGGTGCTCTGGTCAGATGAAACCAAAATTGAACTTTTTGGCAACAATGCAAAACGTTATGTTTGGCGTAAAAGCAACACAGCTCATCACACTGAACACACCATCCCCACTGTCAAACATGGTGATGGCAGCATCATGGTTTGGGCCTGCTTTTCTTCAGCAGGGACAGGGAAGATGGTTAAAATTGATGGGAAGATGGATGGAGCCAAATACAGGACCATTCTGGAAGAAAACCTGATGGAGTCTGCAAAAGACCTGAGACTGGGACGGAGATTTGTCTTCCAACAAGACAATGATCCAAAACATAAAGCAAAATCTACAATGGAATGGTTCAAAAATAAACATATCCATGTGTTAGAATGGCCAAGTCAAAGTCCAGACTTGAATCCAATCGAGAATCTGTGGAAAGAACTGAAAACTGCTGTTCACAAATGCTCTCCATCCAACCTCACTGAGCTCGAGCTGTTTTGCAAGGTAGGAATGGGAAAAAATTTCAGTCTCTCAATGTGCAAAACTGATAGAGACATACCCCAAGCGACTTACAGCTGTAATCGCAGCAAAATGTGGCGCTACAAAGTATTAACTTAAGGGGGCTGAATAATTTTGCACGCCCAATTTTTCAGTTTTTGATTTGTTAAAAAAGTTTGAAATATCCAATAAATGTCGTTCCACTTCATGATTGTGTCCCACTTGTTGTTGATTCTTCACAAAAAAATACAGTTTTATATCTTTATGTTTGAAGCCTGAAATGTGGCAAAAGGTCGCAAAGTTCAAGGGGGCCGAATACTTTCGCAAGGCACTGTATATCCACAGTAAAACGAGTCCTATATCGACACAACATGAAAGACCACATAGCAAGGAAGAAGCCACTGCTCCAAAACAGCCATAAAAAAAGCCAGACTACGGTTTGCAACTGCACATGGGGACAAAGATCGTACTTTTTGCTGGATGACCATCGTTATGTTTGGAGGAAAAAGGGGGAAGCTTGCAAGCCGAAGAACACCATCCCAATCGGGAAGCACGGGAGTGGTAGCATCATGTTGTGGGGGTGCTTTGCTGCAGGAGGGACTGATGCACTTCACAAAATAGATGGCATCACGAGAGAGGAAAATTATATGGATATATTGAAGCAAAATCTCAAGACATCAGTCAGGAAGTTAAAGCCTGGCCGGAAATTGGTCTTCCAAATGTACAATCCAAAGCATACTTCCAAAGTTGTGGCAAAATGGCTTAAGGACAACAAAGTCAAGGTATTGGAGTGGCCATGACAAAGCCCTGACCTCAATCCTATAGATAATTTGTGCAGAACTGAAAAAGCGTGTGCGAGCAAGAAAGCCTACAAACCTGAATCAGTTACACCAGCTCTGTCAGGAGGAATGGGCCAAAATTCACCCAACTTATTGTTGGAAGGTTGTGGAAGGCTACCTGAAACACTTGACCCAAGTTAAACAATGTAAAGGCAATGCTACCAAATACTAATTGAGTGTCTGTAAACTTCTGACCCACTGGGAATGAGACGAAAGAAATAAAAGCTGAAATAAATCACTCTCTATAGTATTATTTGACATTTCACATTCCTAAAATAAAGTGGGGATCCTAACGGACATAAAACAGGGAATTTTTACTTACTAAATGTCAGGAATTGTGAACAACTGAGTTTAAATATATTTGGCTAAGGTGTATGTAAACCGACTTCAACTGTATAAACCAGACTACATTTGGTGACATCGCCAAAATATGAATCAACACATACCCCAAATGTGGTTGAGCTAGTGGTCTGGTTGGCTAATAGTTTTGTCAACGAATGGGTGGATTGCATTTGGTTTGCCAAGCCACAAGCGTATGAAGAAGTTTAGATGTATGAATAGGATACATTAATCATGTATATTAGGTCACAAGGTTGCAAATCGTTTTGCAATGTAAAACAAAAACAAGGGCTTCTTATTGAAGTTCAGGTAATGCATACTCTGTTCTTCCATTTTGTGCTTAATGAACACAACCCTGACGTAGTGTGTAGGGGGGCTAACTGTACCTGTGCCAGGTGACCTCGGGGTTGGGGGATCCTGATGTGATGCAGGTGAAAGTCACTGACTCCTGGTAATCTGCTGTGGCATTGAATGACTGCTGTAGTACCGACAGCACAGGAGGAACTATAGGAACAAGACAAAGATGACAGTTAGTGGTGAGAACTTCCTCAAATTACACATGCGAGAGCAAAACAATGGCAGTGAAACAATATGCACACAGGTAACTAGCATTTTCACCTTCCCCACCCCATCTTCAAATGAAGATGAATGAAGTCATTGTTGTGACTTAAGAACAAGACAGATCAACACGAATGTCGGCCGTGCACAGTGGTTGTGCAGAGAGTGGTCGTGCTATTGCTTCTGACCATAGAATATCAGCAATTTTTTTCAAATTTCCAAACGATTCTACATGTTAATTCGCCACCGTTCATCAACACCAAGTGATTTACTGTGCACGGTCAATGCTCCTTAGAGGGGCAATGGGACATTGTAATGTCACTCTGCAGTCTTCCAAGGGACAGGTAGGCAGGTAATCATGCTAGCAATGGTAGTTAGCATTTAGCCTGTCATCCCAGCTAGTTAACCAGACTAACATTAAGCTAGAATTTAGCCTGTCATCCTAGCCTAGCTGGTTAACCAGGCTAATAGTGTTAGCCAGCATGTAGCAAGTCAACCAAGCCTAGCTAGCTAACCAGGCTAACAGTGGTAGATTGCATTTACCCTGTTATCCTAGACCTAGCTGGTTAGCCTGGTTGACAGCAGTAGCTAGCACTTAGCCTGTCGTCCTACACCTAACTGGTTAGCCTATATGAAAGCAGTAGGTGTATTCTTGTTATTATTGTTAAACAAAATCTTGCTCTCTAAGCATTTGTATTATATATATAAAATAGCATAACTTCTTTGGGGTAGGGGGCAGTATTTTCACATCCGGATGAAAAGCATGCCCAGAGTAAACGGCCTGCTACAAAGCCATAAAAGCTAGAATATGAATATTATTAGTTTGGATAGAAAACACTCTGAAGTTTCTAAAACTGTTTGAATGATGTATGTGAGTATAACAGAACTCATATGGCAGGCAAAACCCTGTGAAGAAATCCAACCAGGAAGTGGGAAATCTGAGGTTGGTCGATTTTCAACTCCGCTCCTATTGAAGATACAGTGGGATATTGGTAACGTTGCACTTCCTAAGGCTTCCACTAGATGTCAAGAGTCTTTAGAACCTTGTCTGATGCTTCTACTGTGAAGTGGGGACGAAGGACAAGGGAATGAGTAAGGTCTGCCATGAGCTGAACATGCTCTGACCATGCGCATTCACATGAGAGGGAGCTCTGTTTCATCGCACTTCTAAAGACAATGGAATACTCCGGTCCTAAAGATTGATTCAAGACATCGTTTGACATGTTTCTACTGACTGTTCCAGAACTTTTTGACATTTCGTCTGCTTTTAGTGACGTGCTTCGTAACTTTGGATTTGTTTACCAAACGCGCTAACAAAAGTAACTATTTGGACATAAATGATGGACATTACCGAACAAAACAAACATTTATTGTGGAAGTGGGAGTCCTGGGAGTGCATTCCGATGAAGATCAGCAAAGGTAGATGAAGATTTATAATGCTATTTATGACTTTTGTTGACTGCATAATATGCCGGATATATTTGTGTCTTGATTGGGCTCTGAGCGCCGACTCAGATCATTGCATGGTTTGCTTTTTTCGTAAAGCTTTTTTGAAATCTGACACAGCGGTTGCATTAAGGAGAAGTGCATCTAAAATCCATGCATAACAGTTGTATCTTTTAGCAATGTCTATTATGAGTATTCCTGTCAATTGATGTGGCTCTCTGCAAAATCAAAGGATGTTTTGGAACTTCTGAACGTAAGGCGCCAATGTAAACTCAGATTTTTGGATATAATTATGAACTTTACTGAATAAAACATACATGTATTGTGTAACATAAAGTCCTATGAGTGTCATCTGATGAAGATCATCAAAGGTAAGTGATTAATTTTATCTGCTTTTTGTGAATCCTCTATTTGGCTGGAAAAATGGCTGTGTTAGTCTGTGAATAGGCACTCACCTTAAATAATCGTTTGGTTTGCTTTTGCCGTAAAGCCTTTTTGAAACACTGTGGCTGGATTTACAAGAAGTGTATCTTTAAAATGGTGTAAAAAACATGTTTGAGGAATTTTAATTATGGGATTTCTGTTGTTTTGAATTTGGCGCCCTGCAGTTTCACTGGCTGTTAAAGAGGTGGGACGCTACCGTCTCACGTACCCTAGGGAGGATAACTAAGTATTTTAATTATTTTATTAAGTTATTATTGCGCATCTTTATCAAGGCAACCCCACTGTATATGAATATCAAAACTTTCCAAGCTTCAGGCTATTGAAACGGCCAAGCAATATCAATTGCATGTGTTTTTATTCAGTACAACTGTGCCACAGGTTGAGCTGAGACAGAATTTCTCTCTCTCTCGCTCTCAGACAAGATTACCATTGATTTGCTTGCCAATCGAACACCATTCTCTCAAGTCCCTGATCCAATACAGTCCATTCCCACATCAGTGAGCCTAATTGAAAACAGCTCAGTTAATGGGAGACCCATACTAGGCACAGAGACAGCAACATGCTAAGTAGCCAAGATAATAAATGTTTAATCTCCTCTATAGTTTCAATTTCAAAGACTTGGAGAAGAAGAAAAGTTGAGAGATATATGGGGGGAAACACATGCTCCCTTGTGCACACAAACATACGGTAATAGACAAAAATGCCCAGAAACACACCAACATATGCATGCACGCAAAAAAAATGTGAGGGAAATATCTACCTAAATCAAAACTTACAGTGCCTTGCGAAAGTATTCGGCCCCCTTGAACTTTGCGACCTTTTGCCACATTTCAGGCTTCAAACATAAAGATATAAAACTGTATTTTTTTGTGAAGAATCAACAACAAGTGGGACACAATCATGAAGTGGAACGACATTTATTGGATATTTCAAACTTTTTTAACAAATCAAAAACTGAAAAATTGGGCGTGCAAAATTATTCAGCCCCCTTAAGTTAATACTTTGTAGCGCCACATTTTGCTGCGATTACAGCTGTAAGTCGCTTGGGGTATGTCTCTATCAGTTTTGCACATCGAGAGACTGACATTTTTTCCCATTCCTCCTTGCAAAACAGCTCGAGCTCAGTGAGGTTGGATGGAGAGCATTTGTGAACAGCAGTTTTCAGTTCTTTCCACAGATTCTCGATTGGATTCAGGTCTGGACTTTGTCTTGGCCATTCTAACACCTGGATATGTTTATTTTTGAACCATTCCATTGTAGATTTTGCTTTATGTTTTGGATCATTGTCTTGTTACTCCTTCCATTTCAATAGTATCGCTTGCACAGTGCTCCTTGGGATGTTTAAAGCTTGGGAAATCTTTTTGTATCCAAATCCGGCTTTACACTTCTTCACAACAGTATCTCGGTCCTGCCTGGTGTGTTCCTTGTACTTCATGATGCTCTCTGCACTTTGAACGGACCTCTGAGACTATCACAGTGCAGGTGCATTTATACGGAGACTTGATTACACACAGGTGGATTGTATTTATCATCATTAGTCATTTAGGTCAACATTGGATCATTCAGAAATCCTCACTGAACTTCTGGAGAGAGTTTGCTGCACTGAAAGTAAAGGGGCTGAATAACTTTGCACGCCCAATTTTTCAGTTTTTGATTTGTTAAAAAAGTTTGAAATATCCCATAAATGTCGTTCCACTTCATGATTGTGTCCCACTTGTTGTTGATTCTTCACAAAAAAATACAGTTTTATATCTTTATGTTTGAAGCCTGAAATGTGGCAAAAGGTCGCAAAGTTCAAGGGGGCCGAATACTTTCGCAAGGCACTGTATTTCTGAAGGTCGTCTGAACAATGATGAGTTTGAAAAGGCTACAGCCCCGGTTTGTAATTAAAAGTTGTTTCAATTGGAAAGGGTGAGGAAAAAGCAGGTGTAGCCGATGGGTATCACCCTCAAATGACTCAGCCTCTTCCCTGGCGACCTTTTCTTTTCAGCCGGCCAATCAGAAGAGGAGTAGGACACTCTGCTGAGTTGACCCCCTATCCACCAGCCAATCAGCGGGAGGCCAGCCCTTTGATGATAACGCCGGAGTCTGAGAGGGAAGGGTACGCTAGGCTAGCCACACTGTCTGCATGATAATATCAATGCAAATACTATTCAAAAACATCTGAGCCGTATCACGGTTTACTCCATTATAGACCAACTCTGTACTGACTGACACTGACTGATGTAATTATTCCCCCCTCAACTAAACTTATAAATATGTTTTTACACAACTATTTGGTTGAATCTATAGTTTCATATATAATTCTGAGGCTTGAGGAAAATTATATCCACTTTGGGACAAACACACAAATGGCTACATATATTTATGTTACTTAGGGCCTTACTTGGGGTGTTTCTTTTTTTAGTGTTTCACTTATGGTCTCCTAAGGTCTAATTCACTTAAGGCACGTGTTACTATACTTCAAATGCCATTAGGGCCACATATAGTATCTATGCTTCTTTAGAGGGCCTTACTTTGGGCAATTTAGAGGGGTTTTCTTCCCTCCTTTCTACTTAGTGTTCCGCTCCTTAGGACTCTTAGGTTAGTCTTTCCCTATCCCAGTTCCCACTGGGCACACTACATCATTTCAAAGTGGATCATTTTTTACATTGTATTTTTTATTTAACTAGACAAGTCAGTTAAATCAAATTCTTATTTACAATGATGGCCTACCAAAAGGCAAAAGGCCTCCTGCGGAGACAGGGGCCTGGGATTAAAAATTCAAAATAAATACAATATAAATATAGGACAAAACACACATCATTGAGTTCCATGAATTCCTATCGGACCTTGGAGTCATAGCAGATAATATTGTAATCTTTGGGGACTTTAATATTCACATGGAAAAGTCCACAAACCCACTCCAAAAGGCTTTCGGAGCCATCATCGACTCAGTGGGTTTTGTCCAACATGTCTCTGGACCCACTCACTGTCACAGTCATACTCTGGACCTAGTTTTGTCCCATGGAATAAATGTTGTGGATCTTAATGTTTTTCCTCATAGTCCAGGATTATCGGACCACCATTTTATTACATTTGCAATTGCAACAAATAATCTGCTCAGACCCCAACCAAGGAACATCAAAAGTTGTGCTATAAATTCACAGACAACACAAAGATTCCTTGATGTCCTTCCAGATTCCCTCTGTCTACCCAAGGACGCCAGAGGACAAAAATCAGTTAATCACCTAACTGAGGAACTCAATTTAACCTTGCGCAATACCCAAGATGCAGTTGCACCCCTAAAAACTAAAAACATTTATCATAAGAAACCAGCTCCCTGGTACACAGAAAATACCCAAGCTCTGAAGCAAGCTTCCAGAAAATTGGAACGGAAATGGCGCCACACCAAACGGGAAGTCTTCCGACTAGCTTGGAAAGACAGTACCGAAATTCCTTTTTGATACTGTCGCAAAGCTAACTAAAAAGCAGCATTCCCCAAGAGAGGATGACTTTCACTTCAGCAGTGATAAATTCATGAACTTCTTTGAGGAAAAGATCATGATTATTAGAAAGCAAATTACAGACTCCTCTTTAAATCTGCGTATTCCTTCAAAGCTCAGTTGTCCTGAGTCTGCACAACTCTGCCAGGACCTAGGATAGAGAGACGCTCAAGTGTTTTAGTACTATATCTCTTGACACAATTATGAAAATAATCATGGCCTCTAAACCTTCAAGCTGCATACTGGACTCTATTCCAACTAAACTACTGAAAGAGCTGCTTCCTGTGCATGGCCCTCCTATGTTGAACATAATAAACGGCTCTCTATCCACCGGATGTGTACCAAACTCACTAAAAGTGGCAGTAATAAAGCCTCTCTTGAAAAAGCCCAACCTTGACCCATATCGAATCTTCCATTCCTCTCAACATTTTTAGAAAAGGCTGTTGCAACTCACTGCCTTCCTGAAGACAAACAATGTATACGAAATGCTTCAGTCTGGTTTTAGACCCCATCATAGCACTGAGACTGCACTTGTGAAGGTGGTAAATGACCTTTTAATGGCATCAGGCCGAGGCTCTGCATCTGTCCTCGTGCTCCTAAACCTTAGTGCTGCTTTTGATACCATCAATCACCACATTTTTTTGGAGAGATTGGAAACCCAAATTGGTCTACACGGACAAGTTCTGGCCTGGTTTAGATCTTATCTGTTGGAAAGATATCAGTTTGTCTCTGTGAATGGTTTGTCCTCTGACAAATCAACTGTAAATTTCGGTGTTCCTCAAAGTTCCGTATTAGGACCACTATTGTTTTCACTATATATTTTACCTCTTGGGGATGTCATTCGAAAACATAATGTTAACTTTCACTGCTATGCGGATGACACACAGCTGTACATTTCAATGAAACATGGTGAAGCCCCAAAATTGCCCTCGCTAGAAGCATGTGTTTCAGACATAAGGAAGTGGATGGCTGCAAACTTTCTACTTTTAAACTCGAACAAAACAGAGATGCTTGTTCTAGGTCCCAAGAAACAAAGAGATCTTCTGTTGAATCTGACAATTAATCTTAATGGTTGTACAGTCGTCTCAAATAAAACTGAAGGACCTCGGCGTTACTCTGGACCCTCTCTTTTGAAGACCATTTCAAGGACAGCTTTTTTCCATCTACGTAACAAAAATCAGAAACTTTCTGTCCAAAAATGATGCAGAAAAATGTATCCATGCTTTTGTCACTTCTAGGTTAGACTACTGCAATGCTCTACTTTCCGGCTACCCGGATAAAGCACTAAATAAACTTCAGTTAGTGCTAAATACGGCTGCTAGAATCCTGACTAGAACCAAAAAAATGTATCATATTACTCCAGTGCTAGCCTCCCTACACTGGATTCCTGTCAAGGCAAGGGCTGATTTCAAGGTTTTAACCTACAAAGCATTACATGGGCTTGCTCCTACCAATCTCTCTGATTTGGTCCTGCCGTACATACCTACACGTACGCTACGGTCACAAGACACAGGCCTCAAAATTGTCCCAATAATTTCTAAGCAAACAGCTGGAGGCAGGGCTTTCTCCTATAGAGCTCCATTTTTATGGAATGGTCTGCCTACCCATGTCACAGACGCAAACTCGGTCTCAACCTTTAAGTCTTTACTGAAGACTCATCTCTTCAGTGGGTCATATGATTGAGTGTAGTCTGGCCCAGGAGTGGAAAGGTGAACGGAAAGGCTCTGGAGCAACGAACCGCCCTTGCGGTCTCTGCCTGGCCGGTTCCCCTCTTTCCACTGGGATTCTCTGCCTCTAACCCTATTACAGGGGCTGAGTCACTGGCTTACTGGGGCTCTTTCATACCGTCCCTAGAAGGGGTGCGTCACTTGAGTGGGTTGAGTCACTGATGTGATCTTCCTGTCTGGGTTGCCCCCCCCCCTGTGGGCTATACTCAGCCTTGTATCAGGATGGTAAGTTGATGGTTGAATATATCCCTCTAGTGGTGTGGGGGCTGTGCTTTGGCAAAGTGGGTGGGGTTATATCCTTCCTGTTTGGCCCTGTCCGGGGGTGTCCTCGGATGGGGCCACAGTGTCTCCTGACCCCTCCTGTCTCAGCCTCCAGTATTTATGCTGCAGTAGTTTATGTGTCGGGGGGCTAGGGTCAGTTTGTTATATCTGGAGTACTTCTCCTGTCCTATTCGTTGTCCTGTGTGAATGTAAGTGTGCTCTCTCTAATTCTCTCTTTCTCTCTTTCTTTCTCTCTCTCGGAGGACCTGAGCCCTAGGACCATGCCTCAGGACTACCTGACATGATGACTCCTTGCTGTCCCCAGTCCACCTCCAGTTTCAACTGTTCTGCCTTATTATTTGGCCATGCTGGTAATTTATGAACATTTGAACATCTTGGCCATGTTCTGTTATAATCTCCATCCGGCACAGCCAGAAGAGGACTAGTCACCCCACATAGCCTGGTTCCTCTCTAAGTTTCTTCCTAGGTTTTGGCCTTTCTATGGAGTTTTTCCTAGCCACCGTGCTTCTACACCTGCATTGCTTGCTGTTTGGGGTTTTAGGCTGGGTTTCTGTACAGCACTTTGAGATATCAGCTGATGTACGAAGGGCTATATAAATACATTTGATTTGATCATAACAAGAGAGACAACACTACATAAAGAGAGACCTAAGAAAACAACATAACAAGGCAGCAACACATGACAACACAGCATGGTAGCAACACAACATAACAACAACATGGAAGCAACACAAAACAGGGTACAAACATTATTGGGCACAGAAAACAGCACAAAGGGCAAGAAGGTAAAGACAACAATACATCACACAAAGCAGCCACAACTGTCAGTAACAGTGTCCATGATTGAGTCTTTTCTTTGAATTAAGAGATTGAGATAAAACTGTCCAGTTTGAGTGTTTGTTGCAGCTCGTTCCAGTCGCTAGATGCAGAGAACTAAAAAGAGGAGCGACCCAGGGATGTGTGTGCTTTGGGGACCTTTAACAGAATGTGACTGGCAGAATGGGTGTTGTATGTGGAGGATGAGGGCTGCAGTAGATATCTCAGATGGGGGGAGTGAGGCCTAAGAGGGTTTTATAAATAAGCATCAACCAGTGGGTGTTGCAACGGGTATACAGAAATGACCAGTTTATACTCCTCTGTAGAGTTCAGTGATGTGTCGAATAAGGCGCATTGGTGGCAAATCTGATGGCCGAATGGTAAAGAACATCTAGCCGCTCGATTGCACACTTACCTGCCAATCTAAAAAGTATGTCTCTAGCATGGTGGTCATCTGAATCAGGGTTAGTTTGGCTGCTGGTGTGAAAGAGAGAAGGACAGTGCACCGTCTAGCCATACTCCCAAGTACCTGTATGGTGTGACTACCTCAAGCTCTAAACCCTTAGAGGTAGTAATAACACCTGTGGGAAGAGGGGCATTCCTCAAACCAAACCACATGACTTTCATTTTTGATGTGTTTAGAACAAGGCTAAGGGTAGAGAAATCTTGTTGGACACTAAGAAAGCTTTGTTGTAGAGCATTTAACACAACATCCGGGGAGGGGCCAGCTGAATATAACTGTATCATCTGCATATAAACGGATGAGAGATTCCTCTGCCTGAGCTATGTTGTTGATGTAAATTGATAAGAGCATGGGGCCTAGGATCGAGCCTTGGGGTACGCAGTTATAGAGACAGCAGATGTTTGCGTTATACAAAGCACTCTTTGAGAGAGGTAGTTAGCAAACCAGCCCAAAGACCCCTCAGAGACACCAATACTCCTTAGCTGGCCAACAAGAATGGAATGGTCTAACGTATCAAAAGCTTTGGCCAAGTCAATAAAATAGGTTTGCCAGTTCTTTCTGTGTACCACATGAGGGAGGAGGATGTCTTCCCTGTAACGCATAGCATTGAGATTGCCTGCAATGACAACAAGCTCAGTCCGTGATGCTGTGACACACCGCCCCAGACCATGACGGACCCTCCAACTCCAAATTGATCCCGCTCCAGAGTACAGTCCTCGGTGTAACACTCATTCCTCCGACGATAAATGTGAATCCGAGCATCACCCCTGGTGAGACAAAACCGCGACTCATCAGTGAAGAGCACTTTTTGCCAGTCCTGTCTGGTCCAGCAATGGTGGGTTTGTGCCCATAGGCGACGTTGTTACCGGTGATGTCTGGTGAGGACCTGCCTTACAACAGGCCTACAAGCCCTCAGCCCAGCCTCTCACAGCCTATTGCAGACAGTCTTAGCACTGATGGAGGCACTGTGCGTTCCTGGTGTAACTCGGGCAGTTGTTGTTGCCATCCCGTACCTGTCCCACAGGTGTGATGTTCAGATGTACCGATCCTGTGCAGGTGTTGTTACGCGTGGTCTGCCACTGCAAGGATGATCAGCTGTCTGTCCTGTCTCCCTGTAGCGTTGTCTTAGGCGTCCCACAGTACGGACATTGCAAATTATTGCCCTGGCCACATCTGCAGTCCTCATGCCTCCTTGCAGCATGCCTAAGGCACGTTCACGCAGATGAGCAGGGACCCTGGGCATCTTTATTTTGTTATTTTTTCAGTCAGTAGAAAGGCCTCTTTAGTGTCCTAAGTTTTTTATAACTGTGACCTTAATTGCCTACCGTCTGTAAGCTGTTAGTGTCTTAACGACCGTTCCACAGGTGCATGTTCATTAACTGTTTATGGCTCATTGAACAAGCATGGGAAACAGAGTTTAATCCCTTTACAATGAAGATTTGTGAAGTTATTTGGATTTTTGTGAATTATCTTTGAAAGACAGGGTCCTGAAAAAGGGACATTTATTTTTTTGCTGAGTTTATAACAATTTAGAAAGTAATATTTATGCTTTGCATAAATCTAAAAAGATACCAAGAGCATATTCCTTGTTGTTAAGGGCTTTAACGATTTTATCCACAAGTTGCAAAAAGAGGCATATCTGTGGAGTACTTTTATGAAAACCATATTGGTGCTCATATGGAATATAGAATACCGTGTTGATTTAAATGTTTCAACATTCTCTTACACACCAATTTTGTAGGATTTTAGAAAAACATGGTAGTACTAATAATGGGCGAAAATGTGTAAAATATCTTGGATCCACAGATTTATAGAGGGGGATAACTTTGACAATTTTCTTATCTTTAGGAACAATACCAGTTTGCATAGATTGGGTGAAGATATATGTTACAGGCTCAGTAAATGAGGAAGACACTGATTTCACCAAAGAGACACCAATCTCATCATGACCTGATAATCTACCAATTATCTCCATCGCCTCCATTACATCAAGAAGTATCAAGCTGAACCAGAGAAAGGAAATGTCCCTTAATGTAATCCAAGGGATTTCCATCAGTTCTCTCTTTTTTGGGGGACTGAGAGGAACCCACATTCACAACAAAGTTATTTAATTGACATTAAATAACATCAGGATCACTATAGGTCGTATTTACAACATTACATTGAGATGGAATAGTTAAAGATCCTTTTATCTTATTCAACAGTTCGATTGATAATTTTCAAAGTTGATTTTATAGGAATTAAGGATTTTTTGGTCAAATATATTTTTGGGGATATCTTAAGTAGGTGAGTAAATTAGTTCTCATACTTTTTGTAATTTGCAGAATTCAGGTGAGAGGGATTTGTGAGAAACTTTGTATACAATTTTTTTTATTTTAATTTAGGATTTTTTGAGAACGGTTGTAAACCAAGGTTTCCAGAATCATTCTGCTGCTCTCTTTCGCGGTTTAACTCAGGGAAAGCAGTGGTAAAAAACAGAGTTGAAAGATGATTGATTCTAAAAAAATCCCATGAAAAATAATAAATTACCATCTTAAAGTGCTCACAATTGCTTTAGTTAAATATACTACATTTGTTAGCGACCAGTTCAAATCAGTCTTAGGTAGCAACATTTAAATTGTGTTTTTTACATTGGATAAAAGTAGAAACTCAGAGCTACAAAATGGCATATCATACACTACAGTTGAAGAACAATGGGAAAGTAATTATGTTTTGAAAGTTGAAAATGTTTTGAGAAAATTACCTTTTAATGTTTTGGTACTACTACTGGAGAGCCCTTAATTGTCTACACCCATTCAGCATCATTCACACATTCTTAAGCTTTAGCTTCACCCATCTCTTTAAGGGTTGATCCGAGTATTCTGTACTAACAACAGCAGTCAAACACCCAAGCTAACTTTCCTAGCTACTTCCAGACACAAATGAGAGAACAGCTCACTGAACATTACTCGCCCTAGCAGAGGTGGTTAGGCTGTTATGTTATTCATAGCGTTGGTGACTGCAACTGTGCTGTCAGATTGTCCGTTCGTAAACTCAGAGCGTTTCGTATCTCGAAGCATTCAGAATGCACACTGGACGCTCTGACCGATGAGTAGAGTTGATCCGAATGTTCACAACGGCAGTCAAGTTCCCAAGCTAACTGGCTAACATTGGCTAGCTTGCTAGATACTTCCAGACAAATGAGAGAACACCCCCACTCTGACCGTTTTAAATCGACCTAGCAGAGCTGTTTAGGCTGTTTTCATGTCATCCAGAGCGTTGGTAACTGTGCTGCTGGCAACAATTTAATTACGCTTTTTGCAGATGTTTACTGACACCGGCCATATTCAACGGGTGTTGAGTGTTCGTAAATTCATCAGTTCTTCTGCGCTATGGCACACTCAGACAAGAGTGCTCGGGGTTGATGGCCAGACTGAATTTACGAATGCACTCGAAATGGTTACTTGATTAGTGGAGTTATTTGTTAAGACGTTATTTGTAAACAACTAACCATAATCCCAATTCATGACGTTACTAACCTGCATAAATCTGCACGTAGCTAACCAACCTGGTTCAATGTTAGCTACCTAACATTAGGCTATAGCTAGCCAAGCAAATGGCTCTGAGATACAAATAATAAGATCATACACGTAACGTTAGCTAGAAAGCCAGCTAGCTAGCTAACAGCATGCTTTATTTTGAAATGAAACCACTTTCTGTCAAAGTTAGAAATGTGTAATATCTGAAAATGTAGCTAGCTGGACTATAGATCATTCATGGATGGACGTATGTCAGATGAAATGGCTGCCCTTACATTTTCAAACTGTTTTCTCCATCTCCTTAGCTATCATACTCTAATTCCACTGATTTCAAAACTCGGTCCTCCAGAAAGTGGAGAGCAACACTTATGCAGTTTTACAACACAATATATATATATATATATATATATATATATATATATATATATATATATAAAGCTGCATTAAACAGGATACTGACATACTGAGCAGCTCAAATTTACAGAAGCATGTTATATGGCAGACCAATCGAAACTCATCTCTCGGCATGTCCAGCCCACTCATTATCTCAGCCAGTCACGGCTAGTGGGAAGGTTGCTGCCTTTCTGTGGCTAAACCAACTAGGTTCGTAATTTAACAATTTTATTCATATTTACAGATGGCATACAAGTTTGTTATTAAGGCACATGAAAGTGCACATGTTTGAGAAGGCATTTCTGCCAAAAAACGCATTTTGATTTAAAAAAAAGTGAAGTAGTGACCCGCGACATACGCCTAGTTTCCTGAAAGGGGTCACATTTAATTAATGCTATTAATCATTCTCAACGGTTCATTTTCAGCTGCAAAAGAGAAGTGGGAAATTGGAAAGTGGCCAGAAATGTCAGTATAAATCATACCCGTATTAGCCACGTTATTCAGAGATTTTGTAATCAGATGTCAGTGAGTGGTTCTCACTTTTAAATACATTTACTGTATGTTGTAATCACCCAATAGAAAACAAATGTTATCTTCATTATTAATCAAATCCAAGGATACCAATGCCATAATCAGGTGGCCAATAGATGCATCAAATTACCACTTTCTTAACCACCTAAAAATGAACAGGAAGGAATTTCTATGAAAAGAGATCCAACATCAATGTTATTAGATGTAAGTGCGAGGTCCTCTCTTACAAAGAATTGAAAACTTTTATGAACACAAATGGTCACTTCTCCTTCCACTCTTGATGTTCTACGGTGGTGAACAGTATTATAAGGAGACATGTCATAAAGCATGGTTGTCTCTTCAGCCAACCATGTTTCTGAAAGGGCAACAATAGAAAATTCATAATGAACGAGATGGTCATGATTTTTAGGAAGACTGCAAACGTTCAACTGAAAAGGTAAAAAATAAGATTAATCTTGGAATTAGATAAACTGCTAAACAGGTTGTTAAATTGCTTAACATTATAGTAATCACAAGTGATTACTTATTTCTGGTAAATTTCAAGAAATTTGAATCTGAATCAACACAATCATGATATTTATAATTTGCTTCATAAATATCTAATGAGTTAAAGACCATGTTACATGGTTGATATCCTGCCCAACTAAGAGAGATACACAGTCAGATTCATCCACAGAGTGGAACGGAAGGATAGAATTACATGCCTCACATGTCCAATACAACCACACATTTGTGTTAGTTTTATCAATATGGGTGCACTTCCTATGGAATACACATTGGCACAGTCCACATAATACCACTGAAGACTTCAGAGGGTTATGACATTTAGAGCAATGTGTGTTTTTGGTAATGAGGTTAGATGACACACATGAACAAAGTAGATTCAATATGTTTATCTACAGTATATGTGGGTGTGTGTGTGTGTGTGTCAAATCAGTGGACGATAGTGGAGTTCCATTCAGGCACTTGTCTCTCCACCTTGTCTTTGAACCTGAGTACTTTCACCACTACAGACCTGGGCCGTCCATCGGGAAGAAAGTGCCATTCCTATGCGCTCTCTCCATCTCGATGAGTTTTGGGTCCAGTTTGACTTGATCTGCCAGGAGTTTCTTGTCCTTGACTTCTGTGTCATGCCAAGTTTCAGAGTGTCAAGACGACTAGGGGATCAGATCTCCAACGTCCTCAATTCCATCGATTAAAATGTTATTGTGCCTCGATTGGTTTTCGAGGTAGTCTCCTTTGTAAGAGTTCTTGTCAAGTGTTTTTGGGAAAATTGCAGCATTTTTCTATCTAGTATTAGCCAGGCTACAAGTTTGCTGTGAGCTATAATGAGTTCGTACTCAAATCCACACTCTGCCTCCCAAAAACAAGCCCTGCCAGTGAAATGGCAAGCACACACAAGCAACACAGACTTGACCACACATGCACCAGTATGATAAACAGAGAGAAGGCAGAGAGAGGACTTACTCACTGCATGGAGCCTGTTTTCACTTTACTAAACGAGCAGGAGATCACAAACTTGCAAGTTAGCGCTGTGGATACAAGTAGTATGCGGGGAAGTAAGCCAAAATACCGGTTGAAGATGCTTGGGAGAGATAGTGGTAGGAGCATTCGCTTACCCACGGAATGAGCAGTGTGAACGTGCTGTTGTTGGAGATCTGATCCCCTAGTCGTCTTGACTACTTTCTTACCAAAAGTTAAGAGTGTTGATAGGGGACAGAAATAATAGGTCAGACCATCAAATAATTGGTATACACATTACTCTTACAGAATTTCTGCGAGGGTGAGGATATTGGACATTTTAAATAAACCAAGACTGAAAATGTCTTACTTACGGTACAGCAGATCCCCTTATTGTATGGGACATTTTTAAAATGTGCCTTTAGAGGCCATGCAATTCAATGCTCATATTTAAAACAAGAACAATTTAGGTCAAAAGAGTTCATCCTAAAAAAGGAAATAGAGGAACTAACAGTACAGCTAGATAACAATAAAAACTAACATCGAGGCACAGAATAAGTTTGAGGAAAAACAAAAAGAAATGGAGGAACTTATTCAAGAAATATCAAGTGTAATATATATTAAAGTGAACTGGATGGAATATGGAAAAAATGTACCCAATATATTTTTAATTTTCATAGGAACATAGAAATGAATTTACAGGAACTTGTTACAAATTACAGTGTCATCCGTGATTCACCAAACACTATTTTGAAAGAAGAAGCAAAGTACTTTAACCTATATATTTTCATTTCAGTCTCCTCCATTTCAAGTTAATTGTAAGGATGTTTTTTCTATTAATAGTGTAAAATTAACATTTATACAAAAAGTCTCATGTGAAGGCCTAATTACAGAAGTGCTACTTCAAGATGCAATTAAAGCCTTTGTGTCCAGGAAAACTCCAGGGATGAATGGCAAACCAGTTGAGGTATATCACATATTTTTTATGTACTCAAAGGACCGTTATTAACATGTTTTAACAGCTCCAATAAAAATGGTGACTATCACATACTCAACAAGAAGGTGCAAGTTCTCCCACTTAAATTCATTAAAAATCCTACAATGTGATTTTCTGGATTTTTTTTCTAATTTTGTCTGTCATAGTTGAAGTGTACCTATGATGAAAATTACAGGCCTCTCTCATCTTTTTAAGTGGGAGAACTTGCACAATTGGTGGCTGACTAAATACTTTTTTGGCCCACTGTATATAAATATCCAGTCTGCCTAAACAACTGGAGACCCCTTACACTTATGTTGTGATGCCAAAATCTTAGCAAAAATGCATAGCGCATAGAATTAAAAAGTTGTTGACATATATTATTCATCCTAATCAGACAGTTTTTTACATGGACGATACATTGGTGATAATATAAGTACTGGAAACAATAGAATACTATGAAAAACCAAGCCTGGTATTTATAGCTGCCTTTGATCAAGTTTGACTGGAATTTATATATAAATGCCTGGACTATTTTAATATCAGAGAATCTCTTATACAATGTGATAAAGTTATATATAGTTAACCTAGGAGTAAAATAGTAAATAATGGCTACTTCTTAGAAAGTATTAAATTGTCAAGAGGAGAAAAACAAGATTGTCTGTCCACTATCAGCATATCTATTTATTATGGCCATCGAAATGATAGCTATTAAAATCAGATCCAACAATAATATCAAAGGGGCTTGTCTTTTAAATCTCCAATACGGATCTCTGCACAGCCTCATCTACGAGGATCTAGATAATTTTTTATAGATCATTAAAACCAAATTATAAGAAGTTATTACATATTGGATCTCTAAAAAATACAACTTTTACATTACCGTGTAGTTTACCAATAAAATGGTCCAACTGATTAATGAATTGGTCATTTCCCAGTTTACCTATATACTTATGGATCTGCCTACACTAATGACTTGTTTTTGAAATTATATGAGCAAAAAATATTCCACTTTATTTGGAATGACAAGCCAGACAAAATTTTACGGGCCTATTTATATAATGAATATGAATTCGGAGGGGGAAAATTATTAAATATTAAAGCATTGGACCTCTCACTAAAGGCTTCAATCACACAAAAACTATACTTAAATCCAAACTGGTTCTCTAGTAGATTAGTAAGAATGGCTCACCTCGTGTTCAGGAATCACCTTCGGGAATCACCTTTTTCTCCAAAATATCGCTATTTTCAAAACAAGCCATATAAAGCTGGTTGCAATTTCAATGTAATGCAACAGAAAAGACAGAACAAATATTAGAACAAATATTATGTTTAAACTCAATATACTAACACTTTTTATTTTATTTTTACAAAAAAAAGTCAATTTTTGTAAATATCATAAATAGGACTGTGGAGTTATGTCACACATGTAGTTACAAAATGGATGAAGCAAGTGGAAAGGGAAGGATGTAAGGCAAATGTCTGTCAGCCCTGCCATTAAAGACCAAAATTGGCAAAAAAATAACATTTGTGATAAATAAGAAAGTATTTAATTTCGTTATACTGTTTGCAAAATAGTTGGGAGGAGATTCCATGGCACATGGTTTATGAACTGATATACAAAATGACGGCAGATTAAAAACTTTTATAAAAATTATTATACAAAAATCTTGCAACCAATAGAATGTTATCTATATGGGGGATACAACCATCCCAGCTTTGCAGATTTTTCTGCAAAGAGACAGAATCATTCGATCATTTGTTTTGGTACTGCCCATGTGTAGCTTGTTTTTGGTCTCAGATTCAGGAACGGCTGAAAAATTGCAACATTTCCTTGGAGCTAACTCTGCAAATAGCACTGCTGGGTGATTTGAAAAGTCATAGCCAATCATTCAATATTATAATAATACTCTTAGCAAAGGTGTTTATCTTTAATATATAATCTGTAGAAACTATGAAAATAGAAAGGTTCAGAACTTCTTTGAAACATCACAGCACAGTAGAAACATATATGGCAGCTAGAAATCAAAACTGGTTTGGTCTTCAGCGATAGATGCGAGGATTTGAGGGTAGCTGAAGGCTGGGACAAAAAACAAACAAAAGATAACTAATATAAAATATACTGTCCATTTTGCTCATACTGTCCTATAGAAAGAAACTCAAACAGGATGTACCCGTGAAAAGAACTATTCAACGCTGGTCTGACCAATCGGAATCCACACCTCAAGATTGTTGTGATCATCCAGACTGGGAAATGTTCCGGGCAGCCTAAGAGAATAACATTGACTTATACACTGATTCAGTAAGTGAGTTTATAAGGAAGTGCATTGGAGATGTTGTACCCACTGTGACTATTGTTGGAATCGGCTAAACTTTGAACATTGAGATATTAAATAAATGATAGAGACAAAGCCTTGAATAGAAAGAGTTTGTAAAAAGCCAGAAGGCTTTGGCATGTGTTTGATGGATGAGAGGAGAGCGATGTGTTGATATAGGGAAGACAGATGGATATCTGTGGATTAGGTGAAGAAGGGGTTGAGGTCATTAGGTGAGGAGTAAAGTCAGTTCCCCTTAAGGGAGTAATCAGGGTTGTATCTGGTATCTGGTATCCCAGTCTGCTGTCCCCACATGCTTCAAGATGTCCACCATTGTTCCTGTACCCAAGAAGGCAAAGATAACTAACTAAATGACTATCGCCCCGAAGCACTCACTTATGTCATCATGTCATCATGAAGTGCTTTGAGAGACTAGTCAAGCATCAGATCACCTCCACCTTACCTTCCACCCTAGACCCACCTCAATTTGCATACCGCCCCAATAGGTCCACAGACGAAGCAATCGCCATCACACTGTACACTGCCCTATCCCATCTGGACAAGAGGAATACCTATGTAAGAAAGCTGTTCATTGACTACAGCTCAGCATTCAACACAATAGTACCTTCCAAGCTCATCATAAAGCTTGAGGCCCTGGGTCTCAACCCTGCCCTGTGCAATTGGGTTGTGGACTTTGACGGGCCAACGGCAGGTGGTGAAGGTAGGAAACAACATCTCCACTTCACTGAGCCTCAACACTGGGGCCCCACAAGGGTGGGTACTCAGCCCCCTCCTGTACTCCCTGTTCACCCATGACTGCATTGCCATGCACGACTCCAACTCAATCATCAAGTTTGCAGAAGACTTAACAGTAGTGGGCTTGATTACCAAAAACGAAGAGACAGCTTACAGGGAGGAGGTGAGGGCACTTGGATTGTGGTGTTAGGAAAACAACCTCTCACTCAACGTCAACAAAACAAAGGAGATGATCTTGGACTTCAGGATACAGCAGAGGGAGCACTCCCCTATCCACATCGACGGGACAGCAGTGGAGAAGGAGGAAAGTTTTAAGTTCCTTGGCGTACACATCACGGACAAACTGAAATGGTCCACCCACACAGACAGTGTGGTGAAGAAGGCGCAACAGCGCCTCTTCAACCTCAGAAGGCTGAAGAAATTTGGCTTGCCACCTAAAACCCTCACAAACCTTTACAGATGCACAATTGAAAGCATCCTGTCGGCCTGTATCACCGCCTGGTACAGCAAATGCACTACCCACAACCACAAGGCTTTCCAGAGGGTGGTGCAGTATGCACAGCGCATCACCGGGGGCATACTACCTGCCCTCCAGGACACCTACAGCACCCAATGTCACAAAAAGATCATCATGGACAACCACCCGAGCCACTGCCTGTGCACACTGCTACCATCCAGAAGGCGAGGTCAGTACAGGTGCACCAAAGCTGGGACCGAAAGACTGAAAAATTGCTTCTATCTAAAGGCCATCAGACTGTAAAAAAGCCATAACTAACACAGAGAGGCTGCTGCCGACATACAGACTCAAAATCATTGGCCACTTTAATAAATGGATCACTAGCCACTTTAATAAGGCCACTTTAAAATGTTTACATATCTTATGTTACTCATCTTATATGTATATACTGCATTGAATACCATCTATTGTATCTTGCCTATGCCCATCGGTCATCACTCTTCAATATACAGTATTTATATGTACATATTCTTATTCCATCCCTTTAGAGTTGTGTGTATTAGGTAGTTGTTGTGGAATTGTTAGATTACTTGTTAGATCTTACTGCACTGTCAGAACTAGAAACACAAGCATTTCACTACACTCACATTAACATCTGCTAACGATGTGTATGTGACCAATACCATTTGATTTGATTTGTATGTTTAAGCTGGAAGTAGAATCCTAAGTATTGTTGTCCATTAGTTTACTCCAATTCGCGTGGTACAGTTAGGGGAAAATAACAAAAAAGGAACATATATTAAATTATTTTACTCCTAATTAGGGGATGGGTGGCAGGGTTAGGGGGAAAAAATATATATAATATATACAGTACCATTCAAAAGTGAGGTAGTCACCCGGAATGCATTTCATTTAACAAGTGTGCCTTGTTAAAAGTTAATTTGTTGAATATCTTTCCTTCTTAATGTGTTTGAATCAATCAGTTGTGTTGTGACAAGGTAGGGTGGTATATAGAAGATAGCCCTTTTTGGTAAAAGACCAAGTCCATATTTTGGCAAGAACAGCTCAAATGAGCAAAGAGAAACAACAGTCCATCATTACTTTAAGACATGAAGGTCAGTCAATGTGGAACATTTCAAGAACTTTAAAAGTTTATTCAAGTGCAGTCGCAAAAACCATCAACCGCCACAGGAAAGGAAGACCCAGAGTTACCTCTGCTGCAGAGGATAAGTTCATTAGAGTTACCAGCCTCAAAAATTGCAGTCCAAACAAATGCTTCACAGAGTTCAAGCAACAGACACATCTCAACATCAACTGTTTAGAGGAAACTGCATGAATGAGGCCTTCATGGTCAAATTGCTGCAGAGAAACCACTACTAAATGACTTCAATATTAAGAAGAAATTTGCTTTGGCCAAGAAACAATGGACATTAGAGCAATGGACATTAGTCCGGTGGAAATCAGTCCTTTGGTCTGATGAGTCCAAATTTGAAATTTGGACTCACCGCCATGTCTTTGTGAGAAGCAGAGTAGGTAAACAGATGATCTCCGCATGTGTGGTTCCCACCGTGAAGCATCGAGGGGGTGGTGTGATGTGTGGGGGTGCTTTTATTTAGAATTATAGAATTTATTTAGAATTAAAGGCACACTTAACCAGCATGGCTACCACAGCATTCTGCAGCGATACGCAATCCCATCTGCTTTTGCGCTTAGTGGGACTAACATTTATTTTTTAACAGGACAATGACCCAAGACACGTCCAGGTTGTGTAAGAGCTATTTTACCAAGGAGCGGGATAGATCAAATCAAATTTTATTTGTCACATACACATGGTTAGCAGATGTTAATGCGAGTGTAGCGAAATGCTTGTGCTTCTAGTCCCGACAATGCAGTAATAACCAACAAGTAATCTAGCTAACAATTCCAAAACTACTACCTTATAGACACAAGTGTAAGGGGATAAAGAATATGTACATAAAGATATATGAATGAGTGATGGTACAGGGCGGCATAGGCAAGATACAGTAGATGGTATTGAGTGCAGTATATACATATGAGATGAGTATGTAAACAAAGTGGCATAGTTAAAGTGGCTAGTGATACATGTATTACATAAAGATGCAGTAGATGATATAGAGTACAGTATATACATATACATATGAGATGAATAATGTAGGGTATGTAAACATTATATTAGGTAGCATTGTTTAAAGTGGCTAGTGATATATTTTACATAATTTCCCATCAATTCCCATTATTAAAGTGGCTGGAGTTGAGTCAGTGTGTTGGCAGCAGCCACTCAATGTTAGTGGTGGCTGTTTAACAGTCTGATGGCCTTGAGATAGAAGCTGTTTTTCAGTCTCTCGGTCCCAGCTTTGATGCACCTGTACTGACCTCGCCTTCTGGATGATAGCGGGGTCAACAGGCAGTGGCTCGGGTGGTTGTTGTCCTTGATGATCTTTATGGCCTTCCTGTGACATCGGGTGGTGTAGGTGTCCTGGAGGGCAGGTAGTTTGCCCCCGGTGATGCGTTGTGCAGACCCTCTGGAGAGCCTTACGGTTGTGGGCGGAGCAGTTGCCGTACCAGGCGGTGATACAGCCCGACAGGATGCTCTCGATTGTGCATCTGTAGAAGTTTGTGAGTGCTTGTGGTGACAAGCCAAATTTCTTCAGCCTCCTGAGGTTGAAGAGGCGCTGCTGCGCCTTCTTCACGATGCTGTCTGTGTGGGTGGACCAATTCAGTTTGTCTATGATGTGTACGCCGAGGAACTTAAAACTTACTATCCTCTCCACTACTGTTCCATCGATGTGGATAGGGGGGTGTTCCCTCTGCTGTTTCCTGAAGTCCACAATCATCTCCTTAGTTTTGTTGACGTTGAGTGTGAGGTTATTTTCCTGACACCACACTCCGAGGGCCCTCACCTCCTCCCTGTAGGCGGTCTCGTCGTTGTTGGTAATCAAGCCTACCACTGTTGTGTCGTCCGCAAACTTGATGATTGCGTTGGAGGCGTGCGTGGCCACGCAGTCGTGGGTGAACAGGGAGTACAGGAGAGGGCTCAGAACGCACCCTTGTGGGGCCCCAGTGTTGAGGATCAGCGGGGTGGAAATGTTGTTGCCTACCCTCACCACCTGGGGGCGGCCCGTCAGGAAGTCCAGTACCCAGTTGCACAGGGCGGGGTTGAGACCCAGGGTCTCGAGCTTGATGACGAGCTTGGAGGGCACTATGGTGTAAAATGCCGAGCTGTAGTCGATGAACAGCATTCTCACATAGGTATTCCACTTGTCCAGATGGGTTAGGGCTGTGTGCAGTGTGGTTGAGATTGCATCGTCTGTGGACCTATTTGGGCGGTAAGCAAATTGGAGTGGGTCTAGGGTGTCAGGTAGGGTGAAGGTGATATGGTCCTTGACTAGTCTCTCAAAGCACTTCATGATGACGGAAGTGAGTGCTACGGGGCGGTAGTCGTTTAGCTCAGTTACCTTAGCTTTCTTGGGAACAGGAACAATGGTGGCCCTCTTGAAGCATGTGGGAACAACAGACTGGGATAGGGATTGATTGAATATGTCCGTAAACACACCAGCCAGCTGGTCTGCGCATGCTCTGAGGGCGCGGCTAGGGATGCCGTCTGGGCCTGCAGCCTTGCGAGGCTTGACACGTTTAAATGTTTTCCTCACGTTGGCTGCAGTGAAGGAGAGTCCGCATGTTTTAGTTGCGGGCCGTGTCAGTGGCACTGTATTGTCCTCAAAGCGGGCAAAAAAGTTATTTAGTCTGCCTGGGAGCAAGATATCCTGGTCCGTGACAGGGCTGGTTTTCTTTTTGTAATCTGTGATTGACTGTAGACCCTGCCACATACCTCTTGTGTCTGAGCCGTTGAATTGAGATTCTACTTTGTCTCTATACTGACGCTTAGCTTGTTTGATTGCCTTGCGGAGGGAATAGTTACACTGTTTGTATTCGGTCATGTTTCCGGTCACCTTGCCCTGATTAAAAGCAGTGGTTCGGGCTTTCAGTTTCACGCGAATGCTGCCATCAATTCACGGTTTCTGGTTTGGGAATGTTTTAATCGTTGCTATGGGAACGACATCTTCAACGCACGTTCTAATGAACTCGCTCACCGAATCAGCGTATTCGTCAATGTTGTTGTCTGACGCAATACGAAACATATCCCAGTCCACGTGATGGAAGCAGTCTTGGAGTGTGGAATCAGATTGGTCGGACCAGCGTTGAACAGACCTCAGCGAGGGAGCTTCTTGTTTTAGTTTCTGTCTGTAGGCAGGGATCAACAAAATGGAGTCGTGGTCAGCTTTTCCGAGGGCGGGGCAGTGCCTTATATGCGTCGCGGAAGTTAAAATAGCAGTGATCCAAGGTTTTTCCAGCCCTTGTTGCGCAATCGATATGCTGATAAAATTTAGGGAGTCTTGTTTTCAGATTAGCCTTGTTAAAATCCCCAGCTACAATGAATGCAGCCTCCGGATAAATGGATTCCAGTTTGCAAAGAGTCAAATAAAGTTTGTTCAGAGCCATCGATGTGTCTGCTTGGGGGGGGAATATATACGGCTGTGATTATAATCCGTGGAGAAACCAGTTGGCTGCACCAACTCCGATAGCGTCTCTCCAGTGAGCCATGTTTCCGTGAAGCAAAGAACGTTACAGTCTCTGATGTCCCTCTGGAATGCTACCCTTGCTCGGATTTCATCAACCTTGTTGTCAAGAGACTGGACATTGGCGAGAAGAATGCTAGGGAGTGGTGCACGATGTGCCCGTCTCCGGAGTCTGACCAGAAGACCGCTCCGTTTCCCCCTTTAACGAAGTCGTTTTTTTGGGTCGCCGGCTGGGATCCATTCCGTTGTCCTGGGTGAAAGGCAGAACACAGGATCCGCTTCGCGAAAGTCATATTCTTGGTCGTACTGGTGGTGAGTTGACGCTGCTCTTATGTTCAGTAGTTCTTCTCGACTGTATATAATGAAACCTAAGATGACCTGGGGTACCAATGTAAGAAATAACACGTAAAAAAAACAAAAAACTGCATAGTTTCCTAGGAACGCGAAGCGAGGCGGCCATCTCTGCATCAGATGATCTGGTCTCCACAATCACCCGACCTCAACCCAATTGAGATGGTTGGGGATGAGTTGGACGACAGAGCGAAGGAAAAGCAGCCAACAAGTGCTTAGCATATGTGGAAAACATTCCAGGTGAAGCTGGTTGAGAGAATGCCAAGATTGTGCAAAGTTGTCATCGAGGCAAAGGATGGCTACTTTGAAGAATCTCAAATATAAAATATATTTTGAGTTGTTTAACACTTTTTTGGCTACTGCAAGATTCCATGTGGTATTTCATAGTTTTGATGTCTTCAACATTATTCTACAATGCAGAAAATAGTAAAAATAAAGAAAAACCCTTGAATGAGTAGGTGTGTCCAAATGTTTGACTGGTATATGGGGGATTGGAAATTATGCAGACAATTACACTGATAGAATCCACAATGTAACTGCAATATTAAAGCTGACCTCCCCTACAAAAATAAATAAATAAAAATAAATCATTGATGACTCTTTTCAAATCCAATGTATTTTCCACGTCAGAATAAGTTGAAAAATGACATTGAAACAATGTTGATTCAACCAGTTTGTGCCCAGTGGGTTACTTCTGAGTTTTTCCTTATCTCAGTCGGACACACTCTATAGTGATGGCTGCGGTGGAATGTCTCATCTCCGTAGCCGGATGGCGGGTGCCATGTTGCCGGGTGGATAATAGGACTCGCCTCATTGAGCAAGCTTATTGGATCTTCCTCACAACTATAAGTGGTGCTCTAAATTGAACACAATCCGTGTTTTTTTTTTCACCGAGTGCGTTTATTACATTAGGTGGGAAGAGCAAGATAGCCGAGACAATATTGTGGGCGCTCATGCATAACCGGTGCTTATAGCTCGCGAGAGATCACATTTCAATCACTCCCGAAACACTCTCAGGTGGCTTGCATTCCTGGCTTCACTGGGGCCTTCCTGAGGACAAATTATAGAATTAAAATGACAACCTTTCGCTTTTTGGGCTACAAAGCCCCGAGCTGGCACTAATTGAAATCTTCAATCACAGAAACAGTGCGAATATAGAAGAAATCAAAGGAGCGGTGGCAGCTGCTCCTTTGATCATTAAGTAGCTCTATAATGAGCCTGTCTAGATCGGCGAGTCTGTTCTTTCTCTCAAACTAAGCCGATCTGAGGTGAATGCTCAGTTCATATGTTCAACACAGCACAATTTAGTGACTCTACAGTTCTAACTGCTGGAGTCACTGCCTTTGTAGCGGTGGTGGTTCAAAACTACACTTGCGTGATGAGTAACCTTCCTTGAGACCTGATGGACAGGTTCAAACCCCTGTCCATCACACTTCCACCTACACCACAGGATGCTGCTGAGGGGAAAATGGCTCATAATAATGTCCGGAACAGAGCAAAGGGAATGGCATCAAACACAAGGAAACCATGTGTTTGATGTATTTGACACCATTGCACTAATTCTGCTCAAGCCATTACCACGAGCCCATTCTCCCCAATTAAGGTTCCCTCAACCTCCTGTGACCTACACAATTAACCAGATTAATTCTGAATCAATGACTCGATTCTTACACACCAGGTATGATTATTTTCGTATCAATAACTCAAAAGAGAACCTGAATTGAATCATAGAGAAAAATAAATGTTCCACCACTATTGACAATCTCTACCACCGGAGACAGAAGTTCCTTCTTTGTATGAGACCAAGTGTCTCTGGACCGATAAGCGTTTCATTTTGCCTGTGGTCCTGGGGTGCGATTGTTTGGGACCTGGCAACCCTGTACCTGTGTCAGTGCTGTGACTGTGGAGTGTAGGAGGGGAGAATGATTCTGTCTCACTAGGTGACTCTATTCTCACCCTGAGAGGAGCAACAATTCTGTATGCCACTGATCGATACACCCCAGTGCCTGGCCTAAGAGAGCCTTTACACTGTGGCTCCATAAGGGGCTTCTCATCCTTAACATCACTGCTGTATGGCTGCTATTGTAGAAGGGACCATTGTATATGGTTGGATAGGCTTTTGATATGTATAAAACGAGAGCAGGTAGCCATACTGTATGCTACACTAGTCTTCATAAGTCTGCTCTGAGATCAGGCCCAGCTGCTACAGTGAGAGGAAAAATATGTTTGGGTAGGGTTTTAATGATTCTGATTTGTTGAGCTTTGTTCCTTCAGAGAACCAAGGTTAAATATATAACTGAACGTTTTGGTTATGATAGTCAAGGGGAGATATGATATGCTAGCTAGAGGGCTAACTTCGTTCACCACTGCATATGAATGGATAGGTATTAGCTATAGTGGACTCTATAGCTTCTCACCATTCACCACCACCTCGATGTCGACAAAGTCGATCTCGCCGCGGGCCTCCACTCGCGCCTCACAGCGGTACACGCCCTCGTCCGCCTTAGTCACCTTGTGGATCTGCAGGTTGTTGTTGGGCAGCACCTGGAACCTGCCTTTGGGAGGGGAGAGCGATACAGAGTGACAAAGGGAGTGATAGAGAGGGATAGACAGAGAAAAGGGGGCAAGAATAGAGAGGGATAGAGCATAAGAAAGAAAGAAAGAAAGGTGGAGAGAGAGGGGTAGAGAGAGAGTTAGAAAGAGACGTGTAATAAGGAAAGAAAGATACAAGGAAAATGATAAAGGAAAAATAGTGAAAGGAAGTACCATGACTCCAATCACACACTTGCTATCAAATAATATTTTCAGAAACCTTTATCACTTTTAGCTTTTTATAAAAAAGTTAGCTAAGCGAAGTGAGATAAATACTTTAGCAATTAGGTCTGCAGTTTACAAAAAGTTTCCCATCCTTCTTAATTGTTGTCACTGGCAGATAAGTGATAACCCTATCTCTCTCTGTCGAGCGCAAAGATATTTAAAACCTTGTCCCGTAACTAGCGTGGATTTTTTTTAAATCACCCCTATCTCTACCTTTAATCATTACTGCACGGCAAGGGGAGATAGTGCGTCGAAGGGAAGGGCCTTTGAATTTCAATTAAAAAACCTGACTACTTTCAAAGGATTCAAACAAATCATTTACCTAATCAGCCTAGGAAGTCTGTCTATGTGATGGGTGAATGAGAGCGAAGGTGTAGGAGGAAAAGTAATGATGGGGTGACAGAGTATTGGTAAACAAGTCTGAACCTGCAAATTAACTTCTGTCCATCATGCAAGAGCCATGAATGTGTTCCTAATAGTCGAAGATACATTTCATTCCTTCTCCTTTCTTTCTCAGCCCCAAGATGTGTTCCAATAATCTAAGATACATTACTTTCCCTCTCCTATCCTTCTAGCATTGGAATGTGTCTAAAATAACTTTCCCCTTCTCCTTTCCTTCTAAGCCATAGGATGTGTTTCAATCTAAGACACTGTTCATTCCTTATCCTTTCCTCCTTTGTCACAGGATGTGTTCCAATAGTATATGACACCTTTGTTTCCTTTCCTTTTAGGAGCAATGATCTGAAATAACTAATTTAATGAAGAAAAATAAAAGTCGATAAATATGGTGGAATTATTTCCTGTGCTGTCACTTACAGTATCAGTGTTCAAGACAGAAGGAATATCCCCTTCATATCCCCACATACTGTATGTCAACAACATAAGCACACAAAAAATAAGTGAAGAGATAATAAAAAAGAAAGAAAGAAAAGATAATTAAGGTGGAATAATATCCTGTACTGTGACTTTTCAGCGGTCACGAGAGAAGGAAGTAGAAAGATCTTCTTTCCACAGATCACAACAAAATGGGAACAAACAAAACAACTATATAAAAAGTAGAAAGACATAATGGAGGAATAATATTCTGTTCTTTCACTATTCAGTAGACATGAAGGAAGGAAGATATTCAGTGGGGCAAAAAAGTATTTAGTCAGCCACCAATTGTGCAAGTTCTCCCACTTAAAAAGATGAGAGAGGCCTGTAATTTTCATCATAGGTACACTTCAACTATGACAGACAAAATGAGAAACAAAATCCAGAAAATCACATTGTAGGATGTTTTATTAATTTATTTGCAAATTATGGTGGAAAATAAGTATTTGGTCACCTACAAACAAGCAAGATTTCTGGCTCTCACCGACCTGTAACTTCTTCTTTAAGAGGCTACTCTGTCCTCCACTCGTCACCTGTATTAATGGCACCTGTTTGAACTTGTTATCAGTATAAAAGACACCTGTTCACAACCTCAAACAGTCACACTCCAAACTCCACTATTGGCAAGATCAAAGAGCTGTCAAAGGACACCAGAAACAAAATTGTAGACCTGCACCAGGCTGGGAAGACTGAATCTGCAATAGGTAAGCAGCTTGGTTTGAAGAAATCAACTGTGGGAGCAATTATTAGGAAATGGAAGACATACAAGACCACTGATAATCTCCCTCGATCTGGGGCTCCACGCAAGATCTCACCCCGTGGGGTTAAATTATCACAAGAACGGTGAGCAAAAATCCCAGAACCACACGGGGGGACCTAGTGAATGACCTGCAGAGAGCTGGGACCAAAGTAACAAAGCCTACCATCAGTAACATACTACGCCGCCAGGGACTCAAATCCTGCAGTGCCAGACGTGTCCCCCCGCTTAAGCCAGTACATGTCCAGGCCCATCTGAAGTTTGCTAGAGAGCATTTGGATGATCCAGAAGAAGATTGGGAGAATGTCATATGGTCAGATGAAACCAAAATATAACTTTTTGGTAAAAACTCAACTCGTCATGTTTGGAGGACAAAGAATGCTGAGTTGCATCCAAAGAACACCATACCTACTGTGAAGCATGGGGGTGGAAACATCATGCTTTGGGGCTGTTTTTCTGCAAAGGGACCAGGACGACTGATCCGTGTAAAGGAAAGAATGAATGGGGGCATGTATCGTGAGATTTTGAGTGAAAACCTCCTTCCATAAGCAAGGGCATTGAAGATGAAACGTGGCTGGGTCTTTCAGCATGACATTGATCCCAAACACACCGCCCGGGCAACAAAGGAGTGGCTTAGTAAGAAGCATTTCAAGGTCCTGGAGTGGCCTAGCCAGTCTCCAGATCTCAACCCCGTAGAAATTATTTGGAGGGAGTTGAAAGTCCGTGTTGCCCAGCAACAGCCCCAAAACATCACTGCTCTAGAGGAGATCTGCATGGAGGAATGGGCCAAAATAGCAGCAACAGTGTGTGAAAACCTTGTGAAAACTTACAGAAAACGTTTGACCTCTGTCATTGCCAACAAAGGGTATATAACAAAGTATTGAGATAAACTTTTGTTATTGACCAAATACTTATTTTCCACCATAATTTGCAAATAAATTCATTAAAAATCCTACAATGTGATTTTCTTGGTGGCTGGCTAAATACTTTTTGCCCCACTGTAAGAGGAAGAAGGAAGAAAGCATGGAAGCGAGCATCGGACCACCAAAAGACATTTGCATCCTCTACTCTAAATCTTCTAGGCAGGCTTGTTAACATGCTTTATTGTCCAACAATATGTTTAATGAAATCACATGCTTTGGCTTTTATTGCTAGAACTTGCTATTTATAGCGTCAAACCCCTGACACAATCTGGGGAATACATTTTTCATAACAGTGGTTTGTTTAAATAGGTTACATCCCAAATGACACCCTTGTCACTATACAGTGCACTGCATATGAACAGGGCCCATAGGGCTACATAGGGAATAGGGTGCAATTTGGGCCACACCCATGTTCTACAGTAAGCGCATTTATTAAACTGATATGTCTCAAAATGGCGTGTGAAGCAATCTGACATGTAAACTGAATTGATTAGATGTTACATTTTTTGATGCGCTAGCAAACCTGTTAATTGTCTCCTGATATCAATGATAATGTAATTATCAGCTGCTTCATTAAAAGCAGACTGTAAAATAACATCAAGGAGTGGGCCCATAAAAAAAAATCCAATGACATTTTCACATGAAAATATCACTTGATTTCTATATGGCCTGTACTGCTCAATAGGTTACTTTTCATGAGTCAAGTTATGTTGCTATTATGGTAGCTACAGTAAGCACGTTACAAAGTTAGGCATTTTAACAAGCAAATAAGGTTTACCAACACATCAACAGAGGCAGCATGTATCAAATGACCATAAGCAGACTTACTGTAGTGCTCCTCTGTGATCTCCATGCTCCTGAAGCCCTTTTGGTAGAACCAAGTGACCGCGGGTGCCGGGGAGGCGATGACATCACACACGACCTCTGCCGCCTCGTCGTGACGGAACTCCTGGGGGGACCTCACGTTGCGGAACGTCAGCTTCTCTGTCACATAGGAAATGAGGTAACAGGAACTGAAGACACATTAGAGATGTCTTTCCAAGAGAGTTTATGTTACAATATTCACACAAGTATACCATTTAGAATGCATGGCAAATACATCACCTCATTCTAAGTAGTATGTGAGTGTGGACTTTGGAACAGAGCCCAAGTAACGTGTATTGACTGAGGGAAACCCTGCAGTGGAGTAGAGCGTAAACTCCATTCTATAGAACAAACTGTTTTACATATTGTTTATAGTTCTACAGCACTGAGAGAACTCGGATTCTCTGTGCTCTAAAAGAGTCCCATTAACTTTCCCACAACATATTGCATGAATCCTCCAACCCCGAATGTTCTGTTTGTAATCAAATGATTGATTCAACTTGTGTCGGTCTAAAGCTGTGGCACCTGTCTGACAAGCCCTGGCAGATGGTTGATAGGTTACACCTGGGGAAAGCTGACTTGGGACCTGCATTTCTCTTCTCTTAAAAAACACTCCACAAACCTCTCAGAACCCGTAGTGGTGGCTAGTGTCGTCAACTTATCACACGGCGTGTGTGTATGCTGTATGGAGAGAAAAAAAGAGTGTACATGCATGCGTGTGTATTTGGCATGTGGAGTTTGGCACAGGGTTATCCACTGTGTGTGGCAAAATTAAAGTGTGCATAAATCACATGTATGGCCTTATTTATTTCAGTCCCATCCACTAGATCACTCTGCAACCTAGCACATTAGCATTTTTCAAAGTGATTTATGTCAGGCGGCTCGCCAAAACATACTTTTTTCTCTTCGCCGCTCTTTAAAGTGCCTTGCGTCCTCCTGACTCTGAATGTGAGATTCAACCCTCCTCATCTGCCCGGTTTCATTCCACGGCACGTTTTAGAGCTGTCATTGTAAACATTTTGTTTTTCATTTTCTCAATCCGTCGTTTGGTCTCTCTCCTCTCTCTCTGTGTCTCATTCCCTCACCCCCTCTCTTGTGCTATGCCATTCCCTTTAATTCCCTTACCCCCTTTATCTCATTCTCTCCCTCTCCTTCTCTCACTAAACCTCAAATTCCTCCACCCCTCTCTCTCCATTTTTCTCTCTCTTTCGCGCTCTATTTAATTCCCTCACTCCCGCTTTCTCTCTTCCCCTCACTCCCTCTCATTCCCTCTCCCTCTCATTCCCCCAGTTCTCTCCCTGGGATTCAAAGATGTTGTTTTCCCTTGTTCTCCCGCTACTTATTTTCATTTCCTGTCTCCTTTGTCGTTACCCGGCTCGACAAGAAAATCAGTAAGAAAAACAAATCCTCTCGTGTAACAGTCTACCGCTCACTTGACACCGTCAAATTGGTAACACAGTGAGAATTTCCCTTCCGTCATTTTGCCGATATAGCTGCAAGGGCAACTGTCAAAGAGGGGTGACATGACAATTTTCTTGGAGCTCCCTCAGGTGGGGCATCGACTGCCTCCAAAGTCTCCTGTCTGAAATGGTTCTCCGTTGGCCGTTGCTCAAAGATAGACACTGGAAACTATACTTGTCAACTACTCAGCAGTGCGGAAAATTATTGTCTTTCATCCGTGAGCTATAAAACAGTTATAATATGAGTTTGAATATGGATAGCTTTTGTCAGGTTGTGAGATGTGATGCATGAACACATATGATAATGTCAAGACGTGTGCACGTGTGTGTGGGTGTGTGTTGACGTCTTCTGGAAATGTCAACACTCACAAATGGTAATGTACAGCACATTTCAAGTTGCTGTCCAATTTTCGTAACATGTGGTGTTTATGTTTATCACAAGAAATCCCGTTCGGTGATGCCTCAGGTGGGTGCTGGCTACTACTGGCCTGCTCAAGCCCTTTATAGGTGACTATCTTCCTGTTACTGCTCATACATACTGAACACACAGAGCTGAACGGTGGCTGACTGATGTTGTCATGGATACAGCTGCCAAGCTGTGGTGCCGCTGTAACAAGGTGTGTGAGAGAGGAGGTAGGGGAGAGGGAGAGAAAGGTAAGCACCTTCCAGAGGGGGGTGTGCGTACGTGTGTGTGCGTGCATGAGAGCTTGTGCATATGTACATACAGTTGAAGTCGGAAGTTTACATACACCTTAGTCAAATACATTTAAACTCAGTTTTTCACAATTCCTGACATTTAAGCCTAGTACAAATTCCCTGGCTTAGGTCAGTTAGGATCACCACTTTATATTAAGAATGTGACATTTCTGAAGAATAGTAGAGAATGATTTATTTCAGCTTTTATTTCTTTCATCACATTCCTAGTGGGTCAAAAGTTTACGTACACCCAATTAGTATTTGGTAGCACCGCCTTTAAATTGTTTAACTTGGGTCAAACGTTTTGGGGTAGCCTTCCACGAGCTTCCCACAATAAGGGGTGCATTTTGGCCCATTCCTCCTGACAGAGCTGGCGTAACTGAGTCAGGTTTGTAGGCCTCCTTGCTCACACGCCTTTGCAGTTGCAAAGGACAGCCCTATAGGTCAGCGCTTTGTGATGGCCACTCCAATACCTTGACTTTGTTGTCCTTTAGCCATTTTGCCACAACTTTAGAAGTATGCTTGGGGTCATTGTCAATTTGGAAGACCAATTTGCGACCAAGCTTTAACTTCCTGACTGATGTCTTGAGATGTTGCTTCAATATATCCACACAATTAGATTATTGAGATTATTGTATCTCATGATGCTATCAATTTTGTGAAGTGCACCAGTCCCTCCTGCAGCAAAGCACACCCACAACATGATGCTGCCAGCCCCGTGCTTCACGGTTGGGATGGGGTTCTTCGGCTTGCAGCCTCCCCCTTTTTCTTCCAAACATAACAATATTTATTATTGCCAAACAGTTCTATTTATGTTTCATCAGACCAGAGGACATTTCTCCAAAAAGTACAATCTTTGTCCTCATGTACAGTGCAAACTGTAGTCTGGCCTTTTTAAGGCAGGTTTTGGAGCGGTGCCTTCTTCCTTGCTGAGCGGCCTTTCAGGTTATGTCGATATAGGACTCGCTTTACTGTGGATATAGTTACTTTTGTACATGTTCCTCCAGCATCTTCACAAGGTCCTTTGCTGTTGTTCTGAGTTTGATTTGCCCTTTTCGAACCAAAGTTCGTTCATCTCTAGCGTCATTCCTGAGCGGTATGACGGCTGCGTAGTCCCATTGTGTTTATACTTGCATACTATTGTTTGTACAGATGAATGTGGTACCTTCAGGCGTTTGGAAATTGCTCCCAAGGATGAACCAGACTTGTGGAGGTCCACAATTGTTTTTCTGAGGTCTTGGCTGATATATTTTAATTTCCCATGATGTCAAGCAAAGAGGCACTGAGTTTGAAGGTTGGCCTTGAAATACATCCACAGGTACACCTCCAATTGACTCAAATGATGTCAATTAGCCTATCAGAAGTTTCTAAAGCCATGACATCACTTTCTGGAATTTTCCAAGCTGTTTAAAGGCACAGTGTATGTAAACTCTGACCCACTGGAATTGTGATACAGTGAATTATAAGTTAAATAATCTGTCTGTCAACAAATGTTGGAAAAATGACTTGTCATGCAGAAGGTAGATGTCCTAACCGACTTGCCAAAACTATAGTTTGTTAACAAGACATTTGTGGAGTGATGGAAAAATTATTTTTAATGACTCCAACACAAGTGTATGAAAGCTTTCGACTTCAACTGTACACACACAGTACACACACCACACCTGTAATTCAAATCAAGCGTCTGCCAGATGGCTACCAGCCGCAAAACTCCTACGTGTGTCACGTCCCATTAACGGCCACAGAAGATTCCCTCTCCCATACGATTAGAGCCTGCCTCCTTCGCCTGCACACATTCAATACTATCCATCACACACACCACCAGACCTAGCGAACATTCACTACACTCTTTAATGGGCAAGTTATTACGGAGGTGCAATGGAATGTAAATATGGTGTATCTTTATGATCTAACAGAGGAGACGGCGATGTATTCAACTCATGTCTTTGTATATCTGAAGGACCCCTACAGAGGCTGGAATGGATACAGAGGGAATGGAGAGAGTGTGGTGTGTGTGTTCTCCTCTGTTACATATGCATGTAAGTGACACTCACGGTACATCTCCAGCACCATGGTGGCCTCCTGTGTCTGTCCCTGGGCGTCGGTGGCCTGGCAGCGGTAGATGCCCGCGTCCTCCACCTCAGCATTATAGATGGTCAGCCTGGAGCTGTCCTCCCCGGTGTGCAGGGCCACACGCTGGGACGACACGATGCGCTCCCCCTGGGGGTTAAACCACTCCAGGTTGACCAGCTCTCCGATCACTGGTGGGACAGAGAAAACTTATAGGTAACATTATGAAACTCTAAAAATAACTAAGCCAAGCCTTAGACTTTAGAGCAGTATTTCCCAAACCTCCCCTTGAGTACCCCACCATTAGTTCCACTTATATATTCATAAGCACACCTGAAATAAATGGTCAATTAATCAGCCCTTGTTCAACATGGGAAAGTTATGCCTCTTTGAAATTTGATAAAGTTGTTATCACACTTTGGAGACGAGTAGGAGAAAAATGCAGTTGAATGATTTTCACACTTTCGAGAGCATTAGTGCCCAGAACGTCGATCGTAGTCGACCGGTCGATCGCAAACTTCTTTCTAGTAGACCGCAAAAAAGTTTTCAAAATGTATGCACTAAAAATATATTTTTGGCAATTCACAGCGTTACCATCAAGTCTGCTTAAAAATATCTATAGTTGCTACATTTGTTTTCCAAACTGTAGCTACCATAGCAACCGTCTGCAGTTATCACGTTTCCATTTCCACGCTTGCGAGACCTGCAACAGAATATTCTTTGATGTTCCAGACGTAATTGTTTTCTACGAAGTTGCGGTTACGTTTTTAATATGAGTGCTGGACCAAGCCGCAAGAAAACGAATATCTACCACTTTCACCGTGAGTGGGAAGATCTGCCATTCAAGCTTAGCTCTTGGTAAGAAGGGAAATGTCAAGAGGCATTTCAAAACCGTTCACAATAAATATGAAAGTGACTTTCCAGGTAAAAGTGAACTATGTAAGAGAAAAGTAAAAGAGTTGAAGTCTCATCTAGCTGCCCAACAATCAATCTTTACAAGGCCCAGCTCAAAATCAAAGGCAACCACGATTGCATCATTCCGGGTGAGTCGCATACTAGCAAAGCACAAGAAACTGTTCCAGGATGGAGAAATGGTAAAAGAGGCCTTTTTAGAGGCAACAGCATGATTGTTTGATGATTTCAAAAATAAATCCGAAATCATTTCCGCTATAAGGATGTTCAGCTGTCCAGGAATATGTTTTCGTTTCAGCCTCCTCCATCTACCTCTAACCGAAGCTAGTTTTATGGATTTGTTTTCTATTAAACATGTAAAATTAACAGCCATACAGAAAGACTCATGTGAAGGTGAAATTACAGAGGAGGAACTTCTTGATGCAGGGAAAACTCCAGGGCTGGATGGCAAACCTTTTTTGATATACTCAGAGCATTAGCATGTTTTAACCACTCCTATGTAAATGGTAGATTATCAGACACTCAACAAGAAGGTCTGATTTCTTCATTACTGAGACAGGATACAAGTGAGAAATATAAAGATCCAGGCCATTTAAAAAAATTAGAGGCCCCTTACACTTTAGTGTTGCGAGGCCAAAATTCTCGCAAAATGTATAGCGCATAGAATTTCAAAGGTATTGTCGGATATTATTAATTCTAATCAGAATGTTTTTTTTATACATGGACGATACATTGGAGATAATATAAGGCAAGTACTTGAAACAATAGAACACGATGAAAAATTTGGGAAACTAAGCCCTTCATTGCAGACTTTGAAAAGGCTTTTGATAAAGTAGGACTGGAGTTTATATATAAATGCAAGGAACATTTCAATTTTGGAGAATCTCTTATAAAATGGGTTAAAATAATGTATAGTAAACCTAGGTGTAAAATAGTAAAAAATGGCTACTTCACAAAAAGTTTTAACCTGTCCACTATCGGCATATCTATTTACCATCGAAATGTTATCTATTCAAATCAGATCCAACAATAATATCAAGGGATTGAAAATGCAAGGCTTCAAAACAAAGGTGTCATTATAAATCCACAACTTGGATCCCTCCACAGCCTCATAGAGGATCTAAAACATGTTTCTAACCTCTCTGGATTAAAACCAAATGATGATGACTATATTACGTATTGGATCATTAAAAAAATACTACTTTACCATGTAGGTTACCAATAAAATGGTCAGATGGTGATGTGGATATACTCGGTATACATATCCCGAAAAAAATAGATGATCTCACTACAATACATTTTAATAGAAAGTTAGCAAAAAATAGATAACATCTTGCTACCATGGAAAATACCTGTCTATTTGTGGAACAATCACCCTGATGAACTCTTTAGTCATATCCCAGTTTACCTATTTTTTTATGGTCTTGCCTACACCTAGCGAACAGTTTTTTTTATTATATGAGAAAAACATATGTTAAATTTTATTTGGAACAGCAAGTCAAACAAAATTAAATGGGCCTATTTATATATTGAATATACATTTGGGAGGCAGAAATGATTAAATATTAAAGCATTAGACCTCTCACTGAAGGCTTCAGTCATACAAAAGTTGCACTTAAATCTAGCAAATTAGTAAGAATGTCTCACCCTAAGATCAAGAAAGGCCTTTTTCCCTGTATGCAGATTACAACCTATCACTTTGTTATTTGAAAAGGATATCTGCCAAATATTGCTATTTCTAAAACAAGCCATAGAACGTTGCTTGCAATTTCAATTTAATGCAACAGAAAATAAAAAACAAATCATACAACAAATAGTGTGGTTAAACTCAAATATACTAATTGATTAAAAAAAACTTTATCAATTGGAACCTTTAACATGTGGAAGGGGGAAAAAGTATTTTTATTATTAACCCAGTTTTTCGCAATCGTGCAGGCTGTGAATTCTGCAAATAATGTTTCAGGACAATATATATTGGTCATCTTGGTCATGGCTCCCGAGTGGCGCAGTGATGTAAGGCACTGCATCTCAGTGCAAGAAGCATCACTACAGTCCCTGGTTCAAATCCCGACTATCACATCTGACCGTGATGGGGCGGTGCACAATTGGCCCAGCGTCGTCTGGGTTAGGGGAGGGTTTGGCCGGCCGGCATGTCCTTGTTTTAAAAATAGGCACAGTGGGCTATTGGTGTCTCTCCCTCTAAAAACATAAATAAATATTTTGGCCTTTATTCAGATTACAACCGCTGATTTGCGGGTATTTTAAAATGAAATAATCTTCAAAATATTGCTATTATTTAAACAAGGACTTGAAAATGAGATCGTGAACTCTTGCAAACAACGTTTCCAGTCTGAGAATGAGAATGATAAATTACTGTAATTAATACATTTGTTCAATAGATTTGAATACAAAATAAGCCATTATGAGCCAGAGAAGAGAGGATCACCAAAGCTAAAGGTATTCTGTTTCAGTGCATTTTATTTAAAAACAATTATATAGCCTATCAATGTGTAGGCATACTGTGTAATAAAATCGATAATTGTGTACTAAAAACTTGAATGTGTTTTTGCAGAGCATACAACCATGCCGACAACCATCCGTGGAGATCAAAGGACAAAGGGCTGGACAACAGGCCGCACTGAAAAAACACATGGTTCCACAGAAAACCAACTGGGATGGATCCAGAGGCAAATTTGGCTTCTTCATTAACATCTTTATGCTTTCGTGAATAAAACAATGATACAAATACTATCGCCAGCTTTAATCCATGCCTGGGCCTGCAGGACGAAAATGTATTTGTTTGTCAGACGAATCACTGGGTCGAAACTACAGAAAAGTACAAAACAAGAGAGCACACATGGTTAATGTTCTGAAAAAAAAAAATATATACACTACCGTTCAAAAGTTTGGGGTCACTTAAAAATGTCCTTGAAAGAACAGCAAATGTATTGTCCATTAAAATAACATAAAATGTATCAGAAATACAGTGTAGACATTGTTAATGTTATAAATGACTATTGTAGCTGGAAGCGGCTGATTTTAATGGAATATCTACATAGGCGTACAGAGGCCCATTATCAGCAACCATCAATCCTGTGTTCCAATGGCACAATGTGTTAGCTAATCCAAGTTTATAATTTTAAAAGGCTAATTGATCATTAGAAAACTCTTTTGCAATTATGTTAGCACAGCTGTGCTGATTAAAGTAGCAATACAAATGTCCTTCTTTAGACTAGTTGAGTATCTTGAGCATCAGCACTTGTGGGTTTGATTACAGGCTCAAAATGTCCAGAAACAAAGTACTTTCTTCTGAAACTCGTCAGTCTATTCTTGTTTTGAGAAATTAAGGCTATTCCATGCAAAGAAATTGCCAAGAAACTTAAGATCTCATACAACAATGTGCACTACTCCCTTCACAGAACAGCGCAAAACTGGCTCTAACCAGAATAGAAAGAGGAGTGGGAAGCCCTGGTGCACAACTGAGCAAGAGGACAAGTACATTTGAGTGTCTAGTTTGAGAAACAGACAGACAAGTCCTAAAACTAGCCTGCTTCATTAAATAGTACCCACAAAACACCAGTCTCAACGTCAACAGTGAAGAGGCAACTACGGGATGCTGGCCTTCTAGGCAGAGTTGCAAAGAAAAGGCCATATCTCCGACTGGCCAATAAAAAGATTAAGGGCAAAAGAACACAGACACTGGACAGAGGAACTCTGCCTAGAAGGCCAGCATCCCGGAGTCGCCTCTTCACTGTTGACAGTGAGACTGGTGTTTTGCGGGTACTATTTATTGAAGCTGCCAGTTGAGGACTTGTGAGGCGTTCAAGAATGGCCTTTTTCTCACTCACTTTTTGTTATTTGAAAATGAAATCTCCAAAATATCGTCATTTTTTAAACATAGCAATTATTATTATTAATTCATTTAGAATTATATGAAAGCCCCTTAGATATTCTCACAGATCAGATTTGCCGTAAAGAAAAATGCCCCTTAGATATTAATTTAGGAGACTTCCGGTTGAGGAATGTAGAAAGAAGTCGCACGAGGTATAATCTCCGACAATTTTTGTAAATAATCCTCAACTGAGCCTAAATTCATACTTCTCAATACCTAAAAAGTCATTTTAATTACCCAGTAATAGTACACCTAAATTAGAATGAGCAAACCAGTCACACGCTTTGGAAAATCGACGGAAAGAACTTCACATTCCACCAAATCAAATTCAGCTAAAATGGCTACCACCCCACCTCCATTGAAGGCTTTAATATCCACTCCGGGTGATACGGCTAACCCGATAACACTGGAGATCCTTGTCAGGGAGCTGGCAAAATCGCGTGAAAGTTTGGTAGCAGAACTCACAGAATGGCTGAATAACTCACTGGCGGCTACACTGGCTGCAATTCAGGCAACCGTGGAAACTATCCGGGGTTCTGTGGCATCTCACACTACCACACTGGTCGAAGTTGAGGCCTTGCTCTCCGGCCACAGCGACCAACTCACTATGCTGGAAACCAGTCTTTAAAATGTTTTATTTAGTTATTTATATATATATTTTTTATTATTTATTACAAAAACACAAGGAAGGGGTCAAATTAAACTATTAGAACATGAAGGACAATCAATACAGCATCAAGACACTATCAAACATGTATCAGTCTTTCCACAACAGAGCCATCCTTATGTGTGAGGGTGCGTGCGCATGATAGTGATCTAAAATATATGTCATAGTTTCCTTTTTCATGATCACAATCTTGTGAAACCCGAACCCTCCAAGATCCCCCGACAGTTCCCCAATAGCTGTCCCTCAACTATCCGAGACCCCTCCCACAGTCCCCCACCAGAAAAAATAAAATAAAAATGAATTCCATTCCCCACCCCCAAGAACCCCCCAATGCACCAACAACCAAGAGAATGAACGAAAGACAAAAAGGAAAAGACAGAAGAAAACAGAAAACAACAATGCAAAAAAATAAAACAAAATAATAAATGTAAAACAAAGGACATCAAGGACAACTGAAATAACAGCAATGCCAACTGTATTTGTTTGTGTGCATGTCTGGCACTATTACATGTACGTGTGTGTTCTTGTATGTGTTTATTTGAATGAGAGTGTGTGTATATGCATGTGTACAAACACCTGCACGGCATCAGCCTCAGACAAACCGGCATTAGTTGTAAAAACACTGCCACTTAGTGCGTTGTTTTATATATCAACTCATACACCCTGTACCATGGAATCGGTACATCAAAAATCTCTTCCCAATTATTTTGCAATCTGTATGGCACAGTTGTCAACTTCCTGGTCCTCAAGTGAAACTGGTATACTTTCCTATTGATGCTATTTTTATGCTTTTTATGCTATTTTTTTGTTTTGATCCTTTAGATTGGGAAGACAGACCAGTTCCCTACCTCCTCCTGCTGCCACCCGCCTCCTCCATTTTTTGGGGCAATGCTGTGATCAATTGGTTGTACTCTTGGATTGAGCAGACATTCCCGTACAACTCCACGAAGGACATAACTCTACCATTACAATTTACAATATCATTTAAGAACAAAATACCCTTTTCAAACATCTTTCCCATAAATACAGGTATTTTATCAACCAGCACATTTGAGTTCAGCAGTAATATTTGTTCTATCTTTTCAGGGGGATGAAATTGAAATTGTAGCCAGCTCTGCAATGCTTGTTTGAAAAAGAGAGATACTTTGAAAAAAGTATCATTTTCAATTAATCGAAAATGAGACATGGCAATCTGCACAAAGGCAAAAAGGCAATTTTTAAACAATGGGTGAGCCTTTCTTATTAATCTGCTTGAGAACCATTTAGGGTTCAAATAAATCTTTTGAATGAGTGAAGCTTTTAGAGAGAGGTTTAGTGCTTTTATATTTAATAACCTCAACCCATCCAATTCATATTCATTATATAGATAGGCTCATTTTATTTTGTCTGGTTTAGCGTCTCAGATAAAGCGAAATATTTTTTGCTCAAATGATTTGAAAAATGAATCATCAGGAGTAGGCAGCGCCATAAGTAAGTGAGTAAACTGAGATATGACTAAGGAGTTAATCAGGGCAATTTACCTCTCCATTGTTGCAGGATCTTGTCTATTTTTACAAGTTTTCTATCTAAATTCATTGTGAAGAGCTTATTTATATCTTTTGTGATATGAATACCGAGTATGTCTACTTCACCATCAGACCATTTTATAGGTAAGCTGCATGGTCATGTAAAAGTTGTATTTTTATAAGGATCCAAAACATAATATTGTACACTTATCATAATTAGGTTTTAGTCCAGAGAGAACAGAAAAGTTATCTAGATCTTTAATGAGACATTGCAGGGATCTAGCTTGCGGACTCATGTTTCATGATGTTCTATTATTTCTAGTAGTTGTCGTATATTATCTCCAATGTATCGTCCATGTAAAAAACCTGTCTGATCAGGATGAACAGTACCTGGTAAAACCCTTTTAATTCTGAGTGTTATGCATTTTGCTAGTATTTTTGCATCACAACATTGAAGTGTAAAGGGGCCTCCTTTTTTTTAGATAGACTGGGTCTTTATATTTGCCATCTGGGTCTTGTTTTATAATAGAGAAATCAGACCTTCCTGCTGAGTACCTGACAGACTACCATTTTTTATTTTTTTTTGTGTGTGAATTTTATCCCCTTTTCTCCCCAATTTTATGGTATCCAATTGTTAGTAGTTACTATCTTGTCTCATCGCTACAACTCCCGTACGGGCTCGGGAGAGACAAAGGTCGAAAGCCATGAGTCCTCCGAAACACAACCCAACAAAGCCGCACAGCTTCTTAACACAGCACAACCGCACCAATGTGTCGGAGGAAACACCGGCGACCTGGTTAGCCCGGCCCGCCACAGGAGTCGCTAGTGCACGATGAGACAAGGAAATCCCCACCGGCCACATACTATACAGTCTCACTGCTCTTTAAACTTCCATTTGATATGTTTTAGTTTCTTAATCAAAGACAATTACTGGTAAAAGCACAGCATTTACTAAGTATGTTTGCATAACTAATACTATTTGACCTGATCTGTGCAATCGGACTGACTGGTTTTGTACTGTATTTCCATCAATCTTTCTGGATATCTACCCAACTGTAATTCTGTTCATTTGAAGTGTAAACTGTCAAGCGCATAGATATCCAGGAAAAGATAACCGTTTAGTATATAATTCTAAAACCATTCCAAACGTACAATAATAAATACTACACTCAGCAAAAAAATAAATGTCCTTTTTTCAGGACCCAGTCTTTCAAATGTAATTCGTAAAAATCCAAATAACTTCAGCGGATCTTTATTGGAAAGGGTTTAATAAATCCACTTATGGCTGTGATCCCTGTACAGGGATCAACATCAGGGGAAATGTCAGAATGACAACTAAAAATACAACGTCGTAACATTAAACATTCTGTAAATGCAAGTGTCTTACATCCTTCAAAAGATTAGGATCTTGGTAATCAAACTACGTGTTCCGATTTAAAATAGCTATTACAGAGAACAAATACCATGCTTTTGTTTGAGAAGAGCAATCAACAACAGAAACATTTTCCGCCACGACAGTTTTTACACATTCACATCTGAAGGTAATATGATAGCTGATAGCTTGCTCTTATTTCTCTTCTTGAGGGTCCAAGTGATCAAATAAAGTGCCGTTTTCTTTGATAAAATCCATTTTGATAGCCTAAATCAAAACATTTTGTAAACCGTTTGTGCCGTGAATTCCATCTCTATCAATTTTTTTACGTAGCATTCGAAGTAATTACACACGGTAAACCATCGTTTATCTAGTCATGGTTGGTTTCAGTGCATTCCTCTGGATGTTTGCAACACAGCGTATTGACCGAAGTGAACTGATTTGAAGACAATGAGCAATGACTTGCGCACCAATAATTTTAGCGAAGTTTCATTGATTGACTGTATTTCTGCCCGATGACCACAGATCTTCTTGAAATCTAGCTGGGTAGATAGCCAATGAGCTGAGGTAAACGTCAGTATGTAATGGTTTTGGGTTGGACCACCATTCCTTGTTTGTAAATGCACGCGTAAGGAACTCCCTTCTCGCCTTGACTATCAGAGGAGTTGCTGTGAGGCTTGTTACGCGCAGCAGTATTTCGGAATTTCAATGATTTCATTGAAGATTTCATGAGGAATAAATCAGGAAAAGCGAAGTCAGTCTAAAGTGAAAGTGAAAAAGTAAAAGTGAGACAGATTTTGTGTTTGAGGAATCTTTGAGTGTTATGATTCAAACAGGAACTGAGGAGCTGTTTCTGCAAGGGCAAGACGTACTTCTGGATGGGTAAGTGCTAATGCCGTTTTATGAAATATAAATATATATATATATATATATATTTTTGCAATTTGCAATGAAATGTGTGGTTTGTTTGTGTGTGTGTGTGTGTGTTGGTTTGTTTGGGTGTGTGTGTGTGTGTGTGTGTGTGTGTGTGTGTATATCCATATATACAGTGGGGCAAAAAAGTATTTAGTCAGCCATCAATTGTGCAAGTTCTCCCACTTAAAAAGATGAGAGAGGCCGGTAATTTTCATCATAGGTACACTTCAACTATGACAGACAAAATGAGATTTTTTTTTCTCCAGAAAATCACATTGTAGGATTTTTAATGAATTTATTTGCAAATGATGGTGGAAAATAAGTATTTAGACAATAACAAAGGTGAATACCTTGATTACTTGTGTTTTGTGTAGATGTGTGTCCCTTTGTGTGTACATGTGTGCCTGTGTGTTTATATGCTCCCATATTTTGGTTTAATGGAATATCTATAAGTCAGTAACCATAAAGCATATCCCATACATGTTTACTGTGTATCTCTATCATTTTTCTATCCTCACATACACATAATATGTATATGATACAATTAGACCATTAGAGAACTGTTCCTGCCCTTTCACAGTCGGTGACACAGTGGAGTCTTGAAGTTTTTCCCAGAATGCCTCAGTGTCTGGGTGTCAGCGGGGCACACCAGACACACATTCAGGGACTATTTCCCATACATCACACAAGGTTGGTGGCACCTTACATGGGGAGAAAGGGCTTGTGGTAATGGCTGGAGCAGAATTAATGGAATGGTATCAAATACATCAAACAATTGGTTTCTATGTGTTTGATGCCATTTAATTCGCTCCGTTCCAGCCATTATTACGAGCCGTCCTCCCCTCCACTGACACACGCACGCAGGTACATGCACATACTCTTAGAGAATACTTCAGGACACTCTGGGAGTCATCCAAAGAGTCAACAAACATGAGACAATTACTGCTCCTTCAGTGGTTCTCTTTCTCTCTCTCTCTCTGCCTAACTAACTTCTCGCTCTCACTCTGTGTGTGTGAGTGCGTGCGTGTTTATGTATGCTTGTGGCTGTGAAAGGAGAACTGAGAGGTCACTGCACCCCCTGGCAATAAATAGATCCTCAGTCATTGAGGCCAGTGGAGGAGGGATATGCTATAGAGCTTCCATTCTCCAGCATCCTCCATATTGTCTGCAGAAGGATCTGTTGAGCTAACATGATGTGCAGTGATTGTTTGAAGGCTGGGACACCGGTAAAACTATTGTATGTCTCTGGGAGAGGTATTCAACTGAAGTAAAACATATTTTGACATGTCTTGCCAACCACCATGTGGTTAAAGTGTAACTCGAGATTGAGTGGAGCACTGAGAGGCACTACTTAGCAATGACATCTGATTTAACAGTGAAAAATGGCTAGTGGATAAACCATGCAGTTTGCCAGAGGTCCTGACAAGAATAATAAACGGAAATGTTTTGACCAACTGGGGACATTTTGTTAATCCCCACAAGGTAAAATTATATTTCTAGGGGGTTTAGGGTTAAGGTTATAATTAGTGTTAGGGTTATAATTAGGTTTAGGGATAGGTTTAGGGAAAATAGGATTTGGAATGGGACTGAATTGTGTCCCCCCACAAAGTTAGTTATAGAAGACTGTGTGTGTGTGTGTGTGTGTGTGTGTGTGTTTTAGGGTTAAGGTTAGGTTTTGAGGTTAAGGTTAGGCAAAATAGGATTTTGAATTGGACTGAAAATGTGTTCCCACATGGTTAGTTATTGTAGACTGTGTGTGTGTGTGTGTGTGCGCCTCTCTCTCTCCCATCCCTCTTCTCTCCTCTCACCCATTTCTCCCCCACTTTCACCCATTATTCTCCACCTAGCCATCTCCCACCCTTCTCCCTGCCCCTCTCCTCTTCCTTCCTCTACTCTCCGCACTCTACATCTCCCTCAACCAACCACCCTCTGTCCCTGTCCCTCTCTTCTCTGTCCATAAGCTCTCCTCACCATCTCCACCCCTCACTCCCCTCACCACCCTCAACCATTCCTTCTCCCTGCCCCTTTCCTTCCTGTTCCTCTGCTGTTAGCTCCATGTTGTGATGTGCTGGCAGAAGAAGACAGGAACACAGCAGGGGTGGAACTGTGGAACAAAGCACTGCCAGCCCACACTGCCACCCTACAGAGCTGCAGGTACTTGGCTTGGGGTCCATGGCACATAGACCCCCCAAACAGGGGCGGATAGGACAGGATCTGCAACAGGGTGGGATGGGCAAGGGGTTAGCTGAAGGCTGGGGGATAGGGGAGAGGGTTGATACCGTTGGTTTGGAAGGATGATTATGTGTGGGATGGGGGGCAACCATGTCGCCCAAAAACCCCACCACCTCCATCCAACCCATTGCCCATCTCACCACACACTCAGGATGACATATCCACATTTACATTTGATTTAACACACAGACAAGCATGTTCTCTTTGCCATAGGCATCTTACCTGTGCATTTGAAGAACTTGGACTCTCCCACACTTAGCTCCACCTTGTTCAAGGATATGGATACCTGCAGAACAGCTGCGAGGAGAGAGAGAAAGAGAAAAAAGATGAGTATATACACACACAAAAACTCACTAAGATAACATAGGAGAATAAGACATGGAGGGGTGGGGGGGGGTGACTGGATTTAAAAAGTTGGCGGTGTACAACGTGACCGGTCGGGAGTAGGATATTAAGTGACTGCGAGTGAAGAGCAAAATAATCAAAATATTGATTTATCAAGACCAGTTCCCATGTGTGTCTAAGGGCAGCGCAAAACTGCTGAAATAGTTGACCACACGTGGGTATGCTGTTGCTTAAAATCCTATTATAACAATTGGATGACTTTTGGTCTTCCAGTATGCAACAATATGTTGCCTTCACTAGTCTACTTTATTCTTAAAAGAACTCCAGCACAGAGAAGAGAAAGGAGCCTAAAATAATACAACAATAAAGCGATTCATAAACGCATTTGGCTGTTTTTAATATTGGCCATCAACCAAAAACACAATCTACCATGGTTTTCCATTTCTAGCAAGATGATTCAAGCCATCGACTCACTGATGACAGTTTAAGAAACTTGAGTGGACTTATGGAAAGGCTCTGTAAGACATTTAATATATATACACTACCGTTCAAAAGTTTGGGGTCACTTAGAAATGTCCTTGTTTTTGAAAGAAAAGTACATTTTTTGTCCATAACAATAACATAAAATTGATCAGAAATACAGTGTGGACATTGTTATCAACTGAAAACATTCATCCGTGACTATTTTATTTATTTTATTTCACCTTTATTTAACCAGGTAGGCTAGTTGAGAACAAGTTCTCATTTGCAACTGCGACCTGGCCAAGATAAGGCATAGCAGTGTGAACAGACAACACAGAGTTACACATGGAGTAAACAATTAACAAGTCAATAACACAGTAGAAAAAAGGGGAGTCTATATATACATTGTGTGCAAAAGGCATGAGAAGGTAGGCAAATAATTACAATTATGCAGATTAACACTGGAGTGATAAATGATCAGATGGTTATGTAAAGGTAGAGATATTGGTGTGCAAAAGAGCAGAAAAATAAATAAATAAAAACAGTATGGGGATGAGGTAGGTGAAAATGGGTGGGCTATTTACCAATAGACTATGTACAGCTGCAGCGATCGGTTAGCTGCTCAGATAGCAGATGTTTGAAGTTGGTGAGGGAGATAAAAGTCTCCAACTTCAGTGATTTTTGCAATTCGTTCCAATCACAGGCAGCAGAGAACTGGAACGAAAGGCGGCCAAATGAGGTGTTGGCTTTAGGGATGATCAGTGAGATACACCTGCTGGAGCGCGTGCTACGGATGGGTGTTGCCATCGTAACCAGTGAACTGAGATAAGGCGGAGCTTTACCTAGCATGGACTTGTAGATGAGCTGGAGCCAGTGGGTCTGGCGACGAATATGTAGCGAGGGCCAGCCGATTAGAGCATACAAGTCGCAGTGGTGGGTGGTATAAGGTGCTTTAGTGACAAAACGGATGGCACTGTGATAAACTGCATCCAGTTTGCTGAGTAGAGTGTTGGAAGCAATTTTGTAGATGACATCGCCGAAGTCGAGGATCGGTAGGATAGTCAGTTTTACTAGGGTAAGTTTGGCGGCGTGAGTGAAGGAGGCTTTGTTGCGGAATAGAAAGCCGACTCTTGATTTGATTTTCGATTGGAGATGTTTGATATGGGTCTGGAAGGAGAGTTTAGAGTCTAGCCAGACACCTAGGTACTTATAGATGTCCACATATTCAAGGTCGGAACCATCCAGGGTGGTGATGCTGGTCAGGCGTGCGGGTGCAGGCAGCGAACGGTTGAAAAGCATGCATTTGGTTTTACTAGCGTTTAAGAGCAGTTGGAGGCCACGGAAGGAGTGCTGTATGGCATTGAAGCTCGTTTGGAGGTTAGATAGCACAGTGTCCAAGGACGGGCCGGAAGTATATAGAATGGTGTCGTCTGCGTAGAGGTGGATCAGGGAATCGCCCGCAGCATGAGAAACATCATTGATATATACAGAGAAAAGAGTCGGCCCGAGAATTGAACCCTGTGGCACCCCCATAGAGACTGCCAGAGGACCGGACAGCATGCCCTCCGATTTGACACACTGAACTCTGTCTGCAAAGTAATTGGTGAACCAGGCAAGGCAGTCATCCGAAAAACCGAGGCTACTGAGTCTGCCAATAAGAATACGGTGATTGACAGAGTCGAAAGCCTTGGCAAGGTCTATGAAGACGGCTGCACAGTACTGTCTTTTATCGATGGCGGTTATGATATCGTTTAGTACCTTGAGCGTGGCTGAGGTACACCCGTGACCAGCTCGGAAACCAGATTGCACAGCGGAGAAGGTACGGTGGGATTCAAGATGGTCAGTGATCTGTTTGCTTGTATGCCAAGCCTACAAGCAAAGATTAACTGGTGGACGCCATCAATACGTTTTGGCTTGAGAAATTGACGATACAACGATGCAACAAATGCATTGGTTATTCAGCAAGGTTTTACCCGTGGTCGTGGAGATGGGGGGGAAGTGCAACTAAAATGTACTGAACTAATACATTGCAAATTGGTGGGATTTTCACACATATAGTAGGCGGGCTATTAAATTACCATTTTCTAAATAAATCGATGTATGAAGAGTCTAATGTCCTACTAATAGCCCATCATGGAAACATTGTTTGCATGATGGTCTACACCTGCTAGAGTACACTTGTGAAAAACAAGTGTCTGTAAACATGTTTTCAAAATGCCTCCAGCTCTTCATCACCACTTTAAATAAAAACACAGCGTCTAAAAAAAAATGCACATAACGTTTGATTACATTCTTCATCGTAACCACAATGTCACAAAAAATCAAACACACACACAACATGAGCAGATTAACTTGGGTCAAAACAGCCAAAGCATTTTTCGTTAGGGCAAATCTGGTCTGTGAGAATATCCAATGGGCTTTTATATAATTATAATGTAGGGTTAATTATAATAATAATAATAATAATAGTTGGATAACAGATCGGCTCTCAGAACTCATTAAGACGTGGCTTCTATATTCAATATGATAATTCATTCAGAAGGTTAAACCCATATGTTTTAGGCCTGCAGTAGGTTATAATGAACTGAAAATGGTGTGTCAATTCATAAAGCATGTGCCATGGAATCAGTACATCAAAAAAACTATTTTGCAATCTGTATGTCACAGCTGTCAATTTTATGGTCCTTAAATGAAACTGGTATACATTTTTAGTTATCACAATTTTGGTCTTTAATGCAGGGCCGGTAGACTTTTTTATTTTTCCTCTACGGGAACGGTCCCAACCCCCCCACCCCGTGGGACGGTTGAGCTAATGTGCACTAATGTGAAAAGCATGACATTGTAATTAAGAAAGAAAATTTGCCAGGACATAGGCATGTCTTAGATGGGCAGAAAGCTTAAATTATTGATAATCTAACTACACTGCCCAATTTACAGAAGTTAATACAGTGAACAAATACAATGCTATTGTTTGAGGAGAGTGCACAACAACTAAAAACGTTTAACAGTGTCTTTTCTGTAGGAAAGCTAATTATCCATCATTTTTGACACTCCTGGGAGTGTGTAAACTTAAATGCTAAATTACCATATCATTTTTGTATGTTCTGTATAGTTATGTACTTGCAAATATATCAATTTACCAATTCGGCACATTTTGGCAGACTTGATAACACATTTTTAACAGTAATACAATGGCTCATTGGATGAATCTAAAACTTTGCACGTACACTGCTAAATTGCGCCTAGACTCGTAAGTCATATGCATTTTCAGAAAGGCAATTATGTTTTTTTCCTTTGTATTATCTTTTACCAGATCTAATGTGTTATATACTCCTACATGAATTTCACATTTCCACAAATGTATTTCACAAAGTGAAAAAGTGAACACAAAGTGTTTCCGTTCAAATGGTATCAAGAATATGCATATACCTGCTTCAGATCCTGAGCTACAGGCAGTTAGATTTGAGTATGCAATGTTAGGCGAAAATTGAAAAAAAAAGGGTCTGATCCTTTTAACTGAAATTGCAACCAACTTTTTTGTAATCTGAATAAAGAGAAAAGGGCCATTCTTGAAAATGGGATGAGACATTCCAACTAATTTCTAAATAAAGCCAGTTTGTTATTTAGAATGATTTTTTTCTGTTTGTAGAGGCAGAGAAAAAAAAGCGGCCACCGTGTATATTTTTTCCCGAAAATTGTCAGTCCACATGTCAAGTGAAATTCCCCCATTGTATTTATCTTAATTAACTCCAGGACCACCGACAGTTGTTGTTGATGCCTGATGCAGGACTGCAGTGCTAGAGGAGAGACTCTCAGACTGAAAACGCCGCCATTAATTGCCACAGTTTAGACTACCGCTAGATCGGCGTTCTAACTCCCCTTTGTGATAGTGTGGTGCAATGACAGAATACCACCATCTACCACTAACGTTCGCTGCATAAGCTTGTAACTTTTAAAGGAGGAACCACTGTACTATTCTATGAAGCTTAAATACTTCAAATTATGCTTAATAAGAGGCTTACTTCAATGGAAGTCTTCAAAAGTACAAAGCAATGAGCCTTTCCCCTTTGCTCGGAGACTGCTACTACTATACAATAGGGTATCATGTGGCGATTCAGATAGGATGAAGGACTAGGTAATGAGTGGAGTTGCGACACTTCACTTTACCATATAAAAGCTTGAAATCACCCACACAATTCGAATGTAGATGTTCAGCTGCACGTCATTGCAAGTTGTACTTAAGTGTCTTGCTTGCTGCTTACCCCTTCCTGAGCCAAGAGTGCATCCCAAATGGAACCCTATTCTCTATATAGTGCACTTCTTTTGACCATAGGCCTGTGAGCTGGTCCTACGGGCCCTGGTCAAAAGTAGTGCACTAAATAGGGAATAGGGTGTCATTTGGAACACAGAGCAGCCAGAGAGGTATAGCATGAATCTAGTTAGGGGCGACACCAAAGGCAGTGGAGGAGAAAGCACCTTTGATCTTTTCTCTCTCTCTCTCTCTCTCTCCATCTGGCTATCCTTTGATTATCCCTTCTTTGAATCTCTTATTTTATTTTGCTACAGTTTGTGTTTATGTTCTGTAGATGCACACACACACACACACACACACACACACACACACACACACACACACACACACACACACACACACACACACACACACACACACACACACACACACACACAAAGACATTTTCTGTGTCAGAGAGCTGCCTATAGATAGCAGTAGGTGGGCACTACTGTAATGTCAATACCTTGCTTCATGCCTGGTAATACACATCTACATCACAATGATGTATTGTGATTTATCCATACTGAACAAAACTATAAACACAGTTACAGTTCATTTAAGGAAATCAGTCAATTGAAATAAATAAATTAGGCACTAATCTATGGATTTCACATGACTGGGCAGTGGCACAGCCAATCAGAATCTGTTTTTCCCCACAAAAGAGCTTCATTATAGACAGAAATACTCCTCATCACCCCCTCCCACCCCCGCTCAGACGATCCCACAGATGAAGAAGCCGGATGTGGAGGTCCTGGGCTGGAGTGGTTACACGGGGTCTGCTGTTGTGACGCAATGCCAAATTCTCTAAAATGATGTTGGAGGCAGCTTATGGTAGAGAAATGAACGTTCAATTCTCTGGCAACAGCTCTGGTGGACATTCCCGCAGTCAGCATGCCAATTGCACGCTCCCTCAAAACATGAGACATCTGTGGCATTGTGTTGTGTGACAGAACTGCACATTTTAAAGTGGCCTTTGAAACTCTTGATATATTGGATATTGGATTATATTGGAAAATGAGAAATGCTCACTAATATGGATGTAAACAAATTTGTGCACAAAGTTTGAGAGAAATAAGCTTTTTGTGTGCAGGGAATATATTATTTCAGCTCATGAAACATATGACCAAAATGTACATGTTGCGTTTATGTTTTTGTTCAGTCTGTGGGCTCCCGAGTGGCACAGTGGTCTAAGGCACTGTAAGAAACATCAATACAGTCCCTGGTTCAAATCCAGGCTGTATCACATCCGGCCATGATTGGAAGTCCCATAGGGCGGCACCCAGCATCGTCCGGGGTAGGCCATCAATGTAAATAAGAATTTGTTCTTAACTGACTTACCTACTTAAATAAAGGTTAAATTAAAAAAATATATATTTATCCTCCAACTTTCCATTCTCCCTTTTCGCACGCACACACACAACCCCCTGGCAACACCCCCGCAAACACAACACACTGCCCCATCCCCAGGGTAGCACTATATTACAGTTGCCAGTTCTGTCCTCTCAGCTCTGCCCCACTTCCTCCTCTTCCCTGTGACATGGAGCTCCAGCTGTGCCTGGTGCCCCTCCTCTCAGAGGTAACAAGTAGACCGTCTGCAATACCTTACAGTCGCTCCAACTGGCTGATTAACGAGCAGAGGACTCATGCACGTACGCAGATACACAGACACACACACAGACTCTGGCCCGATGCACACATACACACTCCACCCCTCCCTCCATCACCACTGCAGCATTAACTACCAGCCAATTCCTGCTTACAAGCAAAAACTCAAAACAGGAAGTACCAGTGACGCTCTCAATCGGAAGTGGTCCGATGAAGAGGATGCTAAGCTACAGGATTGTTTACCACATCAGTTACCGGCTTCATTTGGCACGTATGAACACATATTTCTGATCATTGTTGAGTGGTCCCTTGCAGCGTACCATCGCAAATATGTGATTGGAACAGTAGCAACAGAACAAATGATAGAACAAGCATATCTAAAACTTCATTGTTGTCTGAAAAGCATCTAAACAATGTTTTGTATTGATGGAACATATAGATCTTAACTTTGTTCCTCAATTTCACCTTTTCTTGTAAAAGAAAAATGAAAACTTCATCATCCAAGCATCACATCCAGGGCCAAAATACTTCTATAAACCAGTCTAAGGTTGCGCTGACAAAAAACAAAACATAAGTTGGCGACCTAAAAGCTAGACTTGTTTACAATGTAACATCTCGGGTGAGCACAAGGGAGAAATTGAATATTGTTAAGAAAGGAGATATGTGTCAGCTAAGCTAAATTCTTTATGACGACAGCTTGTTTATGTTTGACAAGGAAAAACTCCCTAATCCCAGAATGCCATTCACTATAAAACGCAAATAAACAAAGTCAAAGATGGCGGCGCCCATTGCCTGAATAAAATCAACTTTGGCCACAGAATATTACAAATCGTCGATGTGCTTGTTACAGTGTATACAAGAACCGGAGCACATGACTTTACAAGTTTACATTTTTTGACGAATCACAAAGCAAATAAAATGTTATCACCTCAAATTCTAGTATACTGCTTGGCCGTAGCGTGAAACCTAAAGTGTTGCCAGATTTGGTTGAAACCATTATAGGGGGATTTGTAGTTAGTGATACTTGAAGTTTATACAAATGTAACCACGTTTTAGGAGATCAATAGCTGGAGATCAATAATCCTGTCTAGATCCATAGTTTATGATAACCCATATCGACAACCTCACCTCACTCATGCCACGGTCTCTGCACACAATATACTGTAGCTGATAACACGCACACACCATTCAATCTGATCATCCACACAAACGACCTCACTTTCTTGCTTACATGACTTGGACCCACCCTGTTCTCACTCTCTCTCCCCTGTCCCGACCAGGCTAAAGCCTATCCATGCCATAATACTCACCACATTTGATGACTGCGAAATATCTCCTTCGCTTGGCGACGACGCAGGCATTTGTAGGCTACATGTCCAGTGCTGGTAAAATGTTGATATGAACAAAAAGTATTTACAAAGCCAGCGTTTACATTAGCCATGGTTGGCATGTGTCATATATGCTGATACCCCGCTCTCACTTTGTTTCTTCGCAACTATTGTGTCAAACACACCGGACTTAGCACCTCAGGTGTTCCGCCCTGTCTTACATGAGCAGACCCTTAGACAGGCTAATACCAAAGCCTCTTTCAGATAATAATACATGTAACAGAGATGAATTTAATCATTATATATATATATACAGTGCCTTGCGAAAGTATTCGGCCCCCTTGAACTTTGCGACCTTTTGCCACATTTCAGGCTTCAAACATAAAGATATAAAACTGTATTTTTTTGTGAAGAATCAACAACAAGTGGGACACAATCATGAAGTGGAACGACATTTATTGGATATTTCAAACTTTTTTAACAAATCAAAAACTGAAAAATTGGGCGTGCAAAATTATTCAGCCCCCTTAAGTTAATACTTTGTAGCGCCACCTTTTGCTGCGATTACAGCTGTAAGTCGCTTGGGGTATGTCTCTATCAGTTTTGCACATCGAGAGACTGAAATTTTTTCCCATTCCTCCTTGCAAAACAGTTCTAGCTCAGTGAGGTTGGATGGAGAGCATTTGTGAACAGCAGTTTTCAGTTCTTTCCACAGATTCTCGATTGGATTCAGGTCTGGACTTTGACTTGGCCATTCTAACACCAGGATATGTTTATTTTTGAACCATTCCATTGTAGATTTTGCTTTATGTTTTGGATCATTGTCTTGTTGGAAGACAAATCTCCGTCCCAGTCTCAGGTCTTTTGCAGACTCCATCAGGTTTTCTTCCAGAATGGTCCTGTATTTGGCTCCATCCATCTTCCCATCAATTTTAACCATCTTCCCTGTCCCTGCTGAAGAAAAGCAGGCCCAAACCATGATGCTGCCACCACCATGTTTGACAGTGGGGATGGTGTGTTCAGCTGTGTTGCTTTTACGCCAAACATAACGTTTTGCATTGTTGCCAAAAAGTTCAATTTTGGTTTCATCTGACCAGAGCACCTTCTTCCATGTTTGGTGTGTCTCCCAGGTGGCTTGTGGCAAACTTTAAACAACACTTTTTATGGATATCTTTAAGAAATGGCTTTCTTCTTGCCACTCTTCCATAAAGGCCAGATTTGTGCAATATACGACTGATTGTTGTCCTATGGACAGAGTCTCCCACCTCAGCTGTAGATCTCTGCAGTTCATCCAGAGTGATCATGGGCCTCTTGGCTGCATCTCTGATCAGTCTTCCCCTTGTATGAGCTGAAAGTTTAGAGGGACGGCCAGGTCTTGGTAGATTTGCAGTGGTCTGATACTCCTTCAATTTCAATATTATCACTTGCACAGTGCTCCTTGGGATGTTTAAAGCTTGGGAAATCTTTTTGTATCCAAATCCGGCTTTAAACTTCTTCACAACAGTATCTCGGACCTGCCTGGTGTGTTCCTTGTTCTTCATGATGCTCTTTGCGCTTTTAACGGACCTCTGAGACTATCACAGTGCAGGTGCATTTATACGGAGACTTGATTACACACAGGTGGATTGTATTTATCATCATTAGTCATTTAGGTCAACATTGGATCATTCAGAGATCCTCACTGAACTTCTGGAGAGAGTTTGCTGCACTGAAAGTAAAGGGGCTGAATAATTTTGCACGCCCAATTTTTCAGTTTTTGATTTGTTAAAAAAGTTTGAAATATCCAATAAATGTCGTTCCACTTCATGATTGTGTCCCACTTACAATTGTGTCCAAAAATACAGTTTTATATCTTCATGTTTGAAGCCTGAAATGTGGCAAAAGGTAGCAAAGTTCAAGGGGGCCGAATACTTTCGCAAGGCACTGTATATATATCAGTAATACTATAGATACTCGCTGCTACTTCTATAAATAGAAAGGATAAGAGATTGAGTGGTTAAAAAACTAATATGAAGCAGAAATGCGATCTTGATGCAGTGAGAGGTGCAGTGAATAATGGCAGCATAGAATTCTGGTACCGTGTGCAAAAATAACTCACGTTGTTAGGGTCATTGTTAATATTTAGTAACAGTACGTACATCCCAAACAGAAGCCATGGATTACAGGCAACATCTACATTGGGCTAAAGGCTAAAGCTGTCGCTTTCAATGAGCGGGACACTAATCCGGAAGCTTATAAGAAATCCAAGTTACACCTCCGACGAACCACCAAACAGGCAAAGCGTCAATACAGTACCAAGATCAAATCCTACTACACCGGCTCTGACTCTCGTTGCATGTGGCAGGGCTGGCAAACTAGCACAGATTCCAAAGGGAAACCCCGCCGCGAACTGTCCAGTGACGTAAGCCTACCAGATGAGCTAAATACCTTCTATGCACGCTTCGAGGCTAGCAACACTGAACTACGCATGAGAGCACCAGCTGTAAGGGTAAAGGGTCCGGAGACTGTGTTATCACTCTCTCCATAGCCAATGTGAGTAATACTTTTACCCTTTTACTGCTGTGGGCTAAATCAGGGTCAAACAGAGTGTTTCTTGGTAGTCTTACACAAATCTACTTTAAAACAAAAGTATATATCTCACACACATAGTTATGGGCTTTAAAAAAAGAGGACACCTGTACCATGTCAGATATAGAGTTGAAATGTATTACATTTTGAGTTTGCATATTACACTTTATATACATCACAGAAGACTGAAATATAACAAAACTGTTTGACATAGAAACACCAGATTTTCAGCGGGTTTTTTAAATAATGTTTATTCATTATAAAATTATGAAAAATATGAATAACATTCCACCCATGAGACCACTAGGTCATTTGACTGCAGGAAAGGGCTAAACAGGTTAACATTCAGAAGGTTGCAGGGCCAGACGGTTTATCAGGACACATACTCAGACCATGTGCTTACCAGCTGGAAAGTGTCTTCACTGACATATTCAACCTCTCCCTGACCACCATAGTCCCCCTGTCCAAGAATAAGGTAACCTGCATAAATTATTATTGCCCTATAGCACTCATATCTGTTGCCATGAAATGCTTTGAAAAGCTGGTCATGGCTCACATCAACACCATCATCCTAGACACCCTGGACCCACTCCAATTTGCATACCGCCGCAACAGATCCACAGATTACGCAATCTTGATTGCACTCCACACTGCCCTTTCCCACCTGGACAAAAGGAACATCTACGTGATAATGCTGTTCATTGACTACAGCTCAGCGTTCAACGCCATTGTGCCCTCCAAGCAAATCACTAAATTAAGGGCCCTGGGATTAAACACCTCCTCTGCAATTGGATCCTGGACATCCTGATGGCCACCCCCAGGTGGTGAGGATAGGCAGCAACACATCCGCAACGCTTATCCTCAGGGGTGTGTGCTTAGACCCCTTCTGTAATCCCTGTTCAACCGCGACAGTGTGGCCGTGCACGACTCCAACAACATCATTACATTTACAGACGACACACGGTGGTAGGCCTGATCACCGACAACGATGAGACAGCCTACAGGGAGGTCAGAGACCTGGCAGTGTGGTGCCATGACAATAACCTCTCCTTCAACATCAGCAAGACAAAGGAGCTGATCGTGGACTACAGAAGATGGAGGGCAGAGCATGCCCCCTTCCACAACGATGGGGCTGTTGTGGAACAGGTCGAGAGCTTCAAGTTCCTTGGTGGACACAACTAAGGAACTATCATGGTCCACACACAACACAGTCATGAAGAGGGCATGACAACACCGCTGAAAAGATTTGCCATGGGCCCTCAGATCCTCAAAAAGTTATACAGCTGCACCATCGAGAGCATATTTAATGGCTGCATCACAGCTTGGTTTGGCAACTGTTTGGCATCCGAATGCAAGGCGCTACAGAGGGTAGTGCGAACCGCCCAGTACATCACTGGAGCCGAGCTCCCTGCCATCCAGAACCTCTATACCATAACCTCTATATAGTCAGAGGAAGGCCCAAAAAATTGTCAAACACTCCAGCCACTCTCTGCTACCGCATGGCAAGTAGTACCGATGCACAAGGTCTCGAACCAACAGGATCCTGAACAGCTTCAACCCCTAAGCTTTAAGACTGATACATAGTTAATTAAATAGTTAACCAATAGCTACTCGGAATATCTGCATTGACCCTTTTTGCAATTATCTATTTTGACTCATAACATACGCTGCTGTTACTGTTTATTATCTATCCCGTTGCCTAGTCCCTTTATCCCTACCTATGTCTCTACCTCAATTACCTCATACCCCTGCACATCTACTCGGTAATGGAACCCCATGTATATAGCCAAGTTATCATTACTCATTGTGTATTTATTCCTTGTGTTATTAATTTTTTATTTATTTTCTATCTGCATTGTTGGGAAGGGCCCGTAAGCATTTTACTGTTACTCTACACCAGTTGTTCATGACAAAACACATTTATTTGATAGGAAGTGTCACATAGCAGAGGCAAACACTGCAAAGTGCCGCTATAGCAATCACAATGGATCAAATGGGGAAACAAATGAGCATTACACAATTGATGACATCAATGGTGGGTGTTGATCGAACATTCAACACATATATTTTTTCTCTACCATTGACTTTTATTTAAATTATGTCAGTCAAGCTATATTGATTTGTACCCATTTAAGATACTTCAGAATGTTATGAAAACCGACATTGTCTGGCAGTGTCACTTTTGCAATCATCTTCTACTATCATCCCAAATGATAATTGTTGCCATATCCTCCACAACAAGAGACTGTGCAATCATCACACAATGGAATGTGAACACATACTAGTACTAATTAATTAATTAGAATATTTCAAGCTGCTATGTCAATCACATACTCCCCCACTCCTCTCTCCCTCTTTCCTCAAATTATAGAATAACCCAGATCCCCCACTTCCCCCAAGTCATAACCCCTTGAGGTTTCCTTCCTCAACACACCATTGTGTTTGCATGTCACCTCACAGCCTGTGGTCACGTAGTTGAGGAAATTACCCAGAATGCATTTTACTTTCCTTTTCCTCTGTTGCTGTACAGTAGCTCTGTGTCGAGGGGGCTGCCTGCCTGCCTGTGTGTGTGTGTGTGTGTGTGTGTGTGTGTGTGTGTGTGTGTGTGTGTGTGTGTGTATTGTACACCAGCTATGTGATGTCAAGAGGGGCGCCTGGAACGCCTTCAAGTCCTCTGTGAAATCACAGGGAATTACAGATGAGCAGTTTCTTTCAGTCTCCCCTCAGGGCACATCTGCACTGTGTGCTCAATTACTGCTAATACACACGCTCTACGCAGGGGTGTTTGTTTAGAATGCCAAGCAATGGAAGTAACAGAGCCTGTTACATAATGGGACTACTGTTGGACTATAACGCACAACAAATCCTATGCAATATATTGGGCACCCTGGTCAATCAATTAATGTACTGGTAGGGAAGAAAGAGAGCATTTGATTGATGCTTGGACACATCTGTCTGTCCATCCATCTGTCTCACTCCTCGTCCTGTCACTATGGCATCCAATCCTCTGGACACGACAGTGGTGGCTCTTGTCACCAAACCATGTCCAATCGTCCTGTCATATCAGCTCATGTATGGTCCCTGGCAGAACTAGCTCTCTTCCCTCTCTCAATGTATCCCTCGATACATTGCTTACCCACTGATTTTCCAATTTCCCTCTCCTTTCTTTAAGCCTCTCATATCACAAGCTGGCCTCGTGGAGATGTGGAGAGAGACCACCCTCTATTTGCTTGGACTCTGATGGATGGAATCATGCGCACACACACACACATGTGTGCACGCATTGACCCACAGACACGCACACACACACAAACACACAGGGCTGTTTCTAGCCTTTTGGGGTCCATGAACACTTTGCCATTGAATCAGTCAACCTTGATGAACAATAGATGTGCAAAATGTCAAGTACAATGCCAAGTACATGTCATGGTTCCACCTGTCACCGGAGGTCGGCAGAGACCGTTCTAGAGACATTAATGACACTCAGGTGTATCCTGTTTACTCGTAAAGATTTCCATGTTAAAATAAATTTTTTCTGTTGTCCTTTGCAGAAGCTTGGATTGTTTACCGCGTGCATTTGTTTCCTGAGGGAGTTTGAGACTTAGTGTTTATTGTTTTTTAAATGTACTGTGATCCTGTGGCTACCGTTTCTCAGTAAAGTATGATGTTTATCCTTTAACCACTGATTCCTCGTCTGGTCTCTTCTCTGCACCTGGGTCCAACCTCACCACACCACAACAAGCTTCTGCCTAAACATGGACCCAGCAGAGATCAACCAGATCCAGAATGCTATAACCCACCAAGGAGCACTGCCGGGGTGGCAGCAAGAACAATACCAAATATCAGAGACCCTCTGGGCACTTACCGATTCCCTCCAACCACGTCCCAACCTCAACCCAGGAGGAGCCAATGCCCAAGTCTCATCGCCTAGGTGTACAGGCTTCACCGTAGTGCCTCTAGGGAACCTGCACCGGGAACCCAAGATCCCAGCCCCGGAGTGGTATGACGGACACCCGAGAGGATGGAAGGTGTTCCTCACTCAGTATTCTCTGGTGTTTGAGCTACAGTCTTCCTCATTCCACACCGATCGGGCCATGATCACCTACATCATCTCTCTACTCTCGGGCAAGGCCCTGGTGTGGGCAACGGCTGTGTGGGAACAGCAGCCACCATCCTGCAGCTCCATATCAGCCTTCACTGCCAAGCTGCGACGAGTCTTCAACCACCCTATCGGCGGATGAGAAAAGGCAAGCTGACTGTTCAACCTCCGCCAAGGGGCCAGACCAGTGTCTGACTTTGCCGTTGAGTTCCGCACCCTCACCACCGAGAGTGGGTGGAAAACCAAGGCACTGGTCACCGCTTTCCACCAAGGTCTGTCTAACTCCATCAAGGATGAACTGGTCGCTCGGGAACTGGGAGAGGACCCCGAGTCCCGGATAATGCTGGCCATCAGGAATGACAACCACATCCGAGAACGTGGGAGACAGTACCTTTTTGACACCACCCCTGTATCCCACTTTCCGGAGCACCCTAAGCCTCCCGAGCCCTGCATTGAGGAGCCTAGGCAGCTGGGACGCACACGTCAGAGCACAGGAACATGACAGGCGCATGTGTGACGGCTGCTGCCTCTACTGCGGAGGTATCGTCCATCTCTGTGCTACATGCCCAGAGTTGACGGCAAATGCCACAGCTCGCCAGGACAAGGGGAGACCCTGACGAGCTGTGCAGTTATACTCCAGCTACCGTGTCACCATCTGACACTACCCACAACCCTCAATTGGGACAACCGTCAGCACCACATTCAAGCCTTCATGGACTCCAGAGCCACGGATAATTCACCAGAGAATTACAAATTCCCTGCGTGAAATGTCCCATCCCTCTGCAGATTCAAGCCCTCGATGGATGCCCCATCGGCTCCAGACAAGTGGAATATCAGACCAAACCAATTCTACTGCAGGTTGGGGTGAACCACTCAGAGACTCTTAGTTTTCTTTTGATCACTGCTCCTGAGAACCCCCTTATCCTAGGGTACCCCTGACTAATGTTACATAACCCACTATTATCCTAGTCCACGGGACACTTACTAGAACAGGGTAAGAACTGCCAGACTAAATGCCAAAGACCCCCACCAAGAGCCTCGCCATGTTCCTCGGCATCCAATGAAGACCAAGACTCTTCCACTCTCCCTTTAACACTCCGAGTGGCCAGTATGAGTATCGAACTCACCGGCAGTCTTCCAAGCATTGGTGAAACTCACCGGCAGTCTTCCAAGCATTGGTCAATGACACACTTAAGGATATGTTGAATCGGTTCATCTTTGTTTACCTCGACAACATCCTGATCTTCTACAAGATCTTTCCGGAACACATCCTGCATGTCCGTCAAGTCCTGACATACCTCCTGCAGAGTCAGCTATACATGAAGAAAGAGAAGAGTGAGTTCCATGTATCCTAAGTTTTTTTCCTGGGTCACATTATCTCTACCGCCGACATCCAAATGGACCCTGTAAAGGTGAGGGTGGTTACCGACTGGCCCCGTCCCGCCTCACTCAAACAAGTCCTGCGGTTCCTTGGGTGTCATTGCTTCTCGCAGCCGTAACCCGCAAGTCCCAGAATCATTTTTGCTGGACCCCCGAGGCTGACAGGGCATTCGGGGAGCTCAAGGGACGTTTCACCTCCAGAACCATCCTCGTCCATCCTGATCCTACCTGTACCTTTGTGTTAAAGGTGGATGCCTCAGACACCTTTCACAGCAAAACAAGAAACTGCACCCATATGCCTTTCTCTCCAAGCGGTTCTCACCAGCAGAACGCAACTACGATGTAGGCAACCGAGAGATATTGGCAGGTAAATAGACCCTTGAGGGGTGGAGACACTGGTTGGAGGGAGCACCTCATCCTTTCGTGATCAGGCGGACCACAATAACTTGGTCTCCATTCAAGAAGCCAAGAGGTTGAACGCTCGCCAGGCTAGGTGGCATCTGTTCTTTGACAGATTCAACTTCACACTAACCTTTTGCCCAGGATCCAACATTCAGAAAGCAGACGCCCTGTCCCGCCAACACGTGTCTCTAATGAGGAGAAGGACTCTGAGTCCATCATCGCCAGCTCCCGCATTGTGGCCCCGTGATATTGAGAATTGAGACCACAGTCTGGTGAGTCCAGACCCGAGAACCTGACCCCGGCGGGGGTCCCACTAACAGACTTTATGTTCCACGATCAGCCCGTTCCCGAGTACTACAATGGGGACATTCCTCTAAATGAACTGGGCATCCAGGAGTTAATCAGACACTGGAGTTCCTGAGGCAGAAATTCTGGTGGCCCAACATGATTGAGGATGTGAGATCCTTCATTCAGGCCTGCTCCACCTGTGCCCAAAGCATGTCCTCACGACAGCAACCGGCTGGATTTCTCCAACCTCTGCACATCCCCAGCTGGCCCTGGTCCCACCTGTCCGTAGACTTTATCACAGGTTTACCCCCATCCCAAGGGCTTACCACTATCCTAGTGGTCGTCGATCAGTTTTCCAAGGCAGACCATTTCATCACCTTACCCAAGTTGCCCTCAGCGAAGGAGACCGCAGATCTCATTATTACCCATGTCTTTCGACTACACAGACTTCCCCAGGACATTGTCTAGGATCATGGGCCTCAGTTTGTTGCATGGTATTGGAAAGCCTTCTGCTCCCTGTTGGAGGAAGTGTCGGTGAGTCTCTCCTCGGCGTTCCACCCCCAAAGGGAGCAGGCCAACAAGGAGCTGGAGAAGTTCCTCCACTGTTTCGTCTCCACCCAGGCCAGCAACTGGAGCAAGTTCCACATCTGGGCTGATTAAAGCTGATTAAACACCGTGACCATTACACAGGTGCCACAGAGTTGAGGGAGCGTGCAATTGAAATGCTGACTGCAGGAATGTCCACCAGAGCTGTTGCCAGAGAATGTAATGTTAATTTCTCTACCATGAGCTGCCATCCAATGCCCACGCATGGCTGCACCCCTGCCCAGTCACGTGAAATCCATAGATTAGGCCATAATTCATTTATTTCAATTGACTGATTTCCTTACACGAACTGTAACTTAGTAAAAAACATTGAAAATGTTGCATGTTGCGTTTATATATTTTTTAAAGTCTATCATATTATTGTGTCCCAATATACCCTTCTCCGAAAGGGTGCACTCTGTAGAAATACTGATGTTACACAGGAAATGGAAATAACTTACTTGATGCACTGTAGCTGATTGACATGTTCAGTAAAGTTTTCTGAAAGTTCGAAACACACTCCCAGATTGGTGTACCAAAAATAGCAGAAACTCCAGCCCAATACACACTTATAGGGTGAAAGTATACAAAGAATTGGAGCACAGCAATTGTAACACAAAAAAAACAATGATTATAGGGGGGAAAATGCTGTCTCATCGCACAAGCTATATAAACACCATAGTCTGGTAGAGCTGTGGAAAATAAAATAATGAAATAATGAAAGCAATAGCACCTATTAGCAGGATGTCCATTTGGGTTTTTCAATTACTGCCTTGCAATCACTACTTTCAGACGGCCCCGCGTCTGTCTGGCATCAAAATGGTTTATATTCACCCAGGATGATGGGGTGATGGGGGGAACACGGGAATTGAGAGAAACATTCACGATTATGACCATTGTGACATCTACAGAGTTGTCGGTGCTCCCAACCACTCCCCATTCACAAGCCAAACTGTGGAGTCACAATGCGATAGAGCAAATTGAGAGTAATCGCATTGGTTCCAGTATTGTCCTATGTATTTATAGAAACGCATTAGCTAAAATGCGGGACATGCCCCGGTAAACATAGGTAGGAGATAACGTCCTTAAAATTGTCTCTTTTCAAAATATAAATGAGATTAGGATTGGAAAATACAGTTGGGAATCATAATAATGCACTCTGTTTTATTTCCTCTGTCTACCCCTCTTTCTTCATTTTGTTCTCTATCACCTCGCACTCATTATATTTTCCTCTGTTGTTCTCTTTCTAAGACTATCAGTAATTCTATAACCTACTGTATCTATTTTCCTCTTCCTCTCTCGTTGGTTCTCTCTTGCTGACAATTTTTCTCTCGCTCTCTCTCACTGATTTTCCCTCTCTCTCGTTAACTAGGACAGTATTTCTTGGCCTCTCTTTCACTCTTCCTCTCTCCTATTTCTCAGTCTGTCATCCTTATCTCTCTCTTTCTCCTTTCTCTCCCTCTCTCCCTTGGTTAATTAAATCAGGAGCTGCCACATGTTTCTGTGTATGACTACATCAGCCCTTCAGGCGCGCTGGGCTTAGTCAAGCAGATCACAGAGATTCTGCAACTAAAAATACAGGTAACGCTGCTCAGAGATGTCCCTCCTGTCGTTACCTCCCCCATCCCTATATCTCTGTCTTACATTCGGAATCATCTTCTCTCTTTCTCTCTCCCGTCTCCCATCCATCTCTCTCTTACACTTAGCCTCTGCCCCTCTAACTCCCCATCCTTCTCTTACACTCAGTCTCTCAATTTCTCTTTCTAACTCTCACTCTTTTAGTCTTTCTCTGTCTGTCTCTCACTCCCACTCTCTTCCCTACTTTTTCATTGTTATCTCTCTCCATATCTGTGCTTGCAGTCTCTCTCTCCATCACTATTTAGCTCCCTCTGTCTCTCTCCTCTTTAAAGGTGATTTCACAGTGATTATCACCCACTCTTTAGAGCGCTAACCCCAGAGCCCTTGAGCTGCTGAGACATTCTCTTTCTCTCTCTGAAGGAACTGAACAAAACAAAAACAAAACAGCATTTCCAGGAAGCATGCTGATGATGCTTCAGGGGAAATTATGAAATTAGATTCTTTCTAGCTCCATATCCCAGGAAAAGCCTGTGACAACACCGCTACAATCGTTTCACTCTTACTTTACTAGGATTATTTGAATGGGAAATTGCAAAAAATATCAACAATTCTGGAAACAACATTTCAGGAAACGATAGCTAGCTGATTTGCCATGTTACACAAGCATATTAGCAGTGGAGAAGTTTCTAGAGACTTTCACATGATAAGATCGTCAGAGCAAAGTGGATGAGGAGTAGTCATCAAACTTCTGTATAATTATAATCAGCTATGTAGTTCAGCTCAAGGACCCTGACTTAAATTGGAGTGAAAGCACTATGCATAAGCATAGCCTGATGCTGCCTGTTGACTACTCTTGAGCAGTTTTCTGCCAGGTCACTGAGCAGATGAGTGTGTGCGTGCGTGTGTCTGTGCATGTCCATGAAAATATAAATTAAACACACCTGCCCGACCAGATCTCAATGAATTACACTTTTTTGATCAAAATCTGTTAGATACAAATTCCTTTGGTAAACAAAAACTAATCAGAGCTCACTGAACCCATCCCAGCTATTTCTGTTCCAAGCAGGCTCTGCCACAGTGTGATAGCCTCCTGGGGAGACTAAATCCCAGTCATTTCCCTAAACGACTACACACTGGCTCATGCTACAGCAATGGCTCATGCTATAGGCTCACAGTAGCGACAGCAGTTAAACACCACTTATCCAGTGACACTGCATTCCCTACACAGCCAACACATAGGCTAGAGTGGCAATCCTCCAGCCCTGTCAAACACAGCTCTTAGCCTGGGACTCAACTTCCTCCATGCTGTGTCAATTAAAAGCACAGTTTTAGCTCTGACTTCATAACATACTAATTCAGCTGCTAATAGTGTGACTACCAATCAATCCAAACCTTATACAGACACTGCATGTATGTCAATCATGTTATTACCATTCCACACAGGGTAAAATTGCTATACCTGCAGTAGGTACGTCAAAGTAACTACTCTCTGCAAAGTATCAATGAGATTTACCTGTAATTAAAAAAATAATAATAATAGACAAGAAAAACAACTAATTAAGCATCCCTGTTTTGACCATGAATTATGTGACTCACCATAACTCTGTCTCTTCTTAGTCCAGCAGCTACATTAGGCTAATAACTGAATATTATAAGAGTGGAGGTGAGGTAAAGTATGTAATTGATAAGAAGCTAGCTTGCACTGTTAGCCGTCCGTGTCCTGTAACACTTTGAATGCGTCCCTACCCTATTCTTTACTCCATCCCAAATAACACCTTATTCCCTTTGTAGTGCTCTACTTTTGACCAGGGCTCTGGTGAAACGTAGTGCACTTTATAGGGGATAGGGTGCCATTTGGGAAGCACACCCTTCATTCTGCATTAATCAGCTACTCCATCAGTGGGGAAAAGGTCCCCTGTCACATGATTAGGGCAATCAGCGCATTATAAATGGCCGCCCACTCTCTCAGAGCTGGACGTCTAACCAACTGATTTAATGTGTCCCCTTTTCAGAATGAAGACATTTTGAAGAGAGTCGAAGGAAAACATTTCCACAGTGCCGTAGGGTTCAGAATAATAAACAGGTACATGTTTGAGAATAATCAGTTCTGAGATACAGTGGCACTGAATTCCAAATCTATCCCGTTTTAAATTGACATTTTGTTCATTTAGCATACACTTATCCAGAGTGACACTGTGAGTGCATTAAACTGAGGTAGGTAAAGACAAACACATATCATAGCCATTGCAAGTAAAACTTCCCTCAATAAAGCAACTATCAGTTTAATAAAATCAGTGCTTGTAAGAAAAGCCCCCTTGCTCCTACGCACTATGGGCTTTACTCCAGTAGACCTGTGATGATTGGATAGATATAATCATTATAGTAAGAGCTTCATATTGCCTTCTGATTGGCTGGGTGGATTTTGTAGACATTTGTGGAAATTGCATTCACATCGTCTTTTTAATTAGCCTACAGTACCTTTCATGTGCCATCTCCCATAGCATAAGCACCAATTAGAAAAAGGCAATCTGAGTTAGTAATTCAATTGGCAATAGCATCACGTGCAACACAGTTTCACACTGACTAGACCGAGACCTAGATATGTAAGAAATGCCGATTGAAATCACAGTATCATCATTTTAATAATCGCTCGCTGAAATCACACTAGTGATGGGTGGAGATCTGTGATTTTTCAGTTTATAATATCGCCCTGCGATTGAACGGCAAACAATCAGAGCAGGAGAGTAATGGAGCTCCAACAGCCGCAGCGCTCTGTACATGATCTTAATTTGTATGAATGGCGCCTTCATGCCCCATTTGCCCCCGATAACGCTCGATTAGTGCACCTGATGTGTGATGAGGCTCACTACCGAGATACAGAGAGAAGACTGTCATCCATTTCACTGAGAGACCCTATCAGATCGCTCACTCGTCAAAACGACCCATCTTTAGTCTACAGCCTGCCTCTCAGGGCCAGTATGTCAGACACCGATTTAGCCTAGTCCTGGAGTAAAAAGCTAATTCTGTGTAGATTCTTCATTGAGCATGCTGTTTAGTCCAGGATTTAAAATAGAAAAGCTGACAGTGAAGACCTGCACCAAGCACTAAACAACCGTGCAACTGTACAACAAAGAGTTCAAATCAAATCAAATCAAATTGTATTTGTCACATACACATGGTTAGCAGATGTTAATGCGAGTGTAGCGAAATGCTTGTAAAAAAAATTCTCGACTGTATGTAATGAAACCTAAGATGACCTGGGGTACTAATGTAAGAAATAACACGTAAAAAAACAAAAAACTGCATAGTTTCCTAGGAACGCGAAGCGAGGCGGCCATCTCTGTCGGCGCCGGAGATATAGTTTCCGGAGATAGAGTTTCAGAGTTATGTTATTTTCTGTGTATGCACTGTACTGGTTATGAACATGCATGTCTATTTCTTTTTTTTAGTTGCCCTTGTTAGCCAGGTCTCCCTTAGGGAGAGAGGTCCTACGATCTCAATGGGACTACCTGGTTAAATAAACAATGAAGAGAGGAAGGCTATCTAGTGCATGTCTATGGTCTAAAGGGAAGGAGTAGTGCCATTATGTTCATCATACCTTTCTCAGCGCATTATGTAGTAATGTGCGGACAGCAGATATATGGGGCAGTAACGCGGTTCAGTAGGGGATCTTAATTGTAGTATAGACCATGTTACAGTATTATATTATACAGTATATTGTTACATTATATGTATGCTGATAAGGTGGTGAGTAGCCCAGAGGTTAGAGAAGCAGACCAGTAGCCGGAAGGTTGCTGCATCGAATCCTAGGCCTGGGAAAAAAACACGTTTTGTGTAAAATCCCCTACTTGGCAAAAAGGCTGAACTTCTCTATCATACACCACATGCTCAGTTGAGACCTAACATTGCAACGAAAGGGGAGTGCCTTTATAAATGATTGTCCTAAAACATTGCCAAACTGAAAGTTAAAAAAAGCAAATAACCCCACTCTCAACAGGCTGGTATGAAACCCTTGAGTCTATCTAGAGAACTGAACCCATGCCGTGAAGAAATCATTATTTTTTAAACATTTCCCATAAAAACTGCACTCTACAAAAATCTGCAGTCTAGTGCACCGAGGACGAGACCTTCTTCGTCTCTGTACATTTGGCTTCTTCACTCTGCTCTACTCCGCTAGACTCCAGTTGCACCCACGCCGTGGCCCTCGAGGTCTCGGGTTCTTGGGTTGTGTTGAATATTCAGTGTCGACTCGAATAATGCGATGAGGGGTCGGGACCTGCTGAGTGGAACTGGAGCTCTGAGAGGCATATGTTCTTTTTAAGGCCTCTCCCTAATCCCTTCTTCGATAGATATCCGGACCTCTCTGCCACTTGTGGGGTAATTAGACCCTAGCCTAAGTGCCAGCATCCCAAATGGCACCCTATTCCCCACACAGTGCATTACTTTTGACCAGAGCCTTATCGTTCCTGGTCAAAAAGTGCACTACATAGGAAATATGGTGCCAGTTGGAACTCAGTGGAAAACTCTTAGAAGCCAGCAGGAGAGGAAGAGAGTGTTCTCTTTGGCTCATTTCTATATAGACTAGGCTTGCATATTTATTAAGCACCAAACAGCATAAAGCTGATAAGAATAAAGTCCAATATGAAACACTTGATTTTGTTTTCTGTTGCAATTTTTTTGCTATGTTTGCTACAATATACGCTAATATGACCCTGGTTGAACCATAGTATTTTTTACGCTGGCTTCTTGATGCGAATGTGAGGACCTTTGAGAACCGCCTGGCTGCAATATAATCTAGGAGAAACACTGTTGTACACTGTCATTTCTCTGAGAATGGAATTCATTATGGAACCCATTATGTCTCGATAAATCAATGAGTCTATGATGTCTGCAGACTGAACCGCACACGCACACACACACACACACACACACACAAAATTTGCCAGTCCTTCATTCTCCCCAATGCATGATAGAGTAATACCATGCAGGAGTATCTCTCTCTCTCTTGTAACCCAGTGCCCCTTCTTACAGTATACAACCGTTTTACGCGTCAGGACATGAACAACTATTAAATTCTAATTCTACTGAACCGGCTTCTTCTCATCTCACAAAATTGAATTTGTTAGTATATGGATCGGAGGCTTGGAGTGTCGTTGAATGGGATACTATTGACAAAATCCAAAAGAAGGAAGTGAAACAAGCATTTTTTTCTGTTCGGGAGCAAATGTGTCAGATTCCAATCTGACCTAATTGCTCTGTAGAAAAGATTGTTTTGCTGAGAAACAAATAACTGTTTTGAGTCCTGTTTTACTTAAAGACACAAAGCACTATCGGGCCTCTCAGCACTATCCACAGTTCCTTTGATCTTCTGCATCTCTATACAACAATGAATAATTCAGGGACAAAAGAAGCCTCTTGTAAAGCAAAAAAAAAAGCAAAGCAAGAAGATAACAGCCAGCCATCCTAGTCAGCCTGATTTGCCATAAGTGTCGGAATCTTAATGCTTCTTTTCAACAAGCTGCACCATGAATGCCTAAAGAACTGAATCACGGACGTGATTTGGTTCTGTGAAGAAATAGAGAAACGGCCATTGTCATCATTGTCGCGTTGACAGCGTTATTACGTGTTCTCACTTGTCTCTCCGCCTCGTGCCTGAGACAAGGCCATTATCCTAGATGCTAGGGAATTAATTTCACCTGTGAGAAGGGGTCACTATGCTTTAGCACTGCTAAGCAGGGTGGAGGGATCGGGGGAGGAACGGGGGACTTTAGGGGTCTATGGGAGAGGAGATGGGGGTCTCATGAGACATTAATAGACATCAAAAGGTCAATTGATTGTAATAGAGGGTTGATACAAGGTCAAGTGCCTGTGTCCTCCTCTGATTGGTGCAGGTTTGTGAAGCTGTTGTCATGGAAACTGACAATATTACAATGTAATCTGAATTAAGTGTGTAAAATGTTCTCATTCTATTCAGGTATTAAAATATAAACTGTATTTCAACAGAGTACGGATTCAATTGTAATCCAGATTACATGAAATCCGAAATGTATAATTCATGGGATTACATAGAGAGAAAGGGTAAGGGGAGGGGGCGATTTTACACATTGAATACTCATAAACGTCCCTTTTTCAGAACCCTGTCTTTCAAAGATAATTCGTAAAAATCCAAATAACTTCACAGATCTCATTGTAAAGGGATTAAACTCAGTTTCCCATGCTTGTTCAATGAACCATAAACAATTAATGAACATACACCTGTGGAACGGTCGTTAAGACACTAACAGCTTACAGACGGTAAGCAATTAAGGTCACAGTTATGAAAACTTAGGACACTATAGAGGCCTTTCTACTGACTCAGAAAAAAACACCAAAAGAACGATGCCCAGGGTCCCTGCTCATCTGCGTGAACGTGCCTTAGGCATGCTGCAAGGAGGCATGAGGACTGCAGATGTGGCCAGGGCAATACATTGCAATATCCGTACTGTGAAATGCCTAAGACAGCGCTACAGTGAGACAGGACGGACAGCTGATTGTCCTCGCAGTGGCAGATCACGTGTTATAACTCCTGCACAGGATCGGTATATTCGAACATCACACCTGCCGGACAGGTACAGGATGGCAACAACAACTGCCCGAGTTACAGCAGGTACGCACAATCCCTCCATCAGTGCTCAGATTGTCCGCAATAGGCTGAGAGTGCTCTTCACTGACGAGTCGTGGTTTTGTCTCACCAGGGGTGATGGTCGGATTCACGTTAATCGTCGAATGGAATGAGCATTACACAGAGTCCTGTACTCTGGAGCGGGATTGATTTGGAGGTGGAGAGTCTGTCATGGTCTGGGGCGTTGTGTCACAGCATCATCGAACTGAGCTTGTTGTCATTGCAGGCAATCTCAATGCTGTGCGTTACAGGGAAGACATCCTCCTCTCTCATGTGTTACCCTTCCTGCAGGCTCATCCTGACATAACCCTCCAGCATGACAATGCCACCAGCCATACTGCTTGTTGTGTGCATGTCTTCCTGCAAGACAGTAATGTCAGTGTTCTGCCATGGCCAGCAAAGAGCCCGAATCTCAATCTCATTGAGCACATCTGGGACCTGTTGGATCGGAGAGTGAGGGCTAGGGCCATTCCCCCCCAGGAACTTGCACATGCCTTGGTGAAAGAGTGGGGTAACATCCCACAGCAAGACCTGGCAAATCTGGGGCAGTCCAATAGGAGGATATGCACTGCAGTACTTAATGCAGCTGGTGGCCACACTAGATACTGACTATTACTTTTGATTTTGACACCCCCCAGCATTTGTTCAGGGACACATTATTTTATTTCTGTTAGTCACAAGTCTGTGGAACTTGTTCAGGTTATGTCTCTGTTGTTGAATCTTATGTTCATACAAATAATTACACATTATTAAGTTTGCTGAAAATAAACGTAGGTGACAGTGAGAGGATGTTTCTTTTTTTGCTGAGTTTATAAAATCACATTATTTAAGTCAATTTAGAATCCATTGTGTTATACAAAAAATATTTATTTGAATTTGCCCATGGGATAATTATGAACATACTGAAGGCTTTAAATCACATTATCACTATCAACAAGGGACCAATACAATGGTATAAAATCTGTTGAATAAATAACAAATGGCCTCTCTCTTTTCATGTCCTCACCTCCATTAACGTCTCCTCCCACATCCTTCTTCCCTTATTTTCTCCCTCTCTCCTAATGGTCTTTCCCTCGTCTCCCTGCCTCATATTTTCCCTTTTCTCACTCTATGTCAAAAGTCACCTAATAACTGATGTATTTGTCTGTTATGTCTCAGCCTCCTTATCTCTAATTTTCTCTCTTTCTCCTTCTCCCCTTCTCTCTCACTCTCTCTATCCTTTCCTCTCTTCCCCTCTCTCTCTCTCGTTGCCTCTCCATCTCTCCCCGTCTCTCTCTTGTTCCTTGTCTCTCTCTGCCAGATTCATGGTTTGACTGGTGCTGTAACTGCCAGGGGCTGCCACTCACTGTCAGGTTGTCAGCTCAAGCCTTGAGAACGAGATCCTATCATACCAGGGCAGGGTGGCACCATCGTGACATAATGCCCAGATACAGTGTATTCGGAAAATATTCAGACCCCAATACTTTTTCCACATTTTGTAATGTTACAGCCTTATTCTAAAATGTATTAAAATGCTTTTTTCCCCTCATCAATATACACACAAAACCCAATAAAAGTTTTTGGAATGTTTGCACATTTATTACAAATAAAAAATGAAACATTTAAATTTACATAGGTATTCAGACGCTTTACTCGGTCAGTACTTTGTTGAAGAACCTTTGGCAGGATTCTTAGGTACGACGCTACAAGATTAGCACACCTTTATTTGGGGACATTCTCCCATTCTTCTCTGCAGATCCTCTCAAGCTCTGACAAGATGAATGGGGAGTGTTGCTGCACAGCTATTTTCAGGTCTCTCCAGAGATATTAGATCAGATTCAAGTCCGGGCTCCCGGCTGGGTCATTCAGAGACTTGTCCCGAAGTCACTCCTGCACTCTCGTGGCTGTCTGCTTAGGGTCATTGTCCTCTTGGAATGTGAACCTTCACCCCAGTCTGAGGTCCTCTGGAGCAGGTTTTCATCAAGGATCTCTCCTTACTTTGCTCCGTTCATATTTCCCTTGATCCTAACTAGTCTCCCATCACTGCCACTGAAAAACACCCCCACAGCATGATGCTGCCACCACCATGCTTCACTGTAGGGATGGTGGCAGGTTTCCTCCAGACATGACGCTTGGCATTCAGGCCAAAGAGTTCAATCTGTGTTTCATCAGACTAGAGAATCTTGTTTCTCATGGTGAGTGTCCTTTAGGTGTCTTTTGGCAAACCCCAAGTGGGCTGTCATGTGCATGTTAGTGAGGAGTGGCTTCCATGGCCACTCTACCATAAGGACCGGATTGATGGAGTGCTGCAGAGATGGTTGTCCTTCTGGAAGGTTCTTCCAGCTCCACAGAGGAACTCTGGATGGTCACTCTGTCAGAGTGATCATCGGGTTCTTGGTCACCTCCTTGACCAAGGCCCTTCTTCCATGATTGCTCAGTTTGGCAGGGTGGCCAGCTCTAGGTAGAGTATTGGTGTTTCCAAACGTCTTCCATTTAAGCATGATGGAGGCCACTGTGTTCTTGGGGACCTTCAGTGCTGCAGAATTTATTTGTTTACCCTTCCCCAGATCTGTGCCTCGACACAATCCTGTCTCTGAGCTGTATGGACAAGTCCTTTGACTGCATGGCTTGGTTTTTGCTCTGACGTGTACTGTCAACTGTGGGACCTTATATAGACAGGTCTTTCAAAATCATGTCCAATAAATTGAATTTACCACAGGTGGACTCCAATCAAGTTGTAGAAAGAGCTCAAGGACAATCAATGGAAACAGGATGCACCTGATTGAGTTGACGTCATTTCCGGTCACAACTTGCAGACTTGTTTTCGAGTTGCTGTGCGTTTTGTTGCCAACCTGTTTTGCTACCTGACAAATTTACGGGCTTTTACTTTTTAATTACCGTTTATAATTATTTTATTTTTTTCCTCAACTTTTTCACTCAGGACGCTTTATCTGGACACGATTCGTCAGGACCTCCAACAGCCGAAGCTAAGTAGTAACATTAACATGATGCCTTCTAATTGCAGTCGCTGTACTCGCCTTACGGCGAGGATAGCTGTGCTACAAGCCCAGCTTCAGACGCAATCGCTAGGCAAGGGTAATTTCAGTGTAGGAAAGGATGAAATAGCGTCTGTGCCACCAGTAAGTACAGATAGTAGTATAAATCCCCTGGCACAGTCCCCGCAGCCGGACAACTTTCTCACGGTTTCTGGAAGGAAACGCTGTAGGAACGCTCAACCGGTGTCGCTCATTCAGCCGACAGAAACTTTCAACCGGTTTTCCCCATTAAGCAGCGGGTTGGAGTCAGAGGCCGATTCTTCTCTGGTCTCTACTCCTCCCGTTACGGGGTCTGAGACGCCGAAGCTTCCCACCATTAGCTCTGACAAATTGAAAACTCTAGTCATTGGCGACTCCATTACCCGCAGTATTAGACTTAAAACGAATCATCCAGCGATCATACACTGTTTACCGGGGGGCAGGGCTACCGACGTTAAGGCTAATCTGAAGATGGTGCTGGCTAAAGCTAAAACTGGCGAGTGTAGAGAGTATAGAGATATTGTTATCCACGTCGGCACCAACGATGTTAGGATGAAACAGTCAGAGATCACCAAGCACAACATAGCTTCTGCGTGTAAATCAGCTAGAAAGATGTGTCGGCATCGAGTAATTGTCTCTGGCCCCCTCCCAGTTAGGGGGAGTGATGAGCTCTACAGCAGAGTCTCACAACTCAATCGCTGGTTGAAAACTGTTTTCTGCCCCTCCCAAAAGATAGAATTTGTAGATAATTGGCCCTCTTTCTGGGACACCCACAAACAGGACCAAGCCTGACCTGCTGAGGAGTGACGGATTCCATCCTAGCTGGAGGGGTGCTCTCATTTTATCTACCAGCATAGACAGGGCTCTAACTCCTCAAGCTCCACAATGAAATAGGGTACAGGCCAGGCAGCAGGCTGTTAGCCAGCCTGCCAGCATAGTGGAGTCTGCCACTAGCACAGTCAGTGTAGTCAGCTCAGCTATCACCATTGAGACGGTGTCTGTGCCTCAACCTAGGTTGGGCAAAACTAAACATGGCAGTGTTCGCCTTAGCAATCTCACTAGGATAAAGACCACCTCCATTCCTGTCATTATTGAAAGAGATCATGATACCTCACATCTCAAAACTGGGCTACTTAATGTTAGATCCCTTACTTCAAAGGCAATTATAGTCAATGAACTAATCACTGATCATAATCTTGATGTGTTTGGCCTGACTGAAACATGGCTTAAGCCTGATGAATTTACTGTGTTAAATGAGGCCTCACCTCCTGGCTACACTAGTGACCATATCCCCCGTGCATCCCGCAAAGGCGGAGGTGTTGCTAACATTTATGATAGCAAATTTCAATTTACAAAAAAAAAAATGACGTTTTCGTCTTTTGAGCTTCTAGTCATGAAATCTATGCAGCCTACTCAATCACTTTTTATAGCTACTGTTTACAGGCCTCCTGTGCCATATACAGCGTTCCTCACTGAGTTCCCTGAATTCCTATCGGACCTTGTAGTCATAGCAGATACTATTCTAATCTTTGGTGACTTTAATATTCACATGGAAAAGTCCACAGACCCACTCCAAAAGGCTTTCGGAGCCATCATCGACTCAGTGGGTTTTGTCCAACATGTCTCTGGACCCACCCACTGTCACAGTCATACGCTGGACCTAGTTTTGTCCCATGGAATAAATGTTGTGGATCTTAATGTTTTTCCTCATAATCCTGGACTATCGGACCACAATTTTATTACGTTTGCAATTGCAACAAATAATCTGCTCAGACCCCAACCAAGGATCATCAAAAGTCGTGCTATAAATTCACAGACAACACAAAGATTCCTTGATGTCCTTCCAGATTCCCTCTGTCTACCCAAGGACGCCAGAGGACAAAAATCAGTTAACCACCTAACTGAGGAACTCAATTTAACCTTGCGCAATACCCTAGATGCAGTTGCACCCCTAAAAACTAAAAACATTTCTCATAAGAAACTAGCTCCCTGGTACATAGAAAATACCCGAGCTCTGAAGCAAGCTTCCAGAAAATTGGAACGGAAATGGCGCCACACCAAACTGGAAGTCTTCCGACTAGCTTGGAAAGACAGTACCGTGCAGTATCGAAGAGCCCTTACTGCTGCTCGATCATCCTATTTTTCCAACTTTATTGAGGAAAATAAGAACACTCCGAAATTCCTTTTTGATACTGTCGCAAAGCTAACTAAAAAGCAGCATTCCCCAAGAGAGGATGGCTTTCACTTCAGCAGTGATAAATTCATGAACTTCTTTGAAGAAAAGATCATGATTATTAGAAAGCAAATTACAGACTCCTCTTTAAATCTGCGTATTCCTTCAAAGCTCAGTTGTCCTGAGTCTGCACAACTCTGCCAGAGAGACGCTCAAGTGTTTTAGTACTATATCTCTTGACACAATGATGAAAATAATCATGGCCTCTAAACCTTCAAGCTGCATACTGGACTCTATTCCAACTAAACTACTGAAAGTGCTGCTTCCTGTGCTTGGCCCTCCTATGTTGAACATAATAAACGGCTCTCTATCCACCGGATGTGTACCAAACTCACTAAAAGTGGCAGTAATAAAGCCTCTCTTGAAAAAGCCAAACCTTGACCCAGAAAATATAAAAAACTATCGGCCTATATCGAATCTTCCATTCCTCTCAAAAATTTTAGAAAAGGCTGTTGCGCAACAACTCACTGCCTTCCTGAAGACAAACAATGTGTACGAAATGCTTCAGTCTGGTTTTAGACCCCATCATAGCACTGAGACGGCACTTGTGAAGGTGGTAAATTACATTTTAATGGCATCGGACCGAGGCTCTGCATCTGTCCTCGTGCTCCTAGACCTTAGTGCTGCTTTTGATACCATCGATCACCACATTCTTTTGGAGAGATTGGAAACCCAAATTGGTCTACACGGACAAGTTCTGACCTGGTTTAGATCTTATCTTATCTTATCTGTTATTTGTCCTCAAATCAACTGTACATTTCGGTGTTCCTCAAGGTTCCGTTTTAGGACCACTATTGTTTTTACTATATATTTTACCTCTTGGGGATGTTATTCGAAAACATAATGTTAACTTTCATGGCTATGCGGATGACACACAGCTGCACATTTCAATTAAACATGGTGAAGCCCCAAAATTGCCCTTGCTAGAAGCATGTGTTTGAGACATAAGGAAGTGGATGGCTGCAAACTTTCTATGTTTAAACTTGGACAAAACAGAGATGCTTGTTCTAGGTCCCAAGAAACAAAGAGATCTTCTGTTGAATCTGACAATTAATCTTAATGGTTGTACAGTCGTCTCAAATAAAACTGTGAAGGACCTCGGCGTTACTCTGGACCCTGATCTCTCTTTTGAAGAACATATCAAGACCATTTCAAGGACAGCTTTTTTCCATCTACGTAACATTGTAAAAATCAAAAACTTTCTGTCCAAAAATTATGCAGAAAAATGTATCCATGCTTTTGTCACTTCTAGGTTAGACTACTGCAATGCTCTACTTTCCGGCTACCCGGATAAAGCACTAAATAAACTTCAGTTAGTGCTAAATACGGCTGCTAGAATCCTGACTAGAACCAAATAATTTGATCATATTACTCCAGTGCTAGCCTCTCTACACTGGCTTCCTGTCAAAGCAAGGGCTGATTTCAAGGTTTTACTGCTAACCTACAAAGCATTACATGGGCTTGCTCCTACCTATCTCTCTGATTTGGTCCTGCCGTACATACCTACACGTACGCTACAGTCACAAGACGCAGGCCTCTTAATTGTCCCTAGAATTTCTAAGCAAACAGCTGGAGGCAGGGCTTTCTCCTATAGAGCTCCATTTTTATGGAACGGTCTGCCTACCCATGTCAGAGACGCAAACTCGGTCTCAACCTTTAAGTCTCTACTGAAGACTCATCTCTTCAGTGGGTCATATGATTGAGTGTAGTCTGGCCCAGGAGTGGGAAAGTGAACGGAATGGCTCTGGAGCAACGAACCGCCCTCTTGGGTTGTTCCGTGGCGGAGGTCTTTGTGGGCTATACTCAGCCTTGTCTCAGGATGGTAAGTTGGTGGTTGAAGATATCCCTCTAGTGGTGTGGGGGCTGTGCTTCGGCAAAGTGGGTGGGGTAATATCCTTCCTGTTTGGCCCTGTCCGGGGGTGTCCTCGGATGGGGCCACAGTGTCTCCTGACCCCTCCTGTCTCAGCCTCCAGTATTTATGCTGCAGTAGTTTATGTGTCGGGGGGCTAGGGTCAGTTTGTTATATCTGGAGTACTTCTCCTGTCCTATTCGGTGTCCTGTGTGAATCTAAGTGTGCGTTCTCTAATTCTCTCCTTCTCTCTTTCTTTCTCTCTCTCGGAGGACCTGAGCCCTAGGACCATGCCCCATGACTACCTGACATGATGACTCCTTGCTGTCCCCAGTCCACCTGGCCGTGCTGCTGCTCCAGTTTCAACTGTTCTGCCTTATTATTATTCGACCATGCTGGTCATTTATGAACATTTGAACATCTTGGCCATGTTCTGTTATAATCTCCACCCGGCACAGCCAGAAGAGGACTGGCCATCCCACATATGCTCTCTCTAATTCTCTCTTTCTTTCTCTCTCTCGGAGGACCTGAGCCCTAGGACCATGCCCCAGGAATACCTGACATGATGACTCCTTGCTGTCCCCAGTCCACCTGACCGTGCTGCTGCTCCAGTTTAAACTGTTCTGCCTTATTATTATTCGACCATGCTGATCATTTATGAACATTTGAACATCTTGGCCATGTTCTGTTATAATCTCCACCCGGCCCAGCCAGAAGAGGACTGGCCAGCCCACATATGCTCTCTCTAATTCTCTCTTTCTTTCTCTCTCTCGGAGGACCTGAGCCCTAGGACCATGCCCCAGGAATACCTGACATGATGACTCCTTGCTGTCCCCAGTCCACCTGACCGTGCTGCTGCTCCAGTTTCAACTGTTCTGCCTTATTATTATTCGACCATGCTGGTCATTTATGAACATTTGAACATCTTGGCCATGTTCTGTTATAATCTCCACCCGGCACAGCCAGAAGAGGACTGGCCACCCCACATAGCCTGGTTCCTCTCTAGGTTTCTTCCTAGGTTTTGGCCTTTCTAGGGAGTTTTTCCTAGCCACCGTGCTTCTTCACCTGCATTGCTTGCTGTTTGGGGTTTTAGGCTGGGTTTCTGTACAGCACTTTGAGATATCAGCTGATGTACGAAGGGCTTTATAAATAAATTTGATTTGATTTGAGCTCAATTTCGAGTCTCATAGGGTCTGAATACTTATGTAATAAGGTATCTGTTTTTTTATACACTTGCAACAAATGTGTAAACACCTGTTTTTGCTTTGTCTATATGGGGTATTGTGTGTAGATTGATGATGGGGAAAAAAAAATGTTATACATTTTAGAATAAGGCTGTAACATAACAAAATGTGGAAAAAGGGAAGTGGTCTGAATATCTGACCAGATCCCACTATCTCCCACACTGAAACATGTATCCTCTCATTCCACTCCTAATTTTCCTCCTCTCTCCTTTTCTACTTCTCTCGTTCCCTCTCCTCACCCTTGCTCTCTCCTCCCTCTAATATGTTCATCACCACTCCTCTCTCTCTTGCTCTCCCCTCCATTCTCGCTCTCTCTACCCCACCATCTATCTCTTTCTCTCTATTTCCCCAGCACTAAAGTGGAGTTGACAACAGCAGTGTAGGGGGGACAAGACAATACAAAAAGAGCTAGTTGCTGTCATCACTTCCAGACCCGTTGCTTCAATCAAATATATTATTGTATGATTGCAAATATAGGCTCAGGGCTCAACATTAACAATTGTCCGAATGGACAAGTAACAAAAAATAAATAAAAATCACACAAAAATCACAATATAAAACAATTAGGCTACCCGATCGGATCAAAGTGTCCTCCGGATGTGATGTTGGGCTCACTGTCGTCCCAATCTCTGCAGAGCGCATAATTATAATTATTGTATAAAATTATTGTAGGCCTGCATTGACGTCACAAGTGGTCTTTCAATCATGCAGACGTGAGCTGCGTTTTTGAGATCAAAGCGAGCCTAGTCACGTTTGTACATTTGTTGATAATAATTGTTAGTGAGTTATTTGCCCAGTCATTTTTGGTCAACAATTAAAATCCTGGGAAAGTCATGGCGGTTGCATCGAATGCGTAGGTGCCAGTGGGCCATTGCCAGAGAAGAGAGAGAGAAAGCAAGAGACAGAGAGAGACATTTGCGTAGCAGATAACTACAAAAATATACAAAACATTAAGAACACCTTCCTAATATTGAGTTGCACCCTTTTGCCATCAGAACAGCCTAAATTCGTTATGGCATGGTCTCTATGAGGTGTCGAAAGCATTCCACAGGGATGCTGGCCCATGTTAACTCCAATGCGTCTCACAGTTGTGTCAAGTTGGCTGGATAGACCATTCTAGATACACACAGGAAAACTGTTGAGTGTGAAAAACCCAGCAGCAAATCCATCTTTAACCTGTCTCCTCCCTTCCACCTACACTGATTTTAGTGGATTTAAAAAGTGACTTCAATGAGGGATCATAGCTTTCACATGGATTCACCTGGTCAGTATATGTCAAGGAAAGATAAATGTTTTGTACCCTCAGGGTAGAGAGCCAATTCAAAAATGTTTATTGTTTGGGTGGTTCTCACCAGTTAACTATTTAGCATGCATTAATGTCATGTCATGTCCTAAAATAACTTTCCACCAGCACTCGTGTATAACCGCACATTTCCAACACGCAGGTGATATGGATGCACAGTTGATGAAACCAATGCTGCATATTCTGGTTGTAAAACAGTCTCTCAAGCTCTCAAAATAGGCTAGGATTCTCCTCTATTCAATACTGGCCATGACATTCTGACAAAGTAAAAATACATATATTCTTAGAATAGCTTAATTGACAAGTAACTCCTATGCTGTCAAGATTTCCCTGAGATGTATTTTGTGAAGTGGTTCCTTGCATCATACAACAACATTTTCAGTCACATTTTTTTGCCAATGGTGTTATAGACCTTTTTTTTGTTGGGACAAGTGACTTGAGATTTCAGACAAGTAAAATAATAAAGTCTACTGGACAAGTGGCTAAAAAAGTTAATGTCAAGCCCTGTAGGCTGCAAGTACACACACACACACACACACACACACACACACACACACACAATGTCCGAGTCCTTGTGTAAAGGTCATTGTGTGCATGTATGATGGTGACACATCCTTTGAGAAAATATTACAATGGGGATTTCTATTCTCAGGTTGTATTTATTTTCATCTATGCTCTACCAAGAGATACAGTTATAGTTGTAGCATCAATAAGAATGATAAAAATGTTTTTCTTGGGATTTCTCACAGGGTGATTTTTACTTACAAAAAAAAAAATCATACTGTTTGTGACCACTCTGGACATATTTAGCCTGTCTCTGGTCAGGTTTAAGACCACAGGAAAGTAAAATATTGTCCATGTAACCATAGCAGATTCCTTTGTGTTCTCAGTCTTTGTGCCAGGGGCTTCCTCTAGGCTACTAAAGTCTGACAGGTGGGGAAAGGAGGAGAGGGTAGGGGAGAGGAGGGGACGGGGCAGGGAAGCGAAAGGAAAGGGTAGGGGAGAGGTGGGGACAGGGCAGGGGAGAAGAGGAGCAGAGGGGTGGGGAGTGGATGAGAAGGGACAGAAAGGGCTGGGACAGGAGGGGACAGGGCAGGGGAGAAGAGGAGGAGAGGGGTGGGGACAGGGCAGGGGAGAAGAGGAGGAGAGGGGTGGGGAGAGGAGGGGACAGGGCAGGGGAGAAGAGGAGGAGAGGGGTGGGGAGAGGTGGGGACAGGGCAGGGGAGAAGAGGAGGAGAGGGGTGGGGAGAGGAGGCGACGGGCAGGGAAGCAGAGGAAAGGGTAGGGGAGAGGTGGGGACAGGGCAGGGGAGAAGAGGAGGAGAGGGGTGGGGAGAGGAGGGGACAGGGCAGGGGAGAAGAGGAGGAGAGGGGTGGGGAGAGGAGGGGACGGGGCAGGGAAGCAGAGGAAAGGGTAGGGGAGAGGTGGGGACAGGGCAGGGGAGAAGAGGAGGAGAGAGGTGGGGAGAGGAGGGGACGGAGCAGGGGAGAAGAGGAGGAGAGGGGTGGGGAGAGGTGGGGACAGGGCAGGGGAGAAGAGGAGGAGAGGGGTGGGGAGAGGATTAGAAGGGACAGAAAGGGCTGGGACAGGAGGAAAGGAGACATTTAATTTTGCATAAGGCAAATCATAAGGACTACAAATGAAATGGTCTTTTTCAAATGGTTTTGTGAGTATGAGCGGGGAGAGAGAGAGAGAGAGAGAGAAAGAAAGAGAGAATGAGTGTGGGAGCATGCATACTTGGATATGTGCTGTATATGGATGTGTTCAGACTATACATTACATTCTATGTACACTACCGTTCAAAAGTTAGAAAGGTCCTTGTTTTCCTTGAACACATACATGAAACGAGTTCCAAAATGAATAGGACATATAGTCAAGAGAATGAGGTTGACAAAGTTATAAATAATGATTTTTTAAAATTGAAATAATAATTGTGTCCTTCAAACTTTGCTTTCGTCAAAGAATCCTCAATTTTCAGAAATTACAGCCTTGCGAACCTTTGGCATTGTACCTGTAAATTTGTTGAGGTTATCTTAAGAGATTTCACCATATGCTTCCTGAAACACCTCCCACAAGTTAGATTGGCTTGATGGGCACTTTTTACCATACGGTCTAGCTGCTCCCACAACAGCTCAATAGGTTTGAGATCCGGTGACTGTGCTGGCCACTCCATTATAGACAGAATACCAGCTGACTGCGTCTTCCCTAAATAGTTATTGTATAGTTTGGAGCTGTGCTTTGGGTCATTGTCCTGTTGTAGGAGGAAATTGGCTCCAATTAAGCGCCGTCCACAGGGTATGGCATGGCTTTGCAAAAAGGATCGACAGCCTTCCTTCTTCAAGATCCCTTTTACCCTGTACACATCTCCCACTTTACCACCACCAAAGCACCCCCAGACCATCACATTGCCTCCATCATGCTTGACAGATGGCGTCAAGCACTCCTCCAGCATATTTTCATTTTTTTTTTGCATCTCACAAATGTTCTTCTTTGTGATCCGAACAACAAACTTAGATTTATCTGTCCATATTTTTTTTTCTCCAATTTTCCAATGTCCAGTGTCTGTGTTCTTTTGCCCATCTTAATCTTTTCTGTTATTGGCCAGTCTGAGATATGACTTTTTATTTGCAACTTTGTCTAGAAAGCCATCATCCCGGAGTCGCCTCTTCACTGTTGACGTTGAGATTGGTGTTTTGTGGGTACTGTTTAATGAAGCTGCCAGTTAAGGACTTGTGAGGCGTCTGTTTCTCAAACTAGACATTCTATTGTACTTGTCCTCTTGCTCAGTTGTGCACTGGGGATTCCCACTCCCTTTTCTATTCTGGTTAGAGCCCGTTTGCGCTGTTCTGTGAAGGGAGTAGTACACAGCTTTGTACGAGATCTTTGGTTTCTTGGCAATTTCTTGCATGGAATAGCCTTCATTTCTCAGAACATGAATAGACTGACGAGTTTCAGAAGAAAGTTATTTTGTTTCTGGCCATTTAGAACCTGTAATTGAACCCACAGATGCTCCAGATCCTCAACTAGTCTAAAGAAGGCCAGTTTTATTGGTTCTTTAATCAGAACAACAGTTTTCAGCTGTGCTGACATAATTACAAAAGGCTTTTCTAATGATCAATTAGCCTTTTAAAATGATAAACTTGGATTAGCTAACACACCGTGCCATTGGAACACAGGAGTGATGTTTGCTGATAATGGGCCTCTGTACGCCTATGTAAATATTCCATAAAAAATCTGTCGTTTCCAGCTACAATAGTCATTTACAACTTTAACAATGTCTACACTGTATTTCTGATCAATGTAATGTTATTGTAATGGAATTTTTTTGGGTTTTCTTTCAAAAACAAGGACATTCCTAAGCAACGCCAAACTTTTGAATGGTAGTGTAAGTCACGTATATGTATTTCCATCGGAATGTATTCAGATCAGATGCACATCATTATTCTTCAATGTGTGTGTGTGTGCATGCATATGCCCAGTATATTGAATGCAGTGGCTCAGTGGAGTGTGTGTATGATGTGTGAGCGGCTGCTGCTGGTGCTCTGGTAGGCACATAATATAGGAGTCTGAGCGCACGGACGAGTGCCTCATCCCTCCTTCCTATCTCTCTCTCTCCCTTCTCCTCCACTCTCTCTGATGGATTGGAGGAACGGGTGCATCTGCATACATAGACTACACACAGCATGGCTTTCAATTACCATTGTCAAATAAATATATACTCCAGGATCCTATTTGAGATAAAGGTATGCAAACACATGCATATGGATGCGAGCGCACACACACATATAAATACACACACACACTCTCAACCATGGAATTATGTTCACATACATACATGTGGGCACATACAAATGCATGCATGTATGCACACACGTGCACATACATACACACACACACAGTACAATATTTCTCTTGGTACCAATGACTTAGATAATTGTCACCACCGACACTCAAAAGACAACATATCCTCCAGTTTAAGCATTAGCATATTCATGATGGTAACTGGAAAACTGTCTAATTTGCAAATTAAATGTGTATTATATTGTTTGTTTGAATTTAATTAAAGTGAATCTGGGGAATATACCAAAGAAGGAAATTAAAATACATTCATAGGAAAATAGAAGGTGAAAACGGAAGAAAGTTTCAGGCAGAAACTAGGCTAAACACTCAAATCTGCTACAATAAATAGGCCTACATACTATTACTGTTATCATTTTGCTACTCACGAACTATACCGAACAAAAATATAAACGCAACATGTAAAGTTTTGGTTCCATGTTTCATGAGCTGAATTAAAAGATCCAAGAAATGTTCCATATGCACAAAATGTTTTTCTTCCAAATGTTTATTTCTCTCAAATGCCAAGACATATCAAGAAGCTGATTAAACAGCATGACCATTACACAGGTGCACCTTGTGCTGGAGACAATAAAAGGGGGGACAATAAAAGTTGTCACACAACACAATTCCACAGCCGTCGGAAGTTTTGAGGGAGCGTGCAATTGGCATGCTGACTGCAGGAATGTCCACCAGAGCTATTGCCAGATAATTTAATGTTAATTTCTCTACCAAAAGGGGGGGAGGATATTCCCTCCCAATGGATGCGCTCCTGCCCAGTCATGGAATCCATAGATTAGGGCATCATTAATTTATTCAATTTATTTCAAATGACTGATTTAATGATATGAACTGTAACTCAGTAAAATCGCTGCGTTTATATTTTTGTTCAGAATACTTAGCAATGATTGTGTACCTACAGCCTGGCATATTGTAGAGCAGAAAAACAAAGCACATGTCAAGATATCGAACAAAAACATTTACTATGAATACCAACTGACTAGCTACTATACAATGGTGTTCTATAGTAATCAGTAGTCAGTTGTGAAACAAAGGACAATAGCACACGTTGGAATATAGACCAAATACATTTACCCATCATGCATTGCCAAGTCATCAAAAAAACAGGCGAGGGATTAGAATAAAAGCAAAGCTCAACTCCGGCACAGGTATTTCACTTTAATGAACTGCTGTAGGAGCTGACTGACTAAATCAGTCTGTCACTAAATCAGTGGGGAAGGGGTCTCATGAAAGTGTCCCCCTTCACGTACCTTACTCCTCTCCTCCTCTTGGCTCATTCAAGTTAATGACACACACTCTCCCGCCGTATATCAGTATCCTGTTTGATCCAGCTACCGGCCATTAAAATTTGATGGGCCACCTAGTCTTCCACTACCCCTGGCTGGGTGTGTCAGGAGGCGTAGGGGTAACGCACTATATTGCGTCCCTGTCGGATAAGTTGCAGGTGGAAATGTTCTGAGTCATGCTCGGGAAGATAGATAACTGGGCATATGTGAATCACTGTGCGAAGACTTTGACATATTTGACCCCAATAAAAACTCCCTGCAAAGACGTTTGCTACCAATTGAATCGATTCAGGTCTCAAGGGAAGGGAGGGGAGGATGTTTTGGTATATGAAGTGTATCATACAGAGCCTTTGATGAATAGCAGTAGAACATAATGGAGCAAACAAGAGCATTGCTTTAGAAAGTGTGTCAATATACTCAAGTCTTCATAATAGACGTACTGAGCGTAAGCAAGTTTCCAACCTATTCCCATCTGATCTACGGATGAGACTTGCCATGACAAAGTCATTTTGTTGTCATTTATTTTTCCTTTTCCCTCTCTTTATTCAGTCAGTTATCCTGTATACAAAATGGTGGTTGGATGGCTGCAGCCTAGCATTATCTGGCTGTTGTTTAACCATTGTGCTATACTCAGAAGAGGCGTTCTTCCTACAATGAGTGACTGGCAAGCTTTACCATGCTAACGTGCTAACATCTGTGAGAGAATACCTGGCCCCTACTGGCTTTGCGCGATGCTCAAATGTGTCCCCTCCCTTTACCTCCTCTGTCTTTTGTTGGCTGTTTCCAGTTTCTGCTGTTGTTTGTGGATCGTAATTTGTTTTCGGCGGAGTGGGAGATGGTGCTGGCTCCCGCCACTGCACCATGGATGCCCGAAGACAATGGGCGTCATGGGTGGCTCTGACGGCGAGCGATTATTGTGTTATGAAGAGCTGAGAGGAGGCAGAGCACTGCTCTCAGAACTGGATGGATCTCTTCATTTCTGATTACCATTTGAAATGAGCTACTCCACCAGGACACATGAAACGTTTGAGCCTCGGAAGTTGGAAAGACATTAACATGCATTGTTTGTTTGATGGAGCGTGTGTCTGTGTGCGCACATGTACACACATTCTCGTATTTGTGTGTGTTTGTTCGCATTTTTGAGTGTGCATACATTTTTTTACTCTTTGGATCATTTCACTGACACAAACACAATAGTCGCAGCGGACAATGATCACTGACCACTAATTCTAACTTATTTATTGTAGAACCCGTTAAATAGAGCCTACAACAGTTGCTAGGCAGCTGAATATTTTCTCGTCTTTAGGGAACAACATGCTGACAAAAAAGCCAAAAAAGTGAAGTTCTCCTCTCCTTTGCAGTTTGTCCCTCGTCGTTAATGAGCTCTGTTCTCTGTCGCCATTATCACTTGATGGCCTCCTCTATTATTCATGGTGGCCTTTTTCTCACGCTATTGTCGCGGGGAATCCATCTCAACTGCTGTGGGTTTCTCACTCTTCTGAGAGAGAAATGACTGTGTTTGCATGCAGCCAAGGCATCAGTGAGGGAGCCCCAGCGAATGACAGTTAGAACAAAGGATGCTTGGCTCAGGGTTCGTACAAACAGTGGCAAGTCAAATTAAAGGAGTTTAACCCTTTCCCATGTACCATCACATGGGTGTGATCGTTCTACAGTGGTCCCAGAAGCGTACGATCACACCGGTGTGATTAGAACGCTTATTTATTCACAGAAGTATCTATAGCATAACACAATCATCCAAACCAGAAAAATGTAGCCTACATTTGTCCTAGGGCTAAGTGAGGAAAGATTGACGCAACACAAGCGGTCATATTTTCTAACTCTCGGCTGACATAAACTACAACATGAATTAGCTAAGTAATCCGATGATGATGAGTTTCAGCGTGCAGCCATGCTTTTTTTACTTACAGAAACCAAAGATAATAAGAGAAGACAAGATGAGTTTGGTTTGTTTATAGTATGCATGTTGAAGGGGTGTGTCGTCTACCATCATTCACATCCCACCATTCACTTCCTGAAGTTCTCAAAAAATGAGTGAACCCTTACTCGCCTCATTTTGTTATAGCATCTTTGGTCCGACAGACAATTACGTGAAACCCAGAATGCATTGTATGTCAACAAACATTGCTCCACACATACAGTAGTTGGAATAAGCTTAGATCCTCATAATCAGTACAACCTTCAAAAAAGTATTTTACACACATACTATGTGCCCATTACAATCTATGCAAGAATTGGAATGCATGATTTATCACTGGTAAATGAAAAACATGTGAATAAAACAGTAAATATATCAATAATTACCCCACAAAACATTTTCTGATAGTGATTTATTGATACAAATGGTTGGATGCTGGCAGTCAATCACGTAACCTCTCACTCCCTCTCTGAGCCATTCAGTGTTGTTGTTTATGTATCTAGCTAGTGAGCTAAGCTGTAGCATTAGCAATGTCTTTCAAAAGGAGACAACTCACAAATGCGGACATGCTGGAAAAAATATATGAGTCTGAAAGTCAGGAATCAGATTCTGACAGTGAGGAGCTGCCATTGAGAACCCTGAATCTGAGGACCCCTTGTCCACTGACAAAGTCCCTGATCCCTTTGAAGATCCTGGTGGTGATGAAGGCAGACCGACAGTGGATGAAGTACAGGAGTTCTGTGGTAGCTGGAAGGCCGTCAGCCATTTCACCCCTCCTGGCCCTGCTGTTTGCTTTGATGAGTCCCCGTCTGGAGTGCAACACCCCTTGCCATTTCCATCTGAGGCAGAGTGCTTCAAATTGTTTCTGACAGAGGAGCTGGTGGGAGACATAGCAGAGACCAATCACTTTGCCTTGGAGCTACAGGAGAAGAGAGAGCCAGGAGTGGGGGGGACAACCACAATTAGTGAAATGTATACCTTCCTGGTGACAGTCCTTCTCATGGAGATAGTAAAGAAGAACTCCCTAAGAGAATTCTGGAGCACAGATCCTACGTTTGCAACTCCCTTCTTTGTCACCCTCTTTTCCCAAGATTGCTTCCTAGTACTGCTGCGATGACTGCATTTCATCAACAATGTTACTGCCATCCTAAATGACCCGTTATACAAAATAAAAAATGTTAACAGCTGGCAGTAAAGTGGCCTGACAAACAAAACATCCATGTCCTCTCCACTGTCCATACAGCAACCATGTTGGCCACAGGGAAGGTGGACCACCTGACGGGAGAGAGAATCAAACCAGACTGACTCTGTGCTTGAGTATAACCTAAAAATGGGGGCAGTGGTTAAGGCAGACATGATAAACAGCTTTGTGGAATGCACTCAGAAAACAACCAAGTGGTATAAGAATATATTTTTCCAGGGTAGCTTCAAAATACAACAAGCCAATAATTCTCTGACGCAATTAGCATTGTTTTACAGAGAAAATAGAATAATGTAACTAGCTACATAAGCACGATTGAATATAACACCATGAAGGTTATAAAATGAGTAACGTTACCCCGCGTGTCCGCGATAATAAGGAATATACACAAAAATATTATGCTACAGTAGAAACGACATAACACGACACGCAAAAACGATTATAAAGTAATAAGGCACTTACTTTGAAACACACACATTTCCAAAGTTATTATTGGTAACGAAAACAACTTTGACTGCGATGCAGGCAACAGATGACAAATATGAACACGTGTATGTGTCACGTTCTGACCTTATTTCCTTTGTTTTGTATTTATTTAGTATGGTCAGGGTGTGAGTTGGGTGGGCAGTCTATGTTTGTTTTTCTATGATTTGGGTATTTCTATGTTTCGGCCTAGTATGGTTCTCAATCAGAGGCAGGTGTCATTAGTTGTCTCTGACTGACAATCATACTTAGGTAGCCTGGGTTTCACTGTGCGTTTGTGGGTGATTGTTCCTGTCTCTGTGTTTGCACCAGATAGGGCTGTTTTGAGTTTTCACATTTCTTGTTTTGTTAGTTATTTCAAGTATAGTTGTCTTTATTAAAAGCATGAATAACCACCACGCTGCATTTTGGTCCGCCTCTCCTTCAGATGAAGAAAACCGTTACAGTATGCAGGACGGCAGATGAGCAAATGTCTGCAGACTTGAACTGCACAAACAATTGGGAAGTGTTTGGGGAATTTTGTCCGGGTCAGAAATGTCCAAAAAATGAATTGGTCTGCAAAAGTTAAAATGACTACTTTTATGTGAATGAATGAGGTGGAACACACCTCAATTCAAACTGGCCTTAGAAAAAATAAAAAACTTGTTAGAAAATAATTTGAAATTGACAAGTTGAAAACAGCCTATGAATAAAAACAAGCTGTGTGCTTTGGTTTGAGGGCAGTGCGGATTAAATGTACTGTTACATAACAATTACTTTCTGGAATGGAGAGAACGTTCTAACATTACGTGCATAAAAAAACTCACGCTGGGGTGACCGTTAGAGATATTTGGAACTCACACATGAAAAGGTTATAGTACTTTTTCAAGCAAGTAATATTTATTTTCAAGGACCATCAATTTGTAATAGTTCCTATTGTGCAATTGTTTGTAGTCGCCACCGGGTGTTCTGTGGTGGCGACTACTGACTATTCATCACTCCCTTACAAAATCTACTCAACAATCAAAGTTTCCAACCAATTTACTACATACATAAGTGGTAAGTCAGTACTGCTGATGTTCAGTACATATTTCCTAATATGAACTGTAACTAAAATCTTAGAAATTGTTGCATGTTGCATTTATATTTTTGTTCAGTGGACATGATAATATTAAAATTGTCTTTACATTTCACCACAGGCTGTCCCAACACAGAATGACCTGAAAGTGAATGCTGACAGTGTAAAAGGCCCTTAGCTGAAATCTACTCCCATTTGAAGAGAAACAAGTCATTCATGTGTTTGAGAAGATTTAAGATTCTCTCAGGTTACATTTCAGGGGACCCCACATGGATCCCAGACCCCAAGTTTGGGAACCACTGTATACTACTAACCTCTCTTTGCATCTCATTTGCCTCCATTGCAGCCTGATTCCCCACTGTCTGTCTCACTACTTTCTGAAAATAAATGCATTTTGTTATGACAACTTATAGTAGCCCATATTTTGATTATAGCTAGGTTAATTTCAGTCAACTGCACCCGCTGACGTCAAGCTCCATTCAACATTAGCTTCTAACTTCATCCTTCTATCCAGCTCGTTATAGCTAGCTATCTGGCTAACAGCCAAAGCCCTTGCGCTACCTAGCTAGCTAGGTTGACATCTGACTGAAAAGTCTGCAACTATTTACCAGTTGTAAACTCATTCTCCGAGAGTGAGGGGGGCTTTGTTTAGGTAATGTCTGTTGACATGGCAAGAGTCGAGGTAAGTCACAAATGAAAAGGTGCGTGAAAGGCGTTTACCCTCCACTACATTCCTGGTTGGGTCTGGCAAAACACATTCATAAACATCAATATCCTGCCAGGCAGGATTAAATCAACAACAGCCCGGCATTTTAGCTATTGATGTGGCATTTTCCGGCGACTCATCAGTCAGTTCTGTGCCTGCCTGGCTGAGTGCCAGTTTTGGCTGGAATGAGCGAGCTCGCCTGGCAACCAGAGCGCAAAATATGTTAGGAAATACAATTTGGTAGTCTGCCTGGAAATTAATTTGCAAGACCAACACATTTTTCAAATATTTTTCAAATACATATTTTATCAATTTCTCACCTTTCAAATACCAATTTGAGAAAATGTCAGATTTTCAAGGCATTCCAGTACTTTAAGCACCTTTAAGCACCAAATCCCGGGAAAGATGAACAACAAGAAGATTCAACTCATCTTTAGCTGTGACTGCATTCGCCTGTCGAATCTGATCTATTCTCATATGTGAACATATAAGTGTCATTCAACAAATATCACTAAGTATTGTCTGTTTAAGGATGAAAGGAGATTGAGCAGTGTTAGCAGATAGAGACTTTGGGGATGCAGTGTTCAGAAGGGTTGATTAAAAAATAACATGGCTATGAAGGAGTCCTAGATTCTTTGGATTTCACAGACGCCAACTTTTTTTTAATAAGAATCTTATTATATGATTTGCCCATCTCTGCTAACATTCTGATACACTGTCTCTTCCCCCCCTACCTTATCATCCTCCTACCCATCTCCTTTGAATTTAATTTGTTTCCATGGAAACCCAACATGGCCCGTGCAGCGTTCTCTAGTGGCTGTCTCGTCACTGCATGGCAGGTCGGCTCCATTTCAACAGTACATGCTCCCTTGACAGGTAGCATTCTGAGGGGCATGCATATCCTAAGCTTGAGCCGAACAACTATACATCATCCATATTGGAATCATATTAGTGGATCTATCAATCAATTTTAAATAGAGAGGCAATTTGTTTTCACACATTTTACATTTACATTTTAGTCATTTAGAAGGTGCTCTTATCCAGAGCGACTCACAGGAACAATTAGGGTTAAGTGCCTTGCTCACCTAGTCGGCTTGGCCAGTAACCTTTCGGGATACTGGCCCAACACTCTTCACCGCTATGCTACCTGCCACCCTTTTCAGCACTTATATTATTGAAGATATCAATACTATTAAATAACACATATAGTGTAGTAACCAAAAAAGTGTTAAACAAATCAAAATATATTTATATTTGAGATTCTTCAAAGTAGCCACCCTTTGCTTTGATGACAGCTTTGTACACTCTTGGCATTCTCTCAACTTGCTTCGAGAGGTAGTCTGGAATGCTTTTCAATTAACAGGTGTGCCTTGTCAAACTTTAATTTGTGTTATTTCTTTCCTTCTTAATGCTTTGAGCCAATCATTTGTGTTATGACAAGGTAGGGGTGGTATACAGAATATTTGGTAAAAGACCAAGTCCATATTATGGCAAGAACAGCTCAAACACGCAAAGAAAAATGACAGTCCATCATTACTTTAATACATAAAGGTCAGTCAATCCGTAAAATTTCAATACGTTTTTTAAGTTCTTCTTCTTTTTGCAGTCGCAAAAACCATCAAGCGATATGTTGAAACTTGCTCTCATGAGGACCACCACAAGAAAGGAAGAACCAGAGTTACCTCTGCTGCAGAAGATAAGTTCATTAGAGTTAACTGCACCTCAGATTGCATCCCAAATAAATGCTTCACAGAGTTCAAGAAACAGACACATCTCAACATCAATTGTTCAGAGGAGACTGTGTGAATCAGGTCTTCATGGTTGAATTGCTGCAAAGAAACAACTACTAAAGGACACCAATAAGAAGAAGAGACTTGCTTGGGCCAAGAAACATGAGCAATGGCCATTAGACCGAAGGAAATCTGTCCTTTGGTCTGATGAGTCCAAACACAGTCTTTGTGAGATGCAGAGTAGGTGAACAGATTATCTCCGCATGTGTGGTTCCGACTGTGAAGCATGGAGAAGGGGGTGAGATGGTGTGGGGTTACTTTGCTTGTGACACTGTCAGTGATGTATTTAGAATTCAAGGCACACTTAACCAGCATGGCTACCACAAAATTCTGCAGCAATACGCCAGCCCATCTGTTTTTTTGCTTAATAGGACTATCATTTGTTTTTCAACAGGACAATGACCCAACACACCTCCAGGCTGTGTAAGGGCTATTGACCAAGAAGGAGAGTGATGGAGTGCTGCATCAGATGACCTGGCCTCCACAATTACCTGACCTCAACCCAATTGATATGGTTTGGGATGAGTTGGACCGCAGAGTGAAGGAAAAGCAGACAACAAGTGCTCAGCATATGTGGGAACTCCTTCGACTGTTGGAAAATAATTCCAGGTGAAGCTGGTTGAGAGAATGCCAAGCGTGTGCAAAGCTTTAATCAAGGCTACTTTAACACTTTTTGGGTTACTACATTATTCCATATGTGGAATATCATCATTTTGATGTCTTCACTATTACTAGAAAATAGTAAAACAAAGAAAAACCCTTCAATGAGTAGGTGTGTCCAAACTTTTGACTGGTACTGTAAAATCTTGAGAATCACAATACATATCATATCGGCACTTAAGTATCATGATAATATTGTATTGTGAGGTCCCTGGCAATTTCCAACCCTAGTACCTCCCAGTAAATTGGAATTGCAAAGCACACTAGATTAAAATATACAACATTCAAAACAGAAGTCCTACATGTAAGCAGCTCGACAAAAGATTTGACCTATCGGACTACATAACTGTTAGATCCCTGAACACAGGATATATCTAGTAGCACAACAACGACAAGCAAAGGAAACTTCCCACGCAATGGATAGGTAACCTCATGAGAAAAAAAATACATCAAACATTATACAATTTTTGGTCGGTCCCATCCGAGCATCGCCCGAAAATATTTTGGGTATGTCAGATTGTTCTGGCACTTCTCACATACAAACTTAATTGGGGGGAAGTATTTTTGACCTGCTTTTTTACATTTGATTCACAAGACATATTTTTTGTTGTTGTTGGTGAAAGTGCCAATTTTAGGCCCGTTCAGACCCATTGACTTGTTCCAGATTGTGTTAAATACAGTGTTGTGTTAATATGGATTAAATAAAAAATAAAAAAATCCTCATCAATTTACACACAATACCCCATAATGAAAAAGCCAAAACAGATTTTTGGAAATGTTTGCTAATTTAATAAACATCAAACAGAAATACCTTATTTACACAAGTATTCTGACCCTTTGCTATGAGACTCGAAATTCAGCCTAGGTGCATCCTGTATCCATTGATCATCCTTGAGATGCTTCTATACATTGACGTAATTAAATTGATTGGACATGATTTGGAAAGGCACACACCTGTCTATGTACTGTAAGATCCCCCAAGCCATGAAGTCAAAGTAATTGTCCGTAGAGCTCAGAGACAGGATTGTGACTAGGCATAGATCTGGGGAAGGGTACCAAAACATTTCTACAGCATTGAAGGTCCCCAGGAACACAGTGGCCTCCATCATTCTTAAATGGAAGAAGTTTGGAACCACCAAGACTATTCCAAGAGCTAGTCACCAGGCCAAACTGAGCAATCAAGGGAAAAGGGCCTTGGTCAGGGAGGTGACGAAGAACCCGATGGTCACTCCAAGTGGACTGTCATTGGACTTTTACTGAGGAGTGGCTATAGAGCTCCTCTGTGGGGATGGGAAAACCTTCCAGAAGGACAAACATCTCTGCAGCACTCCACCAATTAGGCAATTAGGCCTGAATGCCAAGCGTCAAGTCTGGAGGAAACCTGGCACCATCCCTATGGTGAAGCATGGTGGCAGCATCATGCTGTGGGGATGTTGGTCAGCGGCAAGGACTGGGAGGCTAGTCAGGATCAAGGGAAAGATGAATGGAGCAAAATACAGAGATGCTTGATGAAAACCTGCTCCAGAGCGCTCAGCACCTCAGACTGGGGTAATGGTTCACCTTCCAACAGGAAAATAACCCCAAGCACACAACCAAGACAATGCTGCCAAAGGTGCTTCAACAAAGTACTGAGTAAAGGTTCTGAATACTTTAGTAAATGTGATATCAGTTTTTTTTAAATAAATTAGCAAAAATGTAAACAAAAAAAATGATTTTTCATTTGTCATTATGGGGTATTGTGTAGATTGATGAGGGGGAAAAAACAATGTAATACATTTTAGAATAAGGCTGTAACGTCCTAAATGGAAAAAGTCAAAGGGTCTGAATACTTTCCGAAGTAAGACCCTATGATCCGTGATCCTTGAACCGTACATGATATAGACAACATCTTGGTGTCATTATGCTCCTTATACTGTACTGTGCTCTAAAATATGGAGTATGTTTAGATTCTGAAATAGAATTTGACAATTTATTCAACATTCAAAATATTAATATGAATATCTCAAAAGTACACTTTTTAGATTAGCTTATTTTGTAGGGGTGGGGCAATAATATACTTCTGTAAAATTTCAGTTAAAACGATAAGAAAAATGTATGAAATGCCATGTGAAATCACAATGCAGCTGTGGTGCTGCCAGAAACAGTTTGGCTCTTACAGTGCATCCCTTTCAGATGGTAAAACATTGCACCTGTACTACCATTACCGTACCTCAATTCCACCTTGCAAAGTTTGCATTTTCTTCACATTTAACTTCTCAAAGTATTGCAATAAAGGACTTTGCTGCTGTCACTTGCCTTTCTCTGCTATTCTTCCAACTATTAACAACACTGATGTTGTGGCGGATAGTCGACTCCAAAATAATTGGCACAGCGTCGTCCGGGTTGGGCCGGTGTGTAAGCCATCATTGTAAAGAAGAATTTGTTCTTAACTGACTTGCCAAGTTAAATAAAGGTAAAATAAAAAATATATATTAAAAACCTTTTAAATGACAAAACTTTCCCCTGGCCTTTATGGCCTATAGTCTAGTTAGGCTATAAGACAGAAAATCATATGTTTTGTGATAACTGCACTGTGATTTTCATTTTGTGAAAAAAAGAAAAAAGATTTGTGGGTTAGGGATTTTTCTTAATCCCAATTTGATTTACATTTTATAATGTTTACCCCCTTAATCTAGACATACTCCATATTTTTGCGCACATTATAAGGAGTATAATGGCACCAAGATGATGTCTGTATCATGTATTGGTATAAAAAGAGCTTAAGTCATGGTATTTTTTTTAAGCTGAATACAAAAAAACAAAGAGTTTCCAGAACAATCTGATATACCAAAAACATTTTCGGACCACGCTGGGATGGAATCACCCTTTATACTTTCGGGGTTAGCATGAATATTAAGAGTCATGGCAATGACGAGTGATCCATCCTACATTGAAACATATCTAATGAACATACAGTATTGAAGAGCCCGTCAAAAAGCCTGCAGTAGCGTGTGAACTCTACAGCCCCATTTACAGTATTAAAGTACGGCACAAACTAAAGTACGGCGCAAACTGGCCCTGAATCAGCCAATCGTCTGTCTCTTCCAGTGTCCAACTTTTCTGATGTGAGAGAACGCGAGTACTAGGGATGACCCGACCATGCATAGAGTGGTGTTACTGGGTCAAGCTTTTGAAACAGCATCTACACTTGTGACAGTGGGGTTCATGTGGCCGGTCAGTCTGTGCGTGGGCACTGGACGTTCAGGCCGAGGCCTTAATATTGTGTGAAAGCTCAATGACCCAGTTCAACTGACTGGTCGGAGCCTGTGTTGAGACACAGCTGGATGGGCCGGTGTCACGTGGCGAAGGTAATGCAGCCTGAGAGACCGCTGACCCGTGGTCACTGCCGAGACGGTTTGCCGGGTGACATACACTCATTGTGGAATTGCTAACGATAGCGGGGTGCAGGTGAGGCTGATGCTGTGCGACATTGAGACAGGCTAGGGAATTTGCTCTGGAAAAAAAAGTCTGACCCCATAAATGTAGTGGAGAAGAGTGACTGTGCATTGCAGTCACAAAAGACAATATCGGAAATCATTGCCATTGTACACAAGCTAAATTAGATTGCACAGTGACTGTTTGAGATTAAAGTGGCTGGACATGGCAAAAAAAGAAAGGTTAACCGGCCAAAGACGACATGGAGAAGGACCAATGCAGATAAAATCACCTGGAGTCAAAACAAACTGCCCAGAACAGGATTCAGTAGAGATGCATTGTTGAGTCCCTTCGGTCTTCAAGAAGCTAAGAGTAATAATTTGAAGTACGTCTACGAACCTGGACATTATAAAGTTCAAAGGCATATTTCCATTTCAATTATTGTAAATGGCCCATAAAGTTGAGGATTTCATTTAGCTGATGTGCCTAATGTGGTCATGTTCCCATGCTCTATTTCCCCTTTGATTCTCATTTACTAATATTCATCCACCCACTGACCCAGTCCCTGACATGGATTTGAACTCCTCTGACGGTTTTATTCTGTTCTTCCACTCACACCCAGTGGGCTCCTAAGAGGAGGAGGGTTTAAACTATCTACTAACCCTAACCTTTATCCTAACCCTAAACTTAACCCTTACACCATCCCTTATTCTAAACCTAACCCTAACTGTAACCATAGCAAGCAGTTGTTTGTCAACAGATGGTTTGATAGTATGATCATCTGTAGAGCAGGACTATCCGGACTATCCAAATGAAGTGTAACCCTTCAAATACTTGACATAGCTTGGTGTTTTTGTTTTAGGGACTATTCAATTTTACCACTGGCTATCAAAATGTAGTGCATCTCAAGTATTTGAAAATACTGTACATATGCATTTGACCCAAGTCAGATATGGATTGAGACAGCGTAGCAATGATGGTGACAATTCTATTTTTATTCACTGAACCTTTGAAGGCATTTATACAATCATTCACTAGTCATTCATTATGTCTGCTCTTTTCCACTCGCACCACTTCAAAAGAGGCAAGACAGAGAAAGACAGGACCTTATTTGCCTCTTGTTATCCTATCCAGATATTGGCTTAAACTCATCGTGGGAATGTAGTAATTTTTTCTTCACCTCACACAGTAAGTGAATTAAGTCAGTTTAACATTTTGTATTTATTTTTTTATATCCATTTAAATTATAAATAGTTCCTAACAGTATTTGAAAAATCATTCCATCACTATCCCCCTCGACAATCAGTGTCGCTGATAAATAGGCTATGTTGCGTGTATTTGTTTCCATTTGAATGATTGTCAATAACATTTTCATACTACAGCATTGCTGTCATTCTTTATACTTTCCTTGTCATTTTATGATCGTATAGCCTACTTTCAGAAAACCTAAGGTAGGATTAGTTTTTGTTTTATATGTTTAAACTATCATGGTCCAAACACACCACGCCAGTTGTGAAGAGGGTACGACAACACCTTTTCCCACTCAGGAGAAAATATTTGGCATGGGTCCCCAGATCCTCAAAAAGTCCTACAGCTGCAACATCGAGAGCGTCCTGACCGGTTGCATCACCACTGGAGCCAAGCTTCCTGCCATCCAGGATCTATATGCTAGGCGCTGTCAGAGAAAGGCCCAAAAAATGGTCAAATACCCCAATCACCTAATACTGTTCTCTCCGCTACCACACGACAAGCAGTGCCGTAGCGCCAAGTCTAGGTTCAAAAGGCTCCTTAATTCTTGTAACTACCCATCCTGGATCCGGGAGCGTTGTCATCAACTACAGTAATTAGCATAACCAACGGACAAAAAACGCGGAGTAAAATGCTGTTTGAATGAAAGCTTACGAGCCTGCTGCTGCCTACCACCGCTCAGTCAGACTGCTCTATCAAATATCAAATCATAGACTTAATTATAACATAATAACACACCGAAATGGTCATTTAATATGGTCAAATCCAGAAACTATCATTTCGAAAACAAAACATTTCTTCTTTCAGTGAAATACGGAACCGTTCTCTATTTTATCGAACAACCCTAAGTCTAAGTATTGCTCCTTAGTCTTGGCTATTTGCGATGTGCAATCCAGTTATCATGCACTGTTTGTATGAATATTTGCCAAGGCTTTCCCAAAAAACCTTACCAATTAAATGTTGACTGCAACGTAGGCCTACATGACATAATTATATAATGCTGATGTGCATCAATGGGGAGGGCATTTGTTTTGCTCAATTGAATTAAAAGCAACTACACCCTCCAAAAAATATATTTTATAGATTTTTCCCAGACCTCAAAAATGGTCTCTTTATGCGGTTTAAACATTGTTAATTGTTGTCGTTTTTTGTTTTTGTTTCATCTATTCCACACAGGGCACCTTTCCTTCACAAAGGACCCGCTTCTCCAGGCACCACTACATCACTGCATAGGGCCCGATGGAAAGACAGCAGTTCATTCATTCGGATAAAATAAGCCAGTAGGTCCCAAACAAAAACACAACCAATAGGCTAAGCATTTCCCAATCAAAGTTTAAGTACGTTAGCAGTGATCTAAAGATTAAATGCAACAATGTTTCACACACAAGTTATTTTCAAGGAGATGGCTAACAACAAAAGCTGCATCAAAAATATTTATATACTAACAAATTAGCAACAACACCCTATTTAGATAACACAATGCTGCAGCCACTGCAAACTAGCTTACAACAAAAGCTAGCTAGCTAGACTGTGGGATAACTATTGCTCGCTATTGCACAGTTACCTGTTGGCCATTACAAGTCAATGTGATTGGTTGATTCCACTGTCACTCCAACATTTTGCCATAATACAGTTGAATGACATATGCCTTCTACCAAGCTTCTGATGGCTTAGCCAATGGCTGACCTTAGCTAGTCTCCTGATTGGAAAATGTTTTCAGAACATTGAAAATAATAATATAATTACCATTATTATTTGTATTATTTTAGAAATCCTTAGGCTTTCTCTGAAAGCGTAGAAGGCCCTCAAAGTTCCCCTTTGTGTTTGGGTTAGTAAACATTTATATAGTGGCTCTGTTATCCCTCCACATAAGTTGTTTCACCATTCTGAATGGCTAAATAATCTAAATGTAATCTAAATGTTCTTCTGAAATATGAACACAGAAACACTGAACATTTTGAACTCTTATGGAGGCGATTTGACAAAATTACAGTCTCGGTCTTGACTCAGTCTCGGACCTCTCGGACCTCTCGTCCCCCTCCCGGTGATGTTCGTGACTCGGTCTCGCCCACCCTCCACTCTAGGTTTTGACTCGGACTCAATTCGCTCTGGTCTTGGCCTTGAATCGGTCACACCAACTGTTCCCCTTTCCCTGTTTTCCCTCTTTGATGTTACAGACAAACTAGGACCAACAATAGTAGCCTGACTGACTTCAGAAACATGCCCAATGCAAAATTAATAAATTGCAGGGCAGGTCCAAAAGATGTGAGCGTGATCCAGCCTCGATAGACCGCATTCTCTCCAACAAGGGTGTAAGGAGCCAGGCTGTTTTGATTTCAGCTTAGGTGTTATGAAGAAACATAAAACATTATTTCAACAGAATTCTCTCCATGATCTTGAGTTGGTGGAGCTTTGTTGAATCTCAAATATGTTCAACCATTTTTCATCAGTTATTTCAATGTTAAGTACCTTCTCCCATTTCTGTTTCATATAGTTTGTAGGATGTTTCTTTTATCTCTCATAGTTTTCTATGAACTCTGGATAAATAGAGTAAAAGGGTAAAGAGTCTGGACAAATTGTGAGTTTGATTGCCAATTGAGAGACTGACTTAAGTCTTACAGAGTCGGGGGAATAAAAGGCCCAAAAATGATGCTATACTGTTGATCTGGCTTAACTGTTTTGAGTGCTAGTTGCCCCACAACCACTCAGACTACACTGCCTTCATTGAATCATAGAGAGACAGATGGCTGATCCAATACCACCTCCTAAACTCACACTCCCTGTTCTTTATCCCTATGCCCCCACTCCTTAACCCCATCCTCCCTTACTCCTTGTTACCTAGTCAATGTGGAGTGATCCATACACGCACACACACGTGCACGCTCAAGCACACACACACACGCGGCTGAAAGCATGGGTATTACTCGATTAGCCGCCCGGCCTGCCCTTGACTCATCCTCCATGTGTTTACCTGGCAGCCCCCAGAGCCAACACCATCTCCTAAAACAAACATTCACGCAGTACCACACCTCACCTCTTAGCTACCAGCGTTAAAAAACACACATGTAGACACACACACACACACACACACACACACACACACACACACACACACACACACCTGTCAGCATTAAACACACACACTTTATATACCCACACATCACCCCATGGACAAGGTCCCTGGACCGGGCATGGAATAACAATGTGAATACCACTCTAAGCTCTCTGGTAAAGAGACAAACCTCAATGCCCGCTGCTCATTAGTATGGTACTAATTGGTGCCATGTTGGAGTGCATTCCTACTATGCTGGCGGGAAACGCTGGGCTGCTCTCCGCATGGTTCTGTCAGTCTACGTCTTTTTACCTCTTGTGTCTGAGCCTAGCTCTAAAGGAAGGCTCTGGCCTCAGGTTAAAACAGACAATTTATGTGTGTGTGTGTGTGTGTGTGTCAGTTCCATTCACTGCTTTGCCAGCCTATTGGCAGGACGGCACCCACAATGCTCTGCATCCACAATGCAAAGAGACTCAGTGCTTTAAATATCCCTCAATTCACACCCTCACATGAAAAAAACATTTGTTTACAATAGAATACAATAGTACTTACTATATCATTCTGTAGTACATGTTTGTATACTGTAGAATAATATACTACACACTGTCTTATCCCTCGATGATGTGTAGTACTTCCTATAGAATTGTGTAGTATACTGTAAAATACTATAGTAAATGCTACAGTATTATATAAAAAAAAAAAGTAAATACTACAGTAATGTCTGAAAAACAGTGTAGTTTTTAGAACCATAGTAATAATACAGTATTTAATGTGCACATGTCCTGCCCATTCCCCTGACCCATATCTCAATTTGTGACGCCCATAGGTGTCCATGATCCCTTATTGATGTCACTTGTTAAATCCACTTAAATCAGTGTAGATGAAGGGGAGGAGACATGTTAAAGGAGGATGTTTAAACCTTGAGACAATTGAAACATGGATTGCGTATGTGTGCTATACAGAGGGTGAATGGGTAAGACAAAATATTTAAGTGCCTTTGAACAGGGTATGGTAGTAGACGCCAAGCACACCGGTTTGAATGAATCAAGAACTGCAACGCTGCTGGGGTTTTCACGCTCAACAGTTTCCCGTGTGCATCAAGAATGATCCACCACTCAGGACATCCAGCCAACTTGACATAACTGTGGGAAGCATTGGAGACAACATGGGCCAGCATCCCTTTGAAATGCTTTCAACACCTTGTAGAGTCCATGCCCCGACTAATTGAACCGGTTATGAAGGCAAAAGGGGGTACAACTCAATATTAGGAAGGTAGTGTACATACCAAGTACAGACCATATATTGTGTTCCCTACAGGTTATAAAACAGAGCAGAAGCTCTGACCTATCCATTCAGACCCCAGTCCTACCTACTTACAGGTTATGTAAAATGTGCTAATTTAGTATTTCTCCAGTAGGTTTCCTCAAAGAGAAAGCCCCCCACTTCTATATACTACAATAATGTCCACAAAAAACACGACAGTAAATACTACAGTCCGCAAAACCACTGCAGTAAATACTATGGTACTACAGTAAATTCTATATACTACCATTTTCTTTTACTACAGTATTTATACTATAGTAAACTGTAAATACTACACTACACAATAGTATACTTCAGTGAATAATACAGTGTAAAGTCCGCAAAATCAAATCATTAAATCATATAGTATTTTTTCCTGTGGGCAAAGACAATAGTGTGTCCCAAATTGCACCATATTCCTCATATAATGCACTACTTTTGACCAGAGCCATATGGGCGCTATATGAGGAATAAGAGACCATTTTGGATACAGACAAGGAGACCCTGAGAAAAAGCCAGGTTTAAATGTTTGATTGGTCTGTATAGAACTGACATGAACGTGGGCTATCTACTTTTCTCTTTTTCAAAGAGCAATTGTTGTAATTATAATGTTGTAGAATAATTTAATAGAGTGGTACATCACTAACACTCAGAGGCATGCAAGCAAACACATGCCTGCACACACACACACACACACACGCCTGCACACACACACCCTTGACAATAACCCATTGCTGCTAGCCATGCCTGTGCCGGTGGGAATATCTACTATTGATCTGTTCCATTCTGGGCTAAAGTAAATGTACTATTCACAATCTGCCTTGGACCCTAATTCATATTTGAGCGATAGTCCGATATTATTGGAGCTTTGCCTGGAGTGGGATCTGTTCCAAGTCTAGAGAGAGTGGCTCTATTGTCTCCTGTTTTATATAGCCTGTTGGGTGTGCCAGAAAAGTGGCCTGATGTTGGAGTACAGTACTGTACTTTAACGAATGAGTTATTGTTGTCTGATATTGACCTGAATATTTGTGCAGTTCTGGCTGTCCTCAGTTGACATCAGTAACGTTCTAAATGTGACATTGGGAATGATGGAGAGCGGTAATGAGTCATACGAGTCACACTACTTTTCAACAATTTCTTTCTCTGGTCCAAAATTAATATGTGTAGGTGAAAAGGATCATGAATGGGTGAATACTGAGAGCGTGTTTTTGCTTGTGTGTGAGTATGGGAGTGTATGTGTAGGTGGACTTTCTGTTTGCGAATGTGTGGGCATGGACTGGAGAGAGTGGGTGAGTATGTTTGTAGGATGAAATGTATGAATGAAGAAAGGAGGAAGGGAATGAAAGAAGGAAGGACACAATTAAAAGGAGGAAGAAGCAGGGAAGGAAGGCATGAAGGAAGGGAGGAAGGCATGAAGGAAGGAAAGAAGGAAATGATCAAAGTAGCAAGAAGCAAAGGAATAATACAAGGAAGGAAGGAACAAAGGAAGGATGGAAAGAAGGATATCAGGTTGGAGACATGGTGCCATCCCTTGTGCCAGCTCTACTCTGCTCCAACCTGTTTACTATGTCCCCTGTCTAACCATCTGCCTGTCTGGCTTTGCGAGGACCCCAGTCTGCTGATAGCTGTCTGAGCGTGTGTCCATCCTGTCTAAATGGGTCCCAGGGCTTGAGTGGCTGCTCTGGCTGTGTGTGGTTTAATGAGTTAGAGCAGGAAAACACACTGCTAATGAAATGCAAAAGACAGACAACCCCGTGCTCCCCATCCATCTGAATAGGGGCAGAGCCGAGCAGGCAACAGATGGTCAGTCAGCATTATGAGTTGACGGGTAGGCCACACACACACATGCACACAAAGCCATGCACATGCATGGACAGGCACAGAAAAGATGCATGTGGACTCCACAGGTTACACAGATTACACACTCCAATGAAAAGCAGGAGTAAACATTATGTAATGTCAAGGCCATTCTGCAGGCTCATTGTTAGAACAGCAATGTGTGTGCCAGTGCATTTAAAGTGTGTCTTTCCACAAAGCGAGAAAGAGAGAGAGATGGGCTAACCACACAGACACCATCTCAATAAGATCCCCCTCCGGAGTGCGGGAGCCAATCGTCAATAACAGCCATCGCAGCGGGAAACCAACCTGGGGGAGGAGTGGAGGGCTGGAGGAAGTCTCCCAGTACTCTCGCAGCTTTGTGGTCTGGTGGAATCTCAGTCACGCGTTCTACATTACATTAATTACACCGAGACACCAGAAAACTTTGGGATTCCACGACGCCGGGCAAGCTCATAAATCAAACGCGGCGGACTGGGTTCAGATCATTTTTAATAAGCTCTCAGACCTGGACATTGACCTTATTTCACTGAGCGAACACACACACACACACACAATATCCATTAACTCTGTCTGGCTGCAAGCTGGGTGCAATCGTATAAAATTATGAATTAATGTGATTGCTATTGTTTCTTGTCTTATTTGACGTACTGTCAGAGCAACTCGTCAATATGGCTAACTTACAGTTAAAATGATCGCCTTATGGATGAACATTTGGGTATTGAAGACTTCAGGATTGGGATTTTGTCGATTAATAGGTGTGTGTGTGTGTGCAAGTGAATGTGAGCAAATGTGTTTGTTTAAGTGTTGGAGTGTGCATGTGGGTGGGTGTCTGTCCGTGATTGCACATGAGTTTGAGTGTGTGTTTACGTGTGTGTGAGTAATGGGGGGGATGTGGTCTTTCTGTTTGTCAATGTGCGGCCATGGACTGGAGAGTGGGTGAGTATGTTTGTTTGTGCTTACACTGAGTGGGCTGAAGTGTGTGGGTGTGTGTTTGTCTAACAATACATTCATATCTGGACCCGGGGCTGCACTGCTTAACTACACACATTAGTCACCCAGACAGGCTGTGCAGAGATACAGCCACGGTGGACCCATGTACACACACACACACACACACACACACACACACACACACACACACACACACACACACACACACACACACGCGCTCGCTAGCCTCTCATCCCTATACAGAAAATCCCATTATTACTCAGTAAGAGTCCATGGCCGGTGACCCACACACACACAGCAGTACTCAGCAGCACAGGGAGATGACCAATAATATGATTTTAGTCATTTAGCAGATGCTTTTATCCAGAGCGACTTACAGTTAGTGTAGTCACGCAAATGCCACCCTGGTTCTAGGCTCACCTCAACGTCACATATCCTACTGTCCCAGTTGTGCTGGGATAGTAGAGGATATAACTAAAGTACCAAGAAAATACTGATGATAGACAGTAGTGAGAACCAGCCTGGTACCAAGAAAGAGACGTCAATTTTGGACATTTAAAAAAGGTCCTGAAGACGTCAATATATGCCTTCGTCGGCACTCACCCATAAAAATGGCACAGCACTGGGATCAAACTCGTGAGGCTCAGAGCCAGAACACACTACTTAGACCACTGTGCCACAGCAGTTCACAATTCTCTAACAAGCAGTGAGTGTACTTGATGATACTAAGCCTTCCCCAAACCACAGTGCTAACCTTAAGCACTCTAAATTAATACTTAAACGTAACCCTTTGAGTTGCTTCTGTTTTAACCATGTAACCATGTGGAATTAATAAAAAGTTAAAGAAAATCTATATTCATCCAATTTTGGCAAATTTGAAGTGAAAGTTGGAAAACACACACATCAGGTTGGAAAACACACACATACAGTACACAGTCACATATTCACACACACTAATGAGCACTCTCTCAAACACATACATGCACACACATCTCCCCTACATCACACACAAACACATTCCCCTTACATAAACAACCACCATCCACCGTGCACACACACGCCACCACCAGAGTGATGGTGACATCTGAAGAGGCAGTATGTCGGTTCACCATTTGCACCCAGTGTGTGTATACTGACCAGCTAAACACAAAAACACACACACACACACACACACACACACACACACACACACAGCAGCTGACTAGTCGTGTTCACCAGACAGACATTAACATGTGATTGTCTCATTAATGTCTCACAAATGTCTAATTAATTTCTCATCAGCATAGATCATGAGCCAACACAAAGCATTCCCGATCCAGATATCTGCCTGTCAGTCAGTGTGAGGTGGGGAAGGGGGAGACGGTTTGTGTGAGTCTGTGTATCTGTGTGTGTTTGTGTTAGTTCTGCTGTCCATCAGTGATAAGACACAGAAACATATTGGGTGTGCTGAGATTAGAAAGACAGAGGCCTCAAAGCATCCAAACTGGTCCAAGTCAACACACTCCAACTGTGAGAGAGAGAGGGCCAAAGCATTACCACGCATGCAAGTCCAAGCTGACTGGCTCAATGGCACGTGAAGTCCGAGCCGTTTGGATGAACAGTGCCATGAGGTCCAATGCAATTGGCCAGACTAACCACCATAATTGAGCGCCAGCAGAAGGCTGCGATAGCGGCACTCCACACTCACATCTCTCAGACACACACTCACACTTTCTCCATCTACACAGGGAGTGAGTCCAAAGACAGTCTTGGCAGCATTTCCATTCTGCGTGCAAGGTCACTCTGGCCTCATGTGGCACGGTTGAGCCGTTTGACCACGTGCAAACCTTGTCACTGTTCATGCTGATTGACAGTCATGTGTGACTGTTACATATGCAGGCCATCTCTGGCAGCCATGGACCTAGAGCGCTAGAACCTCTGCCATTACCATTTAGAGTGGGGAGCGATCCAACTCGCTTAATACATGGTTCATCTGCGGTGTGGAAATCAACAGAGACCCAACTCTGTCTTCCTGTGTCCCAGCTCGCCATCCTTCCCCACGTCCAAAAGCTATTAGCTTGAGCCCGATCCATCATTGTTCCTCTCTCCTCCAACCAACTGGTTCTCTCACTCTCCCTCCCTCCCTACAGACAATACACACTATACAGTTTAAGACCACTATTAACCATTTGGTTCATGACATTTCACAAGTAAGGTCTCCAGCTTAGACAATAGAACCTACAGTACAGTAAAGGTAATACACAATGCAGTGCCGACAATAAAAGTGTTCAACCCACTGTGTGTTCCTGTCAGGTCAGTAGCAGAGCAGCAGCATACATTATGGGGGGCAGACTGCCTAGCTGCCCTTATCGGTCCAACCTGCCCTGGAGCTGGGAATGAGGGCCAGTCACGGTTCTTTGGTCTGCCAGGAGATGGGTCATTATCATGTGTGTCTGCGGCCCTATCTCCTCTGGAAATCTCTTTTATATGCTCGGCAGCCTTTCGGACACATTCACCCTTTTCTAAGGGCCCAATGTGAAAGGATGTCCATAGTGAGCATTGGAGATGGAAATATGTAGCTATAGTACATTGAAAAGGTGTGTTAAGATGTGTTTCACTCCATCCATGGAGTCTGCATCCCAAATGACACCATATTCCCTTTAAGTTATACTACTTTTGACCAGAGCTCAATGGACCTTTGCCAAAAGGTGTGCACATTATCGTGAATAGGGTGTCATTTGGGACTTAGAGGGAATGTTTGGTAATTGAATGACACAGTCTGGGGAATCAGCGTTCTCTAACTGGCTCATTCATGCCCTCTCCTCTGCAACTATTTCCCAGCTAGTTGCAGTATTTGAAAGTGTGTTCTCAGACAATTTGTAAGATAAAGGTTAAATAAATAAATATTATTTGTGACATACCTTCATAGTTGTCAACAACTGAGGGGAGGTATAAATGTATTTAATTGTAGAAAGTAAATTGGTGACCATGTGTTTTCGGTCAGTACTCAATGGGGGACGACAACGAAACTCAAAAATTGGGAAATTGGAATTGTCACCAGTATAAAGATACATACAGGGAAAATAAAGACATACATGAATAATGCTTAAAGATGACATTGTTTGTTTTTGTGAAATTATTATCATTTTCATTACTGAAAATGTCAAAATGTCATTTAATCCTGTATAGATTATGTATCACTAAGAATGACTTGACACAAACATAAAAACATGATTCCTTCTTTCCTTCATTAATTCAGCCATTCAATTTTTTTTTCGTTCAGTCCTTCCAAAATGTGCCATTTATTGTTGTCAGTGTACAAATGATGTGCCCTCTCTTTTTGTGAACAAATGAAACAGTTGCCTAGAAAAGTTCCAGCCAGACCACTAAACATATTGACATTACATTTTATACACATGAATCATCTACAGACAGACTGAGTAACATTGTGAAAATGTAATGATGAAACTGGCCGACATGTTTGATCGTGGTAGGGAATCCAAAAAAACAAGATCAAAGCATATAACATATTTAGCCTTTAGGTGTATCACAGCAACAACCCAGGGTGCATTTACATGCATGTAGATCTGAACAAACAAACAAACAGGATTACCGGAGCTGGTCTGGTTCTCGATGCAGGATGCAGACATACAGTAAACACTCCTCCAGACACACACACACACACACACACACACACGGCAACAACCAGCCATAGAAGAAGAAAAAAAAACCCGTCATTATCATGATTGGCACAGGGTTTTGTTGTCCTCGTGGTCAGTCTCCGCGATTTGATAATTAACAAAACCTTATCCGTTAAGCGGCGCTATTGAATGCCAAGACGGAGGTCGTGAATACCAATTGTCAGTTAGTCATGATACTCTCGCCCGGCTCATGTCTCCACCCGCCGTCATATTATTTGTTTCTGTAATCACCCCTCTCTTTCCAAAAGTCTGGTTTATTAATGTAATGCTAATCGCTGTGCCCTGGCGTGAAATAAGCAGGGGTGGATGAGGGCCAGATTCGCGCTCCGTTTTGTGTGTGTGTGTGTGTGTATTGTTTGTTTTCTGTATCACATTTGATTTCCATAAAATGTGTTTTCCTCCCACGCGATTCAGATTCAGCATTGCCATAGATATTCTGGTGGGAGACGACGAGCGTTGTTCCCCATCACTAGGTTAAAAACCTACTTTAGACAGTGAGAGAAAGAGAGCAGCATGCAGATGAATGAGGGATTATGATCTGTGCATTAAGAGGTAAATGATGAGGTGGGTGTTAGGTGGAGAGACACAGCCGATCGCAGCCTCCGGGGCGTGCTTTGTTTTTCTCTCTGCTATTCCTATGCTGTAGAGAAAGAAGTCACAACAGCACACATTAGAGGAGACGTTCATAAAAACAAAATTGTATACGCAAATGCGTGTCTGCGGGTATATACACAGACACAAATCAGCACACACACACACATTCCTCCACCCCACCCACACACTGCATTGCTAATCTGAATTAGCGGGATCATTGTTCAGTCAAATCCAGCAGTAAAATCTGCATTAGCAATGTGCTACTGTACTTACTGAGCAGATACAAGCAGACATCCCCGCTAGCATATTTGGTTCCTTGAAAGTTGGGGGAACGTATGTTTTTGGTGTCACATTGGTTGTGGGAATGAAGGCATATGTTTCTTGATCGGTACAACTGGACTTTTTTTAAACGTTCTGAGAACGTAAGTGACATTTTTGCCTATTCTGGGAACATTTATTTTTAGGTTGCAGGGAGGTTTAGATAATGTTTTACTCCGGTTCCTTGAAAGTGTTCCTGGGAGGTTTTAGTAACGCTCTGAAAACGGAAAGTATAGGTTATTTTGATGTTTTTGAATAACCTCCTTAAAACTTTCACTGACTATTTCAATAACACTGCTAGCTTATTTTGGGTTACCTTTTTTTGTTTTACTCCAAGCACAGATAGGACATATGGAAATGCTTTTTTTAGGCATTTTATTTTTGTGAAACAGCATCAGTGAGATTCAAATCTATAACCTTGTGTTCTCTATCCAAGGTATTAGTCCACTGCGCCACCAGGATGGAGGTGGCTTGCTATATTTTCTTAAGCAAACAAAGCTGTTCATTTTAGTCTATTCAACCAGACCCCATTTCAAAGGAAATAAGCACATATTAAGAGACCCCATTTCAAAGGAAATAAGCACATATTAAGAGCAGGTGTGGCCAATTAGAGGGCACAGCACCACTCCTGAAAACATGTCTTTAAATAACATTCTTAGAAAGTTCTCTGAATGTTACTAGTTTTCTTGTGGTTTTTATGGTACATTTTCTTAACCTTCTCTGAACAATTAACATTTCCATTGTCAAACCAGTTGGAGAACGTTCCTAGAACATTACCAACATTTTTATTAAATGTTCGAACTTTAGGGAAACGTTCTGTTAAAGTAATGAAATATGAAGAAAATAGTGTTTTTTTGTCAAGTTCCTTTTTGTCAAGCACTTCTGCACAATTCCCAGAAAGTTATGGTAAGGTTGTTCGCAAAATAACAATAGGACAACCATGCTCTCACCAAGCTCTAAGAAACATATGGTTCTCAGAACATTATGTGCTAGCTGGGATAGGAATAAGAACCACCCGAGACATTATACCAGTTATCTGATACAATAGCATCATATAGGGTTCAGATAGGATGAAGGTGACAATTCTAATTATCCCTAGCAAAAAATCATCCTTTTCTGCCCTGGTAATCTCAACACATAACAGATCCACCACGGCGGTAGCGGAACGCATGCAAGTGCGTGCGAATATGTGCATCAATACTTGTGTGTATGTTTTTTTGAAGTGTGGACAAGAGAGCAAGAGCCCCCTCAGGACACAAAACATTAAGATCAAACACGGAGGGTTAGTAAACAATCAAGGCGTGATCTGCACACAAAAAGTCACTAATGAGCTAGCAAGTTAGCAGGAGAGCTAGCGAGAGAGACAAAAGTAATGGGTGGTGGGTAGTGGTGTCATCCCCCCCTAAGAGGAAAGAGAGCAGGGCAGAGGGGAAAGAGGAGGAGAAATGTTTCGCCTCTGGGTCTCTACTTGTGGCATGACGTTACGTTTCAATTAAGACAGTCGTTACACACACTCCCACCCACCCATGCCATTCTGTGAGACAAGTGGGTTCCCTATTGCTTTACTGTGGGGGAGGACTGGTGCCAATGTGCTTGGACGGATGACTTGAGCACTGTGCCCAGGCAGTTTCTGAAGTTATGATTATGACTGCTGGTCGTGAGTGAGCGAGAGTGGGTAACTTGCTTACTGTGTTGGGTGATTAACCTCTTGAGAGGGTACTATTAACTCTCTTTCTCTCCTCTGTCTCTGTGCTAACAGCGGAGGTAACGAGGGATGAGTGTCACTAGGGACGTGGTGGTCATGAAATTGTCAGCCGGTGACTGTCAAGCAAATAACTGCCGGACTCACGGTAACTGACCATTAATTAACAGAACTTTGGAACATCTAAATGTAAAAAAAGTATAATAAATCCATGTAATATAGCCTACACCATCACAATAAATCCATTATTTTTTTTAGACCGGTTTAAAGAAACATGACATGAAGAAAATATAGTTTATTTCAGAAGAACAGAATAGCATAGTCAGTTCTCATCGTGTAATTGTAACGGTTTTCTGTATGTGAAGGAGAGTCGGACCAAAATGCAGCGTGTAGATTGCGATCCATGTTTTAATGAACAAACGTAAAACACGAATCAATGCAAACACTACAAAATAAAGAACGTGATGAACGTAACGAAAACCTAAAACAGCCTATCTGGTGAAAAACACATAGACAGGAACAATCACCCACAAACACACAGTGAAACCCAGGCTACCTAAATATGGTTCCCAATCAGAGACAATGACGAACACCTGCCTCTGACTGAGAACCATATCAGGCTGAACATAGAAATAGACAAACAAGACATGAAACATAGAATACCCACTCAGATCACACCCTGACCAATCAAAACATAGAAAATACAAAGTAAACTATGGTCAGGGCGTGACAGTACCCCCCCCCCCAAGGTGCGGACTCCGGCCGCAAAACCTGAACCTATAGGGGAGGGTCTGGGTGGGCATCTGTCCGCGGTGGCGGCTCTGGCGCTGGACGTGGACCCCACTCCATGACAGTTTTAATCCCCCTCCTAAACGTCCCTAAATAGGTTACCCACCACAATGATAACATGGGACAGAGGGACAGCTCGGGACAGAGGTAACTCGGGACAGATAGGTAGCTCAGCACTGAGAGGAAGCTCAGCACTGAGAAGAAGCTCAGCACTGAGAGGAAGCCCAGGCAGGTAGTAGAAACTACCAGAACCTGGCTGGCTGGCGGTTTCAGCAGATCCTGGTCGACTAGCAGATCTGGGAGAATCTGGTCGACTGGCGGATCTGGGAGAATCTGGTCGACTGGCGGATCTGGGAGAATCTGGTCGACTGGCGGATCTGGGAGAATCTGGTCGACTGGCAGATCTGGGAGAATCTGGTCGACTGGCAGATCTGGGAGAATCTGGTCGACTGGCGGATCTGGGAGAATCTGGTCGACTGGCAGATCTGGGAGAATCTGGACGACTGGCAGATCTGAGAGAGTCTGGACGACTGGCAGATCTGAGAGAGTCTGGACGACTGGCAGATCTGGAAGAGTCTGGTCGACTGGCAGATCTGGAAGAGTCTGGTCGACTGGCAGATCTGGAAGAGTCTGGACGACTGGAAGAGTCTGGACGACTGGCAGATCTGGAAGAGTCTGGACGACTGGCAGATCTGGAAGAGTCTGGACGACTGGCAGATCTGGAAGAGTCTGGTCGACTGGCAGATCTGGAAGAGTCTGGTCGACTGGCAGATCTGGAAGAGTCTGGTCGACTGGCAGCTCTGGAAGAGTCTGGTCGACTGGCAGCTCTGGCTGCTCCATGCTGACTGGCTGCTCCATGATGACTGGTAGCTCTGGCTGCTCCATACTGACTGGCTGCTCTGGCTGCTCCATGCTGACTGGCTGCTCCATGCTGACTGGCTGCTCCATGCTGACTGGCGGCCCTGGCTGCTCCATGCTGACTGGCGGCCCTGGCTGCTCCATGCTGACTGGCGGCCCTGGCTGCTCCATGCTGACTGGCGGCCCTGGCTGCTCCATGCTAACTGGCAGCTCTGGCGGCTCCTTGCAGACTGGCAGCTCTGGCGGCTCCTTGCAGACTGGCAGCTTTGGCGGCATCCTGCAGACAGGCAGCTCTGGCGGCTCCTTGCAGACTGGCAGCTCCATGCAGACTGGCAGCTCCATGCAGACTGGCAGCTCCATGCAGACTGGCAGCTCCTTGCAGACTGGCAGCTCCTTGCAGACTGGCAGCTCCTTGCAGACTGGCAGCTCCTTGCTAACTGGCAGCTCTAAGCTAACTGGCAGCTCTATGCTAACTGGCAGCTCTATGCTAACTGGCAGCTCTATGCTAACTGGCAGTTCTGAACAGGCGGGAGACTCCGGCAGCGCTGGAGAGGAGGAAGGCTCCGACAGCGCTAAACAGGCGGGAGACTCCGACAGCGCTGGAGAGGAGGAAGGCTCTGGCAGCGCTGGACAGGCGAGGCGCACTGTAGGCCTGATGCGTGGTGCTGGCACTGGTGGTATTGGGCCAAGGACACGCACAGGAAGCCTGGTGCGGGGAGCTGCTACCGGAGGGCTGGGGTGTGGAGGTGGTACTGGAAAAACCGGACCGTGCAGGCGCACTGGAGCTCTTGAGCACCGAGCCTGCCCAACCTTACCTGGTTGAATGCTCACGGTCGCCCTGCCAGTGCGGCGAGGTGGAATAGCCCGCACTGGGCTATGCAGGCGAACCGGAGACACCGAGCGCAAGGCTGGTGCCATGTAAGCCGGCCCAAGGAGACGCACTGGGGACCAGCTGCGTAGAGCCGGCTTCATGGCATTAGGCTCGACGCTCAATCTAGCCCGGCAGACACGCGGAGCTGGAATATACCGCACCGGGCTATGCACCCGCACTGGAGACACCGTGCGCACCACTGCATAACACGGTGCCTGTCCGGTCTCTCTAGCCCCCCGGTAAGCACAGGGAGTCTGCCCAGGTCTCCTACCTGGCGTAGCCATACTCCCTGTTAGCCCCCCCCCAAGAAATTTTTGGGGCTGCCTCTCAGGCTTCCATCCGCTACGTCGTGCTGCCTCCTCATATCTGCGCCTCTCAGCTTTCGCCGCCTCCAGTTCTTCTTTGGGGCGGCGATATTCTCCTGGCTGAGCCCAGGGTCCTCTTCCTTCTAATTCGTCCTCCCATGTCCATACCTCCTCTTTGGGCTGCTCCTGTTGCCTCCTCTCCTGCTGCACCTTTGGGCGGCTACACTCCCCTGGTTTAGCCCAGGGTCCTCTCCCGTCGAGGATTTCCTCCCATGTCCAGAAATCCTTATTGCGCTTCTCCTCGCGCTGCTCCTGCCTGTTGACACGCTGCTTGGTCCGTTGGTGGTGGGTGATTCTGTAACGAGTTTCGTCTTCATACGAAGGAGAGTCGGACCAAAATGCAGCGTGTAGATTGCGATCCATGTTTTAATGAACAAACGTAAAACACGAATCAATGCAAACACTACAAAATAAAGAACGTGATGAACGTAACGAAAACCTAAAACAGCCTATCTGGTGAAAAACACATAGACAGGAACAATCACCCACAAACACACAGTGAAACCCAGGCTACCTAAATATGGTTCCCAATCAGAGACAATGACGAACACCTGCCTCTGACTGAGAACCATATCAGGCTGAACATAGAAATAGACAAACAAGACATGAAACATAGAATACCCACTCAGATCACACCCTGACCAATCAAAACATAGAAAATACAAAGTAAACTATGGTCAGGGCGTGACAGTAATGCCCTGATTTGGCTATGCCATATGGCTGTGGGCTACGCTAGTTCATCTAGCAGACAATATTTGCTTAGAATTCCATGGATATTTTCTCCAAATGTTTGAGGGAGTGCGCACATGCGTCTATTCTGTGTTGAGCAGTTAACAATGAAACAGGCACTCCTATATGCGTAATAGTTATTTATGTAACTTTAGTTGTGATACAAATGTTGGGCTATATTTTTTATTTTTTATTTTATACATTCTAAGGCTGCATGATGCGACTCTAATGATGAGTCGCTCATTCACAATTTGACAAGCACTTAATAATGTCTTGAATTCCTTGGCTGCATCCCATTTGTGTGGCTGTAATGCCCCTAAAGAAATCCATGCCTTTTGTGGCCAGTCGCTATTGTACCCTTGGGCTGAATATAAAAATTACAATTCCCTTCTCCCGACTGCGTGCCGAAGCACATCTCACTCACATGGCTCTCCGTCACGTGATTGGGTCTTTCTCACAGGCTACAAGTGAAGATAGACACATCGGGGATGAAACTGTGCACGTCCTTATCCAATTCCGAGGTGCATATTGAAGATATTGTCCACATTTACTTTTCGTCAGCAAACAAGATGAGTAGGCCTAATGAACAGAAAAAGCACTAGCCTATATCAATCTACTATCCCGTGTCATGACCTTCCCTCCTAAGTGAGGATCAAAAGTGTCGGAACAGCTAGGCCAATAGCTGACAGATAGCCAAACTCTCTTTCTCTCCTGGGTGAGGATCAATGATAACAGACCCCCCCACCAGGGAGGAAGGGGGAGGGGGTCGGGCCGGTTTTATGACTTTAAACAAACTTTTCCCATGGTGCCCCAAGGTACTAATGAGTTAATTGTTATATGATTAATTTAATCACGTAATAATTAAACACAGTTCATTGATTCGATAAAATAAATCACATTAATGGTAGTCACGTCAAGACACCCCCATAGTACATTAATTGACCTATTCTATTCTGTGGAGGAAATACATATTCCAAAAATAGTCTGGGACAGTTGTGGGATGTGATAGATCACAAATTAATAAAACCACTAGCATCAAAAAACCTGATATAAGCAATGGGCCTGATGCAACAGATGAGAACATTTAGCAAAACATTTTTGATAAACCTTCAGGCTATTTCTTCACATTATCAGCGCACCAATGTGCACACGGCAGTAGGCTATAAGCGTGAATGTTCCACGAGCATGAAAACACCATTCTCAAAAGTGACCACAAATGTGATTATGTGTGTAATGCTTTTATAATGAAAAGGTGCATTTTTATGGTGAAAATGATCTTCCCCAAACTTAAAACTCAGGCACTGCTTATTTATTCCAGTTAGGCTCTACACCCGTTATAAAGAGGATTCATGTACTTCACTTTAAGTTATTTGGCCACTTTAGTTGTGATACAAACCTTATCAAAACATATAGGCCTATGGGCTTGGCTACATGAGGTGTGCAACTGTTTAATAAAGCATGCACTGTTTTCCTGGGCATCATTCACAAGTGATAATACTGTACATCATTCACAATTGATAGGCTAATATTGTCATCCATCACACCATTCTTGATTTAATATTGTCTTTACATATACAACATAATATACAGTACCAGTCAAAAGTTTGGCCATACCTACTCATTCCAGGGATTTTCTTTATTTTTTACATTTCTCATGGGCTCTTGAAGTATTTGATTAGAATTTGGATTACATTTGCATTGATGTCAGAGCGATTCCAGGGATAATAGAGTGTTGGGTACCAGACAGTTAGCAAGTTTGGTACCAATGACCATCAGCAGCATCAGAGCTTGGAGAAGCCTAATTATCATGACTAAAAGGTCACGTGGAATTTGACTGCCATCATGACTCGTGACAGCCAGTGTGGCGGTAATACGGTCACCGTAACAGTCCGAAGTGTCACTTTCTTCCTCTGCTATTCTCTCACATCTCTGGGGCTGTGAGTTCTGCCACAAGGCCTCGAAAAGGTCCAAAACACTAAACAGGCGCTTGTTTCAACCCTCCACTGATCTGCCATACAGCACCACCACTGTTACCTTTTTTACTACCAATCCACACACAATCACACACAAGCATGTATGCATGCACGCACACACACACACACACACAAACAACGTGCAAACCAACACCCACACACAGTACAAAGACACACATACGTTTTCATTCAGCTAGGTCCTCTGGCAAACTGCCTTTGGGTATGTTGTGATTTCTTTCTCTACAATCTCAATCTGATTTATTTCCAGGCAGATGTTGAAAACAAGGTTATCCTTCAATTAACCCCCCCAAAAAATTGATTTTCTTCATGCTTTTTAAATGTTAATCTACAGATTTCTGTCAGTTTATCAATGCTCCCCATGGAAAAACAAACAACCAAACATATAGAGATTAATCAAGAAGTTGCCTAGTTATCATGAACTTTGAGTTTTGTGTATCTCATGATCTTTCTGCAAAGCGAGGACCACTTTCAAAGGCCTTGGATATAGGATACCCTTGAGGATAGTTGTGTATACAGTACATGGCAAAAGCTTTGAAGACATTCCAAAAAGCATACTGTGCAAATGTTTTGGGCAGTGTCAGCTCTGTTTGAAGTGTATAACTTCCCCAAGTGACTGATTTGACAGGCACATTGCTGAAATGATTAAATTGAAAGAAATCAATCACATGACTCATAGATATCTATCTTTTTGAATGACAAGAATGTTTCCAACAATTGATTACAGACAGAATATTTCACTTATAATTCACTGTATCACTATTCTAGTGGGTCAGAAGTTGACTGTGCCTTTAAACAGCTTGGAAAATTCCAGAAAATGATGTCAAGGCTTTAGAAGCTTCTGATAGGCTAATTTAAATAATTTGAGTCAATTGGTGGTGTACCTGTGGGCGTATTTCAAGGCCTACCTTCAAACTCAGTGCCTCTTTGCTTGACATCATGGGAAAATCAAACGAAATCAGCCAAGACCTCAGAAAAATAATTGTAGACCTCCACAAGTCTGGTTCATTCTTGGGAGCAATTTCCAAACGCCTGAAGGTACCACCTTCATCTGTACAAACAATAGTACGCAAGTATAAACACCATGGGACCACGCAGCCGTCATACCGCTCAGGAAGGAGACGCGTTCTGTCTCCTAGAGATGAACGTACCTTGGTGTGAAAGTGCAAATCAATCCCAGAACAACAACAAAGGACCTTGTGAAGCTGCTGTAGGAAACAGGTAAAAAAAGTATCTATATCCAGTCCTATATCGACATAACCTGAAAGGCCACTCAGTAAGGAAGACGCCACTGCTTCAAAACCGCCATAAAAAAGCCAGACCACGGTTTCCAACTGCACATGGGGACAAAGATCATACTTTTTGGAGAAATGTCCTCTGGTCTGATGAAACAAAAATAGAACTGTTTGGCCATAATGACCATTGTTATGTTTTGAGGAAAAAGGGGGAGGCTTGCAAGCCGAAGAACACCATCCCAACCGTGAAGAACGGGGGTGGCAGCATCATGTTGTGGGGTGCTTTGCTGCAGGAGGGACTGGTGCACTTCACAAAATAGATGGCTCCATGAAGAAGAAAAATTGTGGGGATATATTGAAGCAACATCTCAAGACATCAGTCAGGAAGTTAAAGCTTGGTCACAAATGGGTCTTCCAAATGGATAATAACCCCAGGCATACTTCCAAAGTTGTGGCAAAATGGCTTAAGGACAACAAAGTCACGGTATTGGAATGGCCATCACAAAGCCCTAACCTCAATCATATAGAAAATTTGTGGGCAGAACTGAAAAAGCATGTGCGAGCAAGGAAGCCTACAAACCTGACTCCGTTACACCAGCTCTGTCAGGAGGAATGGGCCAAAAATCACCCAACATATTGTGAGAAGCTTGTGGAAGGTTACCCAAAACATTTGACACAAGTTAAAACTTGTGATATGAAAGGAGAGAAAGGAGAGAGAGAGAGATCTATCTCATCTTGGAATATCCAAGGCCTGAGGTCATCTGCCTTTGGCCTAATGAAGCAGTAACCTGAAATCGGAAATACAGACATTGTCATCCTACAAGAAACATGGTATAGAGCAGATAGACCCACTGGTTGCCCTCTAGGTTACATAGAGCTGGTAGTCCCATTCACCAAACTACCAGGTGTGAAACAAGGAAGGGACTCAGGGAGTATGCTAATTTGGTATAGAACAGACCTAACTCACTCCATTCAATTAATCAAAACAGGAACATGTTACATTTGGCTAGAATTTCAAAAGGAAATGATCTTAACAAAGAAAAATGTCCTCCTGTGTGCTACCTATATCCCCCTACTAGAACCCCAATACTTTAATGAAGACAGCTTCTTCATCATGGAGGGGGAAATCAATAATTTCCAGGCCCAGGGACATGTATTAGTCTGTGGCAACCTAAATGCCAAAACCGTACAAGAACCTGACACCTTCAGCACACAGGGGGACAAACACCTGCCTGGAGGTAACAGCATTCCCTACCCCATATGCCCCCCTAGGCACAACTATGAAAACATAACCAACAAAAACGGGTCACAACAACTCTTGCAGCTCTGTCACACGCTGTGTATGTACATAGCCTATGGTAGGCTTAGAGGGGACTCCTACGGTAGGTACACCTATAGCTCATCTCTTGGCAGTAGTACTGTAGACTATTTTATCAAGACCTGTGGTGGCATTGTCTCTGCGTATTTTAGAGTGGCCATTAATTGTCCCCAGCCCAAGGTGCACTTGTGTAATGATCATGCTGCTTAATCAACTTCATGATATGCCACGCCTGTTAGGTGTATGGATTGATTAAGGAGAAAGGAGTCAAGGAGAAATGCTCACTAACAGGGATGTAAAACAAGTTTGTGCCAACAATTGAGAGAAATAAGCTTTTTGTGTGTTTGTAACATTTCTGGGATCTTTTTTATTTCAGCTAATGAAACACAGGACCAACACTTTACATGTTGCGTTCATGTTTTTGTTCAGTGTAAATCAGCTAGTTAGCTATGATTTGGAAGCAATCTGACTAGTCCTTACCTTTGATTTGAGTTTTTTCTGCTGCTGACATCTGCCTCTTGACCAACTAACAAATAGTCGAATTGAAGCCTTCCCTGTTCCTGATTGTACACTACCATTGCCAGGGGCGATCCTGGCCGTTTTGTTGCCCTAGGCGAGACACAATTGCAGCCCTCTGCAAAACTAGAATAGACCCAGTAAGCAAAAATACATCTAAAATATGTTGAAATTAGGTTCAATTGAGGTTCTGAATGAAAAGTCATTTATTTGGGTCATATCAAAGCTGGTCCAGACGGGACAAAATCTTAACCAAACACAGCCATCTATGATTGGTTCAGATTTGGTTTGAACCGAACCAAAAATCAATGTCCGTGGATGTTGAAATCAAGACGGGTCCGTACCACACCAAATCTGAACCAAACATAGACATCTATGATTGGTAGAGACTTGATCCGGACCAAAAACCCATTGTCCGTGGAAATCAAGGCCGATCTGGACTGCAACAAAACAAGACGTCCAGTCTGACAGGACCAAAAAAAGACGTCCAAAAGGCGTCAGCGTCGGGCCGTGCTTACTGAGGTATAGCCTACAGTGTTGCCTAAAATTAGATTTTTAGGAATGCCCATCCATGTGGTAGGCCCCAACGCTTCTAAAACATACTTTGCATTGGCTTTATTAGTCCTGATTCCCGTGACTCATCAATTTGGCTATTTAAACTTAATATCAGCTACCAAACATTATCAGGAGGAGTTATCCTGAGCCCATTTGCAATATGTTTACGCAGCGGGAAATGCAAAGTATTTTATTTTTCGCTTTGATCAACTCGTCAAAAATGTATGGATACAAACTTGAAACCACTGATCATGACAATTTAGCCCATGGGATGAAACTCCTTGACATCAGTTGTGAGTAGCTTGACTGTCCGTTCCATATTGTCCATTTTACTTTGACCTGTCCATAACATGTCAGAATATTTTTTTGTTATTAATTGGGGGGCATTTATGTTAGGCTATTTGATCAGAGAAACCTGCATGATGTAAAAGATTGCCAGTATCTCAAGCCTGTAGTCTACAGAAAAGGCAACATACTCTTCCTACCATATGCTATATCTGTTACATGATTTATGTTAGATAATTTTTTGGACGGAACGTTGGTGGAGCACCACAGCGATGCGTCTCTCCAACAGCACCCTGGAGAGGAGCGCTGGGAACGGACAAGATAAAAGTGGGCACTGATTATCACAGGGTGGCATCAGCGCTCACATAAAAAGCGCATATGCCCCTGGTTGAGAGATATTGTCATTGTTTTTGGGCAGAACTATGTGAGGATTTATGTGTTGTTGGAGGTGCGTATGGGTCAGTTTAGCTCATAAAATGCTATCTACCGACATAGGTGGATGCCTAATCCTTCCTAATGAGCGGGCCCGTCTCTGACCGCTCGGTGCCAGTAGCTTCTGCCTTCAGGATGAGTGCTGTCAGTGCGTGCTTGCATGGGGGCAGAGGAGAGGGGGAGAGGGGATTTTCAAATATATATATATATATATATTTTAATTATAAATATTAAATAAAATAAATTAAATATCCATCTGTGCACGTGCCTGGTTGAAGTTTTTCTAGTTTTATTTTGTAGTGGTTCACAACAAGCTCCAGATTCTGCATCCCGTGTTTTGCTGGTTTGGCTTTCCCAGAATGCATTTTGTTTACTCCCAGTCCAGTCCTGGGGGGCATCTTTATGTTTTACTACAACACTTGACTTGAGTAAAGTCTGCCTGACCTACACCAGATGCAGTTGGAGAGAGATAGATAAAGAGAGAGAGGGGGGGGGGGACAAAGTGAGAGAGAGAGAGAGAGACAAAAGACAAGAGGTGGTGAGGTCATGTGAAAAGATGTAGTTGAGGAGAGAGATAAAGAGTTTAAGAGAGAGTGAAAGAGAGTGAGAAAGAGAAGGAGAGGTGGGGGGGGTCACTATTTCTCACTCCTCCTTGCTGTAAAAAAGGCATTCCTACTATCTCCTGCTGTCAGCTAATGGACTCCTAGGGACTAGAACTCGGTTTTCCCCTGATCTGCAGTGAAACATTTATGAAAGGACCAATATACTGCATAAGTCCTCCCAGAAGAGAGGAAAATGTATGCAGATATAATGGTTTGCAGCATAGGTGGAGGGTAAACTCAATAAACAGAGAAAGGGGAGAGAATGTGCCCTGTGCTTGCTCACTCAAATAACAATCTCAACTTTTAATATAGTAAACAAAGGTCATTTGAGCTATTCTATTGGTTACTTTGTTGTCCAATGTACAGTACTTGGACAACCATCCTACGAAGCTATTATATGAGCTATTACACAGAAGAGGACCAAGTGGATGGTGAGGAGAGACGTGATGATTCAAAGTGTCTTTGACCACTGGAGGACCAGGTGTTGACAAGGTGAAAAAGTGACAACCTCCTACACACAAAGGGCTGCTATAACAATAGAGTAGGACACAAATGGGCAGAATTGGGAGATGGGGGGAATGACTAATGATAGATAACTAAAGACTAAAACTAACTACTTTCTTTCGTTGAGAGATTGTCCTTCCTCACAAAGCCACTCTTATTAGATCTTAATGACTGTGCTTGTCAGAGAGCTTGCTGCTGAACAGCGGCATAATGTGAATGCACTATACTGAGTTTAGAAAGTTCTGGATATTTAATAACAGTTACAGTGAGGTAACTCTGGTTTTAACTCTGGTTCTTCCTTTCCTGTGGAGGTCCTCATGAGAGCCTGTTTTATCACGGTGCCTGATGTTATTTTGTGACTGCATTTGAAGAAACTTTGAAGTTCTTAAAATTTTCCGGGATTGACTGAGCTTCATGTCTGGACTGCCGTTTATCTTCGTTTAATTGAGCTGTTGTTGCCATGATATGGACTTGGTGTTCTATGTTCTGTATACCACCATTACCTTGTCACAACACAACTGATTGGCTCAAAAGCATTAACCTCACTAGGGTAAGGGGCACTATTTTCACCTCCGGATGAAAAGCATGCCCAAAGTAAAATGCCTGCTACTCAGGACCAGAAGCTAGGATATGCATATAATTAGTAGGTTTGGATAGAAAACACCTCAAAGTTTCTAAAACTGTTAATATAATGTATGTGAGTATAACAGAACTGAAATGGCAGGCAAAAACCTAAGAAAAATCCATCCAGGAAGTGGGAATTGTTTATGTTTGCAGTTTTCCATTGACTGCCTATACAGATTCCATTGACTTAGGACTCAAATTGCACTTCCTATGGCTTCCACTAGATATCAACAGTCTTTAGAAATTGTTTCAGGCTTGTATTCTGAAAAATTGGGGAGTAAGAACACTCTGAATGAGTGGACACTGCAGTGTCCCAGAGGTTTTTCATGTGCGCGACCGAGAGCGCACCTTTCCTGTTTTCCTTTTATATTGACAAAGCTTTTGTCTGGTTGAAATATTATTGATTATTATGACTAAAAACAACCTGAGGATTGATTATAAACATCGTTTGACATGTTTCTACGAACTTTACTGATACTTTTCGGATTTTTCGTCTGCCTGTTGTGACTGCCTTTGAGCCTGTTGATTACTGAACAAAATGTGCAAACAAAACAGAGGTTTTTGGATATAAAGAGAGACTTTATCGAACAAAACTAACATTTACTGAGTAAATGGGAGTCTTGTGAGTGCAAACATATGAAGATCATCAAAGGTAAGAAATTAATTTTATCACTATTTCTGACTTGTGTAACTCCTCTACTTGGCTGGTAAGTGTATGATTTGTCTGCTGGGCGCTGTTCTCAGATCATTGCATGGTATGCTTTCGCCGTAAAGCCTTTTTGAAATCTGACACCGTTGTTGGATTCACAAGAAGTTAATCTTTAAACCAATGTGTAACACTTGTATTTTTTATGAGTATTTCTGTTTTTGAATTTGGCGCTCTGCAATTTCACTGGATGTTGGTCAGGTGGGACGCTACCGTCCCACACCCCAAAGAGAAGTTAATGAGGAAATAAATTCCACAAAATAACTCTTAACTTCTTATGGCTGGGGCAGTGCTTGGCTGAATAAGGTGACCAGAGTAAACTGCCTGCTATTCAGTCCCAGTTGCTAATATATTCATAATAGTAGTATATTTGGATATAAAACACTCTGAAGTTTCTAAAAGTGTTTGAATGATGTCTGTGAGTATAACAGAACTCATATGGCAGGCAAAAACCTGAGAAAAAATCAAACAAGGAAGTGGGAAATCTGAGGTTGGTCGTTTTTTTAAAAACTCATTCCCTATTGAAGATACAGTGGGATATCGGTCATGTTGCACTTCCTAAGGCTTCCACTAGATGTCAACAGTCTTTAGAACCTAGTTTGATGCTTCTAATGTAAAGTGGGGGTGAATGAGAGGGGAATGAGTCAGAGGTCTGGCAGAATGCTTTGAGCTTGTGACGCTCGTTCACGTGAGAGCGAGCTCTGTTCCATCGCAATTCTACAGACAAAGGAATTCATTATTATTAACATTATTGAAGATTTATGTTAAAACATCCTAAAGATTGATTCTATACATCGTTTGACATGTTTCTACGGACTGTAACGGAACCTTTTGTGACTTTGGATTTGTGACTCCTCTCTTTGGCTGGAATAATGGCTGTGTTTTTCTGTGACTTGGCTCTGACCTAACATAATCATTTGTGGTGCTTTCGCAGTAAAGCCTATTTGAAATCAGACACTGGTGGGATTAACAAGAAGTGTATCTTTAAAAAGGTGTGAAATACTTCTATGTTTGAGGAATTGTAATTCTGTTGTTTTGAATTTGGCTCCCTGCACTTTCACTGGCTGTCATATCGATCCCGTTAGTTTTTAACAAGGCACACCCGTTAATTGAAATATATTCCAGGTGACTACATCATGAAGCTGGTTGAGGGAATGCCAAGAGTGTGCAAAGCTGTCATGAAGAATTTCAAATATAAAATATATTTTGATTCGTTTTACACTTTTTTGGTTACTACATTATTCCATATTTGTTATTTCATAGCGTTCATGTCTTCACTACTATTCTACATTGAAGCAAATAGTAAAAATAAAATAAAAAACCTTGAATGAGTAGGTCTGTCCAAACTTATGACTGGTATTGTATATTTTTGCTGCTACTTAATACCTGGGCATCATAGCATGTAAATAAAAAGGATGCTTCATAACATCATATTGACTGCAATTGTCCTCCTCCCTCGGATACACTTTTGAAGTTTAACTGGGATGGGAGTCGATTGAGGTTTGGTGAAAGAGCACGTGGTCTCCTACTGCAGTGGCCCCCGAAATAGCTCTATCCTTGAGTCCCTTCCCTGCCAGCTTGTGTGCGTGCGGGTCCTGTCGGCTCAGCCCTTCTACAGTTTCATGGATCACTTCCCTCAGCATTTCCTTATTATGCCGACATCATCAACAGGGTGGAAGAAGGAAGGGAAAAGGCAGCAGTGCCACACAGGACAGATGGCTCACTTTGATGATGCGTCTTTGATGTGCCTTAGCATTGGCACCGTTTCAGACATCCCGGCTAATTTGACAGCCCACTTCGGCATCCGTTGAAGTTGCAATGCAGGCGTCGGGGGAAAAAACACCAAAAGTAGCAATCAAACATGAGGTTTACAAGCTTGACGATATGGACAAAAATGCATATCGTTAAAAATTGGATGAATTGATGCGATAACGATAAATAGAACGATAAGTTTAGAAGATTAATGTGCACCACAGTTTTTTTATTATTATTATCCTTTAAAACTACTACTACTAGTTATCATAATGAACGATATCAGCAAAATGTTTGCGATAAGTGTTCGGTATGGTTGGTGTCGATACTTTTCAGCTTATCGTCCCAACTCTAAATCACGCTGTTAATGGGTTTAAGACTAAGCGATTGGTCTCTTCGTCTCTCTGTGATCTGCCTTGATAGATCATATTGACATAGCTATAGAGGCTGGGGATATAGGTACTTGATCCGGGTTGCATCTGTGATCCATGTTAATTAAAAATACAAAGGATTTCATCTAAGATATTTATTCCCACTGTAATTCCTTCTCATTCAGGTTCTGGTGGCAATTTGTGATTGGCTTCATGGTTGACATCACACCACTGCCCTGTGGCCCGCTTGAATATGAGAGTGAGATGGCGTCCCGGAAAGTGTTGAACTGCCGTCACAAACTTGGTGTATTGAATTAGTTATGAATAAAAACCAATTGTGACAAAACCAACAAACCCATTGAACTTGTATTTTTTATTCGGTACATGGGAATTTATCCGCAAAAGTTATTTTTATGTGCACTATGTCATCACACATAGCCTTTTATCCGCAACAAGTCAATTTGATGGTAACGTCTCTGGCGGGAAAATGTGCATATTGTTTTCATGCAGATTTCAGAATATTCTGATTGGATGGAAACCTACTTTAGACTGTACAATTTCCTCATACCCCATCATCTCTCCAGAAGGCATTACATCACATTGATTGCGTTCCAGATCGTCTTGTTTGCAGTGGAGCTGCACAGCTCCAAAGATTACATTGTCATATTCATGCGGTTCCTGATATAATTAACCCAGTGTGACTGCAATAAAGTCATCCTGTAACGCGGTCCTTCTGAGAGAGAACCCAAAGTCAACATTTTAAGATAAAGGGAGAATGTGGATACAGCAGGAAGAGCAACGTCAACAGTAACAATGAATCCAAAACAGATGCTAAAGGAAGGAGAGGAAGAACTCCTTATGGGTCATTAGATGGATTATTGGCTACAGTTGAAACAATTAAATGAAGGTGGCTCAGTGAGATTAATTGAAGTCTGCTAAAGGCCCGGGCTGTGTACTCCCACGCCTCAGTGCAGTAATGGAAGCCCTGCTCTAGCCCAAAGTATTCATCACCATCATATCTAATACCCTTTCGATAATGTTGCCACACGAAGGACGTATTAGTCAGACATTCTCCCCCAAAATTACAACACTGCATTATTTGAAGGTTTTGGAGGGTTATTTTGGCAACAGGCACTAGATTTGTGACTCATATGATGAAATCGAACCTATTTAGGCATATAATGAGGGACTGGGACAGAAATATACAGGACTGTCAATGTAGTCTAGAGATATTGCGCCGGGAGGCTGATTAACAAAAGAGTTTTGATAAGGTACTCAAGTTGTCATATGAGACAAGTGTGCTTGGATGATGGCAAGCCTCCATGCTGCCTCCAAACAAAGGAACCACAGGTCACAAAATTGCAGACTGTTGAGGACTAATAAAAGGACTGAGGAAACAGTTTGACTAAGAGAAGTAACTTTTTCCATTTCACTATATATTCATAATTGTCTTAGTCATTGCATGGTTGTTGTTTGCGCATATTGTGACTTACTGATACCGGCTGTGTGAAAGAAAAGGCATTTTAAGAAAGGGCCAATTTGTGTTGAGTATATACACACAATTTTGCATCTTCATACAGCTGCCAAAAGTTGATAAAAAACCCTTTTCAACTTCAAAGTCCTTGTGTGAACCTTCTAAGAAAAGCAATTTGTTCAAGAGTGAACAGTAATTTGCCCCGGGACAACAGCTTTGAAAAATCAGCTGTTTTTGTGAACAGACCATTTTGTTGTTACTGGGAAAAAAACGCATGCTTTTGCACAAAATATTGCACCCATATGCTGTGTGATACAAGTAATGTATTCCACTGCCTTGGGATGAGCTAACCTGAGGGAATACCACCAATGTCATTTTCTCAATTAAACAGTGTTCATCTCTGAATAATTATGCATGTCATTAGTCATTAAAGCTGCAATAGCTACAGCCTGTAAGGGTATAAATAATAAGGTATGATGTTTTCATTTAATTCTCCTTGGGGGTTTCAAAACAGTGCAACTAACCTACTGAAACCAAACCTTTATAGCAACAACATTTCACTATGTACTGGTAACTAGTTCAGTTAAGTCGGACTATGCAAAGTAAGAAGAGAAAAAGAGCAAGTTGCATAGCACAGCACTTTTTAAACATCATAGTTTGTAGATCCCACTGTAGAATTCAAATCAAACTCACACTGCAGAAACCCACCCAGCAAACTGACAGCATGTTTAATTTCATACTGGGTTCTTGGCTCCGACAATCCATATTAAGAGAGGTCAATGAAGTCCCCTCAGAGGAGTTGTAACGGTATGTATTGAGATAAGGAAGAAAACATCTCACCTCATTCGTAGGGGTTAATGCCAAGGGCGGTCACATGTCAAACTGGGTCATGGAGAACAGCTGCAGCTGTCTGGATATGAAACGGTGCGTGTGTGCTTATTGCATTGTGCATTCTAGAATGGGGAATGGTGGGCACGTTCATTACTGGAACACTGAAGTACATGCAACTATATTACAAAGAGTTGATAATGAGTATTTGCCAAAAGAAAAAAAGACAAGCGTACAAAGGAGAGCAGAACAATACCACAGACAGTGCCGAATAAAAACACTACACCTTCATTCAGCAGTTAAAAAAAAAAACATGAGTCATCATCGACCAAGCTTTTGAAATCCATACTTTAACACAAATCCCAATCTTTAGAGACATTACAAAAGGAATATTTCCCTTGAAGAGAGAGAGAGACATATTGACATGTCTGCCAGACATTTTTTGCTACGTTTGAACAGTGGAGTTTGAGTGAAATGTTGATTGGCACATGTCAACTGAAGGACAGTTAAGGTGCCACATCTCAAACTGAATACTGCAATGCAGTGTTCACATTTCCTTCGTGACACCTGTGACTGAAACCAATATAAAACACTCAACAAGCCAACTGGATAACCACAATGTAGCAAAATCCACATAAAAACAGTGTGCAGTTGCTTACTATGTGACTATGTTCTCTTGGGTGAACTTTCCTTGATCAGAGATTAGTCAGAATTACCCTTCAATGGACGATCGAACATTGTCATCATCTTCATAATTTATCTGAGACCACCACTGAGCCTCTAAAAACAGTCATCACTTAGCTTTTTTTTTCCCTTTTGCTCATCTCTAACCCCATGACTGTAATTAACACCAATCAGTACATTTCATAATCTACCTTAATTGACAACGTGGGGTTGCCTGACAATGAACGATAGGGTTGATCTCCCTAGCTGAGCACAGCTCGGTCATCACTCATTAATTGTGCAGCCTACCATCCACCCACAGCAATATTCCTAAAGATGTCATTACATCTATGGAATATAATTACTAGCCTGCATTCAATCTAATCAATCCTCCCAACTCCCAATATTCTGTGATATCTATTGGCAGCTATTGGATCGGAAGCCATGAATTAGCCAGAATGCCCTCATGACCATATTGCTGCGGTAAAGATAGATTTAGGCTCCGTCTTAAATGGCACCCTATTCCCTGTATAGTGCACTGCTTTGGACCAGAACCCTATGGACACTGTTCAAAAGTAGTGCACTATATAGGGAATGTGATGACATTTGGGACATATCCTTAGTGATGCACATCTGTCAACCACTCCTTGTAGATAAACCGGAAAGATCAGTCTACCTGGGGCATAAATGGATTCTTAAGCAATTTCAAACTGCTAACAGATTGGTGGTGACTGATATCCAATTGTGTCAGAGTTACACCTTTGTGAGTTAAACGTTTGTAATTTTGGCTGCATAGTGTTGGATTTTTGTGCTCGGCAATAGCCAAATGGGGTCAATTGAGGCAACCTATTTCACTAAGCACCGGGAGTCTAAGAAACCAAGGAAAGAAAGAGAAAGAATGGAGTGGGAAAAGAGACAGAGAAAGAGACATCTAGAGGTCCAAATTAATGTCAGAATAAGAAAGAAAGAAAGAAAGAAAGAATAAGGCAAGAAAGAGTTTCAGTGAATATTGACTGCTGAGGTGGGGAAACCAAACCGTTAATACCAAGTAAAGGAGAACATAAAATGTAGACAGACAGACAGACAAAAATGCCATTAAGCTAGGGAACAGAGAGACATAAATCCAAGAGAGAGAATGTGAAAGCAATAGAGCGGGAAGGAGGGAGAGAGAGAGAGAGAGAGAGAGAGAGAGAGAGAGAGAGAGGAGGGAGAGAGGATAGGAGGGGGGCAAGCGGCCGGGCCTAATGTCAGACTGACAGGTGATAAAGATTAGGTTGTCAAAGTACAGGAGGGGCTGTCAGCGTGATGGTGTGCAAGCTTCACTTCCCTCTGACAGATACAAGAGTGGCATTGTGCATGCCAGGAAAAAAGAACACTGCAATCCCCCCCCCCCCCCCCCCCCCCCATCGCATTTCTCAGCAATTAGCAGGTGTGTGAATATGGCCAACTGCAGTTTATCCATCTCTGTTACATTTAGCAGGAGGGATTTTCAACGTTTTCTCCCTACTGCGGTCTACACTCGCGGTCAATAGGCTACAGCTATGCTATGAAGATCAATACGATTTGATTTGATGTTAAGAGACTACATTACACTTACATTACCATGAATATAAATCAATAAAGAATAGTTCTGCACATTTGTATCCTCTGTTATGCTTGTCTCTACAGTTTATTGTACATTGCAGTGCGATGTCCACTTAATTTGAGTGTTGAGAAAAGACTCAATAAGGTGTAGTACTTGCCTTCTCCAGATAGAGTAAACTGTCCTCAAGTATTACATTATCAAACCTTGTGTATGGCTAATCTATAGGATCATTGTGGATATTTGACCGACTGGGTTAAAACCTCAGTTCCTATGATAGCAAGTTGAGCTAAAGCATATTAAATCAATCTAAAGCTAAAATAAGACCAGTCTAGCGCAAACTACTAAGTATTTCTATGCAACCACACACTGTATGGACACTAATTTAATTTGATTTGACATAGTCGGATAAGATGCAACCTCCGTGTAAAGAATATTCTACTGAGGTATCCGTCACTATAGTTTGTATGTTGTGAGTTATAACAACGGTCTTTCATACTTGGTTCCAGATTGATTCTGGCTAGCCTGTGTTGGCCTGGGAGCGTAGAGGTCTGTTTATGATCATATTGATCCAGCCTGATAAACATTGGTCATCCAGTCATCCGGGGCGGCAGAGAAGCCTAGTGGTTAGAGCGTCGGACTAGTAACCGAAAGGTTGAAAGCTTGAATCCCCGAGCTGACAAGGTAGAAATCTGTCATTCTGCCCCTGAACAGGCAGTTAACCCACTGCTCCTAGGCCGTTATTGAAAATAAGAATTTGTTCTTAGCTGGCTTGCCTAGTTAAATAAAGGTAATAATGTTTTTTTAAACCCAGCCCATCAGAACAGAAAGGTCACTAACGTCCATAAGCGCACCTCAAGGCATGACTGATATACACTACATGACCAAAGGTATGTGGACACCTGCTCATCGAACATCTCATTCCAAGATCATGGGCATTAATATGGAGTTGGTTCCCCCTTTGCTACTATAACAGCATCCACTCTTCTGGGAAGGCTTTCCACTAGATGGAACACTGCTGCGGTGACTTTCTTCCATTACACCACAAGAGCATTAGTGATGTTGGGCAATGATGTTGGGCGATTAGGCCTTGCTCGCAATTGGCATTCCAATTCATCCCCCAGGTGTTCGATGGGGTTGAGGTCGAGGCTCTGTGCAGGCCAATCAAGTTCTTCCACACCGATCTCAACAAACCATTTCTGTATGTATCTTGCTTAGTGCACAGGGGCATCCTCATGCTGAAACAGGAAAGGGCCTTCACCAAACTGTTACCCCAACGGTGGAAGAACAGAATTTGTAATTGTATGCTGTAGTGTTAAGATGTCCCTTAACTGAAACTAAGGGGCCTAGATGAACCATGAAAAGCAGCCCCAGACCGTTATTCCTCCTCCACCAAACTTTGGCACTATTCATTGGGGCAGGTAGCATTGTCCTGGCATCTGCCAAACCCAGATTCGTCTGTCGACTGCTAGATCGTGAAGCGTGATTCATCACTCAAGAGAATGCGTCTCCACTACACCAGAGTCCAATGGCGACGAATTTTACACCACTCCAGCCGACACTTGGCATTGTGCATGGTGATCTTAGGCTTGCGTGCGGCTGCTCGGCTATGGAAACCCCTTTCATGAAGGACCCAACAAACAGTTATTGTGCTGACGTTGCTTCCAGAGGCAGTTTGGAACTCGATAGTGAGTGTTGCAACCGAGGACAGACTATTTTTTTCAGCATTCGGCAGTCCCATTCTTTGAACTTGTGTGGCATACCACTTCGCAGCGGAGTCGTTGTTGCTCCTAGACATTTCCACTTCACAATAACAGCACTTACAGTTGACAGGAGCAGCTCTACAAGGGCAGACATTTGATGAAGTGACACGTTGAAAGTCACTGAGCTCTTCAGTAAGGCCATTCTACTGTCATTGTTTGAATATGGAGATTGCATGGCTGTGTGCTCGATTTTATACACCTGTCAGCAACGGGTGTGGTTAAAATAGTCAAATCCACTAATTTGAAGGGGTGTACACATACTTTTGTATATATAGTTTAGCAATGTATTATTAGACATGCCTCACACATATCTCACTGTCTGTACATACAGATGGAAAACAATGTGATACATGGGCTGACACAGTCCAGTGTAGTGTTAGAGTACTCTAAATAAGTGCCCTCTTTCTACTGTGATCTGAAAACAATGATAATTGGACAAGGAGAGCGAAAGTACAGTTGACGTAGAAAACTACAAAGACCAAAACTACCACTCTTGTTCAAGAGACGAAACACTACAGCACTCACATGGCAGTAGCACCATATTCCAAAAGGCCCAGTGCTTATATATATATATATATATATATATATATATTCCTGTCTTCCTCCAAACGCTCAGGTGGAGAGCATATGATGAAGCCAAGGTCAGAGTCAAGAGCAAACCTATCCGGCACGGGAGGGGAGGTAGGGCGTTCTAAAAGACGGAGGGGGAAGTTAGAAATGTATTATTGTATGCTTAATTAACACAATCCCTTTGCCTCCAGGCTGCGACGGAGGAAATTTGAGTGCATTCTACAAAAAAAAAGTGAGGACACAATTAATAAAAATCTTCAAAAGTGGGTGTCGAAAATCAGAGTGAAAAGGAGGTCTTTTGATATAAAAGGAAATGAAAGACCTTGGGTTGGGGAGAGGAGGGGAAGGAGGGATAATTGTTTGACTTTGAGGGCAGGGAAATGGCCTAGTCTTATACTCAACTAAGTGACTTGGTTGAGGGGAAGGCCGTAACGGTTCAAATATGATCTGAAGAATCAGGGCGCAGTCATTGAGTATTAACTAAAGAAGAGGGAAGTTCAGGGTCATATATACAGTACCAGTATAAAGTTTGGACACACTCATTGAAGGGTTTTTCTTTATTTTTACAATTTTCTACATTGTAGAATAATAGCGAAGACTTTAAAACTATGAAATAACACCTATGGAATCATGTAGTATCCAAAAAAGAGTTACTACATGATCATATTTTAGATTCTTTAAAGTAGCCAACCTTTGCCTTGATGACAGCTTTGCACACTCTTTGCATTCTATCAACCAGCTTCACCTGGAATGCTTTTTCAACAGTATTGAAGGAGTTCCTACAAATGCTGAGCACTTGACTGTTTTTCCTTCATTCTGCGGTCCAACTCATCCAAAACCATCACAACTGGATTGAGGTCGGGTGATTTTGGGGGCCAGGTCATCTGATGCAGCACTTCATCTTCTCGTGCTTGGTCAAATAGCCCTTACACAGCCTGGAGGTGTGTTGGTTATTTTCATGTTGAAAAACAAATGGATAGTCCCGCTAACATAATGACTACAGTCGTGGCCAAATGTTTTGAGAAAGACACAAATATACATTTCCACAAAGTTTGCTGCTTCAGTGTCTTCAGATATTTTTGTTAGATGTTACTTTGGAAAACTGACATATAATTACAAGTATTTCATCATTGTCAAAGGCTTTTATTGACAATTACATTGATGCAAAAAGTCAATATTTTCAAGACCTCTGCAATCCGCCCTGGCATGCTGTCAATTTACTTCTGGGCCCATTCTTGCATAATCAATGCTTGGAGTTTGTCAGGATTTGTGAGTTTTTGTTTGTCCACCTGTCTCTTGAGGATTGACCACAAGTTCTCAATGGGATTAAGGTGTGGGGAGTTGGCCATGGACCCAAAGTATCGATGTTTTGTTCCCCGAGCCACTTAGTTATAACTTTTGCCTTATGGCAAGGTGCTCCATCATGCTGGAAAGGGCATTGTTCGTCACCAAACTGTTCCTGGATGGTTGGGAGAAGTTACTCTAATGAACGTATCCTCTGCAGCAGAGATAGCTCTGGGTCTTGCTTTCCTTAGGTGGTCCTCATGAAAGCCAGTTTCATAATAGCACTTCATGGTTTTTGCGACTGCACTTGAAGAAACTTCATGAAATGTTACGTATTGACTGACCTTCATGTCTTAATTATGGACTGTCATTTCTCTTTGCTTATTTGAGCTGTTCTTGCCATAATATGAACTTGGTCTTTAACCAAATAGGGCTATGTTCTGTATACCACCCGTAACAACACAACTGATTTGCTCAAACGCATTACGAAGGAAAGAAATTCCACAAATTAACTTTTAACAATGCCCAGCTGTTAATTGAAATGCATTCCAGGTGACTACCTTATGAAGCTGGTTGAGAGAATGCCAAGAGTGTGCAAAGCTGTCATCAAGGCAAAGGGTGGCTACTTTGAAAAATCTCAAATGTAGAATATATTTTGATTTGTTTAACACTTTTCTGGTTACTACGTGATTCCATATATGTTATTTCATAGTTTTAATGTCTTCACTATTATTTTACAATGTAGAAAATAGTAAAAATAAAGAAAAATCCTTGAATCAGATTGTGTGTCCAAACATTTGACTGGTACTGTAAATGCGTGGGTGTGCTTTCTACCTATGGGCCTCCTTTAAACGACACTCACTCCCATAAATTGAATATTGTTTCAATTATGCACACACAAATACAGTGATAGGTGATAAAAATGGAGTGAATTGGATTTGAAATTATCAGTATGCCTTTATAGGAGGTCTGCGGTCTATAGGCTCATACCTTCCTACCGCATACCGGGACCAGATGCACAGTCCTATCTCACATGCAATACCTCTGCTAGCATATCACCTACAGTATTATATTGTAAGAAAGCAACATTTCCATTAAAATGTTGTGATTTAGCAGACACTTTGCAGTCAGTGAATATAACTAACGTAGGTAAGACAACCACATATCACATTTCACAGTCATTGCATGTCAAACGTTTACGTTTACTAACGAGACAGAATTATTCGAAAGAAATTGGACACCACCAAAGATTTCCACTGAACAAAAATATAAACGCAACATGCAACAATGTCAAATATTTAACTGAGTTACAATTCATATAAATTTAAATAAACTCATTAGGCCTTCATCTATTGATTTCACATGACTGGGTCTATGCCCTCACAATTAGAATTATTTCCCCCACAATAGGGCTTTATTAAAGACAGAACTAACTGACTAAGCGCTGGGACAATCCCTTCTTTAGATAGGGGAGCAGCACAGCAAGAATAAGCCCTCTAATGGCTACAGTTTGTCTCAGTTAAGGCATGTACTATGTGTGTGTACGTGTGTACACAGGCTTCAGTGTGTGTGTGTGTGTGTGTGTGTGTGTTTCCCCTACATATTACTCTTCATTCTCTCAAATTACCCCTGTGTTGGTCAATCAACTCCTGCTCTCCTCTGTGATAAAATATACATATATTTAACCAGGCGAGTCAGTTAAGAACAAATTCTTATTTACAATGACGGCCTAGGAACAGTGGGTTAACTGCCTTGTTCAGGGGCAGAACGACAGAGTTTTTACCTTGTCAGCTCGGGGATTCCAGCTAGCAACCTTTTGGTTACTGGCCCAATGCTCTAACCGTTAGGCTACCCTGTCCCCCCAGGTGATCCTGGGTGATCGAAAATAAACCCATAGAAACACATTAGGCTTATTTGGACAGATTTTGGCAGGAGCGAAACCTCTCACTTTGCCTCTTCTTCTCTGCTTATGGTGAATGGCGTGAAAGAGAGGCTTGTAGAATCAGGACACTTCCAAGTTTTCAGTTCATCATTCGCTGATAGGGGGTCCTGAGTGCTCTGAGCATTGCTGACTCAAATTAACGAAATTAGTAGAAAGATTTGTTATTTTGACTGAACAACCGATCACTATCTGTCATTGCTTGGTGAAGACTGAGCTTGGACTGTGCTTTTATACTCGTCCCAGTCCCACCTACCTATTGGACAGATGCCCTGAGGAGATGCCGGTGGGCAGGGTCAAAGGTGGTGATGGGCAGTCAAATGTCCCAATCAGAAGTCACTGGGTGTGGTATGTAACTGGAGAGTTCCAGAGGTGCAAACAGACTAGCCTGTAAACGATGGGGACCCATCCCCCACATCTGGCAGGGTGAGGGAGTCAGGCAGAGCTGAGGGCAGGTAGGCTACTTGTTTCAAAGGTTAGAGACGGCTTTGATTTAGTGTTCAGGAGAGGGACTGTAAGGGTTTTCCATACACACACACACACACACACACACCGAAGTACAGCAGGATCGAAGTGCCTACAAAAGCTGTTCTTGTTACCTTTTGTAAAACTGCACAGATCAATGCTTCTCCAGTCATTTAGATTTGGATAATGCACTCAGTGTGTATCCCACATGGCACCCGATTCCCTATACAGAGCACTACTTTTGACCAGGACTCTACGAGCTGGTCGTATGGGCCATGGTCAAAAGTAGTGCACTACATAGAGAATAGGGTACAATTTGGGATTTAGCCAGACACAGACACAGCTGCTCCAGAATTGTTCAGTGTCTCTCCACTCCAGTGTCATCTGGCCATTCAAGCACCTCAGTGGAAAAAGGGTGCGGCGATCCAAGCAAAACACTCTAAGAGGTACAAAAGAGGAGAGGAGAAAGGGATGGAATGCAGAAGAGTGGCAGTCTAAGCAAGAGATAGAATAGTGAGACGAGACGTGGACAGATACGAAGGAGAATGAGTCTTTTTTTATGTTACTTACAAAGCATGATGTTAGGAATGGCATGAACAGGCTCTGTTATCTGCTTTGATAATAACCTATTGGTTTTCCTTCAAAAACGTAAAACAAAAAAATGTGAAACAAGTATCTGAAGGATATCAAAGAGCCTATGTATTTGACCCACATCTGCTAGCTACAAAGTAGTGTGTCCCTTTCCTCATTCTAGCATAAGGAGGCCTTGAGACTTGAACATTATGCTCAAATCTGTTTACTTGACCCCTAACCCCAATCAATATTGTCAATAAACCTTTTACCACTGAGGTCTGGACTGCCCAATATCGACCCCTGTGCACTTTGAAGACCACTTAATCGACAAGGGCTGATTGATCCATCCCTCTATGGGTGGGTATCTGCTAATCAAACATATTGTGTGGGTGTGTGTATCTTTGTGTGTATGTGTGTATACTCATTCACAGTGCAGTTAATTCATCGATGCAGAACAACCTTAGCGCAAAGTTACACACAGTTACAGGCATGCCACAGAAATACCTAAATAGTGGCGGTCACTGGATCCCTGTGCAGAATAAGTTACATATGATATGAAGCATTGTTAGTGGGTGGCAGATAGACCACTATTGTATACAGCAAGAAAGAGAGGTGTCCCAGTGAGACCCAGATAAAAGGAAAAAAGAGGGGAGGGAAAGAGAGGGGGATGAGAGAGAGAAAGAGATATAATAGTCTGTGGAAAATACACAAAGCAGGTAGAGGGGATTCAAGAGTGAAAGAGAGAGATCTAGAGACTGATAAAAAAAAGAGAGTGAAAGAATAATCACAGTGGGAGATAGACACAAAGGAGGTGAAGAGGATATTAGAGAAAAATCAATGTGGAAGAGAAACATTGTGAATGGGGGTGGGCATACAGAGCACAGACAAAGACTCAGCGGCAGATATGAAAACACTCTCAGAGACAACTACATGACAACAACATGATTAGTGTGGGTGGAAGAACAGCAATTTGCGCTGAAGGAATTCATGTGCTGTGTTGGTGATCATCTATCTGCTACGTGTGTGTGTGTGTGTGGTTGTGGGTGTGTGTGCATACCTGTGTGTGTGCATGCATGAGTGTACATTATGGTTCTCAATTAGGGACAACGATAAACAGCTGCCTCTGATTGAGAACCATACCAGGCCAAACACAGAAATCCCAAAACATAGAAAAGGGAACATAGACAACCTACCCAACTCACGCCATGACCATACTAAAACAAAGACATAATAAAATAACTAAGGTCAGAACGTGAGAGTACCCCCCCAAAGGTGCGGACTCTGGCCGCAAAAAAACCTATAGGGGAGGGTCTGGGTGGGTGTCTGTCCGCGGTGGCACCTCTGGCGCGGGACGTGGACCCCACTCCACCATAGTCCTTCTCCGCCTCTTTACCCACCTCCGTGGCCTCGCGACCCTCGACGCCGGCCTGGCCACGGGTCCCGAATGGACGGGAGATTCCGGCAGCACTGGACAGACGGGCGACTCTGGCTGCTCAGGACAGACGGGAGACTCTGGCTGCTCAGGACAGACGGGTGACTCTGGCAGCGCTGGGCAGGAGGAAGACACTGACAGCGCTGAGCAGGCGGGAGCACCTGTAGGAAGGAGACGGAGAGACAGCCTGGTGTGGGAAGGGCTGGTGCGTGGGGGTGGCACCGGATAGACCTGACCGTGAAGGCGCACTGGAGCTCTCGAGCACCGAGCCTGCCCAATCTTACCTGGTTGAATGCTCCCCGTAGCCAGTCCAGTGCGGTGAGGTGTAATAGCCCGCACTGGGCTGTGCTGGCGAACCGGGGACATCATGCGTAAGGCTGGTGCCATGTACCCCGGCCCGAGGAGACACACTGGAGACCAGATGCGCTGAGCCGGCTTCATGGCACCTGGCTCGATGCCCATTCTAGCCCGGCCGATACGAGGCGTTGCTATGTATCGCACCGGGCTATGCCTGCACACCGGGGACACCGTGCACCTCGCGGCATAACACGGTGCCTGCCCGGTCCTCTCTCTGCACGGTAAGCACGGGGAGTTGGCTCAGGTCTCCTACCTGACTTAGCCACACTCCCCGTGTGCACCCCCCCAATACATTTTTGGGGCTGCCTCTCGGGCTTCCAACCGTGCTGCCTCCTCATACCGCCGCCTCTCCGCTTTCGCTGCCTGGAGCTGCGATATTCTCCAGCCTGTGCCCAGGGTCCCTTGCCGTCCAGAATCTCCTCCATTGTCCAGGAGTCCTGCGATCGCTGCTGCTGCTGCCCGATACCACGCTGCTTGGTGCTTTGGTGGTGGGTGATTCTGTAACGGTCGTCGTATGAAGGAGAAGAGGAGTACCAAGGTGCAGCGTGGTATGTGTCCATATTTATTAAATTAACACGGAAATAACAAAACTAACAAAGAGAAAGACCGAAACCAGTTCTGGCTGGTGCAGACACACAAAAGAAAACAAAAAATTATCACCCACAACTCAAAAGTGAAACCAGGCTACCTAAATATGGTTCTCAATCAGGGACAACAATAAACAGCTGCCTCTGATTGAGAACCATACCAGGCCAAACACAGAAATCCCAAAACATAGACAAAGGAACATAGACAACCCACCCAACTCACGCCCTGACCATACTAAAACAAAGACATAATAAAATAACTAAGGTCAGAACGTGACAAAACCCCTTACCCTGTTCCCATATAATGCACAGTTGCTTTGATACCACTCTGACATAACCTTAACCATTATCACAAACGCTGACGTAAAATGACAATTTAACATAAACAACAAAGTGCAAATCCGACAATCCCTCCCGGTGGCTCCAGTGGTGTTCCCCAAAAGCTCATGCATACAGTAGAACACATTACTGGGTAATCCATACCGTGCCCTGACACATAGCTATCAGAAAGTGTGGGACAAGGAGGAGGGGAAGAGGAGAGATAAAAAGAGGGGAAGAGAAAGAAAGAGGACGATGCGGTTTGTAATCCTGTAAAAGGATTAAGAGATGGAGTATCTACAGACACAGGGGTTGCGTCACAAATGGCACCATTTTCCCTATATAAGTGCACTCTTTTTGACTAGGGGCCATAAGGATCTGGTTAAAGGTAGTGCACTATGTATTAAATAGGTTGCCATTTGGGACGCAGCCCCAAAGAGAGACTGCTGTGGCCTCCTTGAATGTAATATTACTCAACTCTACAATACCGTTGAAACAGCGTTAAGACAATGTTAGACATGGGACTGATGACTCTTCGATACATTTATGTTTATCTTATAACTATTACACACAGTATTGCCTATGTGATATGCAATGTTCTGTATGTGGGTCTTTATATAAACTAAGATACCAGTGAGGGTTTCCTACACTGGACAACTTGTTACAGCAGTTTCATGTCATTACATTAAAATAAGATAAGGGGGGGATCATGACTATATTCAATTTAAAAAATGGTATCCTTTATCATGGTTGGTGTCTTGAAGGATTTGTCCAAAATCATGTGAAATAAAATATTTATTTTCTGTCCTTTGGGTAGTGTAAGTTGTCGTTATATCATATATTAAGCATTAATCAGTTAAAATTAGACATTGAACGTAAACCCTGTAAGAATCCTGAATCTACCTGTCTGACAGTTTTTTGTATAGAGATCTCAGAAATGAAGTGCAATTACATAACATTTTGTGTCTTCTGTTACCGGGTGAAAACAGTTTTCATGGGCAAACCGAAAGTCACCTTACCTTGATACTTAAAACCTAAATCTATACTGTCATTAAAGGGATACTTTGGGATTTTGGCAATGAGGCCCTTTCTCTACTTCCCCAGAGTCAGATGAACTCGTGAATACCATTTTTGTGTAATGCTAGCAGATACGCATAGACTTCCAGTTATTGTGCTCAAGCTAGTTAGCATTGACTCACAAAACTACCTCTAGCTTCCTTCATACTGGACAAAGAGACATTCAAAAGTAATCCACAAGTTTATTTGACTCTGGTTAAGTAAATACCACAATTCCGAAGTTTCCCTTTGACTTGGTTCTTCAATAATTATGCATAATACTTGTTGGATGCGCATTTGGTGTCTAGTTGATTAGTTACGTCATGATATTTTCACACATCATCATCTGATCTAGTAAGGAATTTTGTCAATGACAGTCAAGTGACGAACAGCTGTTGTGATAGAGCCTGCAATACAATAACAACCCAAGTGGTGGGAAAAAAGGTGTTCGCGAGGAATGTCCAGAATAATTTGGTGTCTTATTCGCAATGCCGGTGAAGACACTTGTGCCTGGATACACATTGGATCTAAAATTCCTAGCGAATTGATGTTGATCATCTGTTGTTGTCTGCTTGATTTACAGCAGGGTCTCATTAGACTTAACAGAGAAAGCATCAAGGTAATGTGTTAATGTTTTCATGCCTCAGATTGGACACCAAGTCTACTGTGCATAATTGTGTAGGATAGACTACTGCGCAACACCCAACGCTATTCCAATGAATTATTATGGATATAATGACAACAAATCATATTGCCTATTGGGCAATATGATCTGGAAATCAAATAACATGAAAAATATGTTTTGTTTTCCATGTTACACCTGCAATTTTTAACAATACAAGGGTCTTGAACTTGAATTTGGATCTCAGAAATTCAAGTACTCTAAAATGCCTACCTTAAAATCTGGCATTCCCTCAATTTGGTTCTTGTAATTATTGTTATCTTATAATTCGTTTTTTCATTTTTTATGTTTTTTTGTGATAGATGTGGCCACATTTGTTTGTTTCCCAATTGAAGGGTGTTGCCCTCTGTTGTGGCAAAACCACATGTGGTTATTATGAGAACGACAGCATCTAACGCTGGCTTCGACTTGGCTTTCCATACAATCAATCCATTACAAAAGTAACCTACTTGGTTGTTGGTCACTTCCTCATTATAAAAACAGTCCCTGAAAGTGTTTCAATTTGTCTTGACAATGTCTGTATGAACCCTTCTTATTAAAGGATGTATATTCCCCTAGGCCTATGTTGTTGTATAGGTGGAGTTATGGGTCAATTTACATATATTTTATTTCCTCTAAGCACACATGTGGAACTGCATTAAAATCATTTTCATTTTTGTTTCAAAATATTTTAGAAATGTTTCTCAATGTCAACACAATAGGTCCATTATTTATAGCAAGACTCATGTATGCACGTATGTGCACACACCCACCCACTGGAAAAAAGCCTCCAATTACCTTTGAAAATATTATATTTGCTACAGTGTGCCATTTAGTATACCCTTTTCGTACGTACGTAGGAATGGATCAATCTGTGCTTCAGCCCTCTGTCCTATAAGTAAAGCAAGCTTAGCATCTCCTGCTGAGACCACACACACACACACACACACACTCCAAGGTTGATAAGCAATTGAAACCGACAGGGGGGAGGTCTAAATCTTTCTCAAAGATTGCTAGAGAAGGATCAAAGACAGGCACATGCACACACACACACCTTGGGGCACTTTGATTGACAGCTTTGTGTTGCTACCCCAGGGCCACTACTTTAATGCTTTGCCTTTTTTGATCCGTCTGCCATGGGCTAAATTGATTGCATGTTGTTCAGAATGCCACAAACTAAAGGCCTATACAATCTCTACTTAATCCTGGGTCTTGGTCTCTATTGAAGCATAAAGTCAATATAAAGGCTGTAAGACTCTCCCCTGCCCAATCAGAGGCTTGACAGGCTATTCAGGCCTGTAGGGTGATATACACAAAAGGATCCTAAAGGACCTAAGAGGTGAGTATTGGGCACATTTCAGGTCATCTTGACGATTGTGATATCATGTTAATGTGTGTTGTGAGATCTGGTGCAGCAAAGACCTGGAGCAGGACTACTAAATGTTATATTCACAATGGGTCCATCTTTCCAGTAAGCACAGGATTCAAACATCCAATATAAGGACTCAAAACAGATTTGAATCCAAATATGTCTCATCAAGTCACACAGAAAGCTAGACTGGCAGTTAAAAATGCCAGAGAGATAGAAAAAACACAATCTCATTCATAGCATGAAGCAAAATACCAGTCAGTCTGGTATCAGCGGTCTGTACAGCCACATTGAAAATTGCATTTCAGTCCTGTTTTTAACATATAAATCATTTCTTAGCTGGGTAGTCAGTGAGGAGGAGGGAAGGATTGCCATTGGACAGGAGAAAGGATTCCAAGTAAGACAGGATGACAGAGAGAGAAAGAAGAAAAATACATTCTCACCTTGCTCACACCTCATATGAATTCTTAAGAAATTAGGTGTTATCTAACATCCTTAACGATGTAAATTGGGTATGGCAGAGTCTGGAAGTCACTATACCCTAATTCAACACCAAGAATTTAAAATAGGCTACTATGTGCCTAAGATGTTAGGTAACTGCTGTTTGACTTCGTGAAACTAAACTGAACAAAAATATAAACAGAATATGTAAAGTGCATTCATTGTAGCTGGGGATTTTAACAAGGCTAATCTGAAAACAAGACTCCCTAAATTTTATCAGCATATCGATTGCGCAACCAGGGGTGGAAAAACCTTGGATCATTGTTACTCTAACTTCCGCGACGCGACGCTTTTCGGAAAAGCTGACCACGACTCCATTTTGTTGATCCCTGCATATAGACAGAAACTAAAACAAGAGGCTCCCACGCTGAGGTCTGTCCAACGCTGGTCCGACCAAGCTGACTCCACACTCCAAGACTGCTTCCATCACGTGAACTGGGACATGTTTCGTATTGCGTCAGATAACAATATTGACGAATACGCTGATTCGGTGTGCGAGTTCATTAGAACGTGCGTTGAAGATGTCGTTCCCATAGCAACGATTAAAACATTCCCTAACCAGAAACCGTGGATTGATGGCAGCATTCGCGTGAAACTGAAAGCGCAAACCACTGCTTTTAATCAGGGCAAGGTGACTGGTAACATGACCGAATACAAACAGTGCAGCTATTCCCTCCGCAAGGCTATCAAACAAGCTAAGCGTCAGTACAGAGACAAAGTAGAATCTCAATTCAACGGCTCAGACACAAGAGGCAGGGTCTACAGTCAATCACGGACTACAAGAAGAAATCCAGCCAGCCCAGTCACGGACCAGGATGTCCTGCTCCCAGGCAGACTAAATAACTTTTTTGCCCGCTTTGAGGACAATACAGTGCCACTGACACGGCCTGCAACGAAAACAGAGAGACTAGTCAAGGACCATATCACCTCCACCCTACCCGACACCCTAGACCCACTCCAATTTGCTTACCGCCCAAATAGGTCCACAGACGATGCAATCTCAACCACACTGCACACTGCCCTAACCCATCTGGACAAGAGGAATACCTATGTGAGAATGCTGTTCATCGACTACAGCTCGGCATTCAACACCATAGTACCCTCCAAGCTCGTCATCAAGCTCGAGACCCTGGGTCTCGACCCCGCCCTGTGCAACTGGGTACTGGACTTCCTGACGGGCCGCCCCCAGGTGGTGAGGGTAGGCAACAACATCTCCACCCCGCTGATCCTCAACACTGGGGCCCCACAAGGGTGCGTTCTGAGCCCTCTCCTGTAATCCCTGTTCACCCACGAATGCGTGGCCATGCACGCCTCCAACGCAATCATCAAGTTTGCGGACGACACAACAGTGGTAGGCTTGATTACCAACAACGACGAGACGGCCTACAGGGAGGAGGTGAGGGCCCTCAGAGTGTGGTGTCAGGAAAATAACCTCACACTCAACGTCAACAAAACTAAGGAGATGATTGTGGACTTCAGGAAACAGCAGAGGGAACACCCCCCTATCCACATCGATGGAACAGTAGTGGAGAGGGTAGCAAGTTTTAAGTTCCTCGGCATACACATCACAGACAAACTGAATTGGTCCACTCACACAGACAGCATCGTGAAGAAGGCGCAGCAGCGCCTCTTCAACCTCAGGAGGCTGAAGAAATTTGGCTTGTCACCACAAGCACTCACAAACTTCTACAGATGCACAATCGAGAGCATCCTGGCGGGCTGTATCACCGCCTGGTACGGCAACTGCTAACCGTAAGGCTCTCCAGAGGGTAGTGAGGTCTGCACAACGCATCACCGGGGGCAAACTACCTGCCCTCCAGGACACCTACACCACCCGATGTCACAGGAAGGCCATAAAGATCATCAAGGACATCAACCACCCGAGCCACTGCCTGTTGACCCCGCTATCATCCAGAAGGCGAGGTCAGTACAGGTGCATCAAAGCTGGGACCGAGAGACTGAAAAACAGCTTCTATCTCAAGGCCATCAGACTGTTAAACAGCCACCACTAACATTGAGTGGCTGCTGCCAACACACTGACACTGACACTGACTCAACTCCAGCCACTTTAATAATGGAAATGATGTAAATATATCACTAGCCACTTTAAACAATGCTACCTTATATAATGTTACTTACCCTACATTATTCATCTCATATGCATACGTATATACTGTACTCTATATCATCGACTGCATCCTTATGTAATACATGTATCACTAGCCACTTAACTATGCCACTTTGTTTACATACTCATCTCATATGTATATACTGTACTCGATACCATCTACTGTATCTTGCCTATGCTGCTCTGTACCATCACTCATTCATATATCCTTATGTACATATTCTTTATCCCCTTACACTGTGTATAAGACAGTAGTTTTGGAATTGTTAGTTAGATTACTTGTTGGTTATTACTGCATTGTCGGAATTAGAGGCACAAGCATTTCGCTACACTCGCATTAACATCTGCTAACCATGTGTATGTGACAAATAAAATTTGATTTGATTTGATTTGATTTGTTTGGTCCCATGTTTCATGAGCTGAAGAAAAATGTCCCTGAAATGTTACCTGTCGAACAAAATGCTTATTTCTCTTACATTTTGTGCACAGATTTGTTGACATACTTGACAGTAAACATTCCTCCTTTGCCAAGATAAAAATCCATCCACCTAACAGGGGTGGCACATCAAGAAGCTGATTAAACAACATTATCATTACACAGGTGCACCTTGTGCTGAGGACAATAAAAGGCCACTCTAAAATGTACAGTTTTGTCACCTATCACAATGCCACGGATGTCTCAAGCTTTGAGGGAGAGTGCAATTGGCATGCTGACTGCAAGAATGTCCACTAATGCTGTTGTCAGAGAATTTCATGTTAATTTCTCTCAAAGTTGTTTTAGAGAATTTAGCAGTATGTCCAACCGGCCTAACAAACTGCAGACCACGTGTAGCCACGCCAGCCCAGGACCTCCACATCTTGCTCCATCACCTGCGAAATCTTCTGAGACCAACTCCCCGGACAACTGATGAAACTGAGGAGAATTTCTGTCTGTACAAAAGCTCTTTTGTGGGGAAAAACTCATTCTGATTGGCTAGGCTTGGCTCCCCATTGGGTGGGCCCATGCCATCCCAGGTCCACCCATGGCTGCACTCCTGCCCAGTTATGTGAAATCCATAGATTAGGGCCTAATGAATTTATTTAAATTGACAGATTTCCTAATATGTGACCCGATTCAGAAAACTAGGCGTATGTCGCAGGTCACGACTTCACAGGAGAGCCGTTTGAACGTGAAACATATTTTATCAAAATGCCTTCTCGAACATGTGGACTTTCATGTGCCTTAAAAACAAACGTGTATACCATCTGTAAATAGGAATAAAACTGTTAAATTCCGAGCCTAGTTGGTTAAGCCACAGAAAAAGACAGAAAACTTCCCACTAGCCATGATTGGTTGAGATAATGAGTGGGCTGGACATGCTGAGAGAGGTGTTTGGATTGGTCTGCCATATAAAAGGCTCTATTTGAGCTGGTTAGACTGTTGGTAATCCTGTCAAACGCAGATTTAAAACAAATGTCTTGTGCAGTGGAGCTGCATACATGTTCCTACATTTTCAGATATTACACATTTCTAATTTTGACAGAAAGTGGTTTCATTTCAAGCTAAAGTGTACTGTTAGCTAACGTTAGCTGGCTGGCTCCATAGCTGACATTATTATTCATATCCCAGAGCCGTTTTCTTTTCTTGTTAGAGCTTAATGTTAGCTAGTTAACATTGAACCTGCTTGGTTAGCTCCCAGCATATTCATGCAAGGTAGTAATGACATGATTTGGCACTGTGTTCATTGTTGTTTAACTAGCTAATGTTAGCTGGCTGGCACGTTAGCCAACATTACGTGATGTGCGTGATCTTACACGTTGTTTACCTAGATAGGTTAATTGTTTACCTAGCTAGCTAGTTACATGTCTTAAGCTAAACCTAAAGTGTACAACACCCGTTGTACAGTAGATGTCAGCAAAAAAGTGCAATGAAACTGATGCCAGCAGAGCTGGTCAGGCTATTTTCATGTTATCCATAGGTAAACAAATCATCGGCCAGAGCCTCAAGTGTGCGTTCTGAACGCTCCTAGAGCTAAACGAGATGGATGGGGCTAAAGCTTAACTTCTTGGTGACGGGGGCAGTATTTTCACGTCCGGATGAAATGCATGCCCAAATTCAACTGCCTGCTACTCATCCCCAGAAGATAAGATATGCATATTATTAGTAAATTTGGATAGAAAATACTCTGAAGTTTCTAAAATTGTTTGAATCATGTCTGTGAGTATAACATAACTTATTTAGCAGGTGAAACCCTGAGGACAAACCATTCAGATTTTTTTTTTTGAGGTCACTCTTTTCAATGGGTTTTCATTGGGAATCCAGATTTCTAAGGGATCTTCTTGCAGTTCCTATCGCTTCCACAGGATGTCAACAGTCTTTAGAAATTGGTTGATGCTTTTCCTTTGTGTAATGAAGAAGTACGGCCATCTTGAACGAGGGTAACTTGAAGTGAACTGTTAGATAGAGGCGCGTGACCAGAAAGCTAGCTACAGTTTGTTTTCCTCCTGTATTGAACACAGATCATCCCGTCTTCAATTGTATTGATTATTTGCGTTAAAAAATACCTAAAGTTGTATTACAAAGTAGTTTGAAATGTTTTGGCAAAGTTTACAGGTAACTCTTGAGATATTTTGTAATCACATTGCGCAAGTTGGAATCTGTATTTTTCTGGTTCAAACAAGCTAAATAAATGGGCATTTTGGATATATATCGATGGAATTAATCGAACAAAAGGACCATTTGTGATGTTTATGGGACATATTGGAGTGCCAACAAAAGAAGCTCATCAAAGGTAAGGCATGAATTATATTTTTTATTTCTGCGTTTTGTGTCGCGCCTGCAGTGTTGAAATATGCTTCTCTCTCTTTGATTACTATGGTGCTATCCTCAGATAATAGCATCGTTTGCTTTCGCCAAAAAGCCTTTTTGAAATCTGACATGTTGGCTGGATTCACAACAAGTGTAGCTTTAATTTGCTATCTTGCATGTGTGATTTCATGAAAGTTAGATTTTTATAGTAAAGGTTTGTGGCCCTGGTGGCACAAAATGACTGCACAGAGATGCTTGGGTAAATATAATTGAGGTGAGGGTGTTGGAAATGCTTTTGGTAGTTGATCTGCTTCTGTTCTGTGGGTGGCACTGTGCACTGTGTACTCTTTTTAATGGATGGGTCCCAATCGTTCAAAAGGCCCTATGATCCAGGGGGACAGGGGTAGTCTGCCAGTCACTGGGACGATAACCCAACTTGGGACGAGGGTCGGTTTAAGAGGGTGGAATATTGGAGAACAATTGGAGGTTTACTACTAGAAAATCAAATATTATGGTACAGCTACAATATGTGGACACTCAATCATCATGTGACTTTTTAAAGTTTACAAACATACACTACCGGTCAAAAGTTTTACAACACCTACTCATTCAAGGGTTTTTCTTTATTTTGACCATTTTCTACACTGTAGAATAATAGTGAAGACACTAAAACTATGAAATAACACATATGGAATCATGTAGTAACCAAAAAAGTGTTACTACATGATTATATTTTAGATTCTTCAAAGTAGCCACCCTTTGCCTTGATAACAGCTTAGCACACTCTTGGCATTCTCTCAACGAGCTTCACCTGGAATGCTTTTCCAACAGTCTTGAAGGAGTTCCCACATATGCTGAGCACTTGTTGGCTGCTTTTCCTTCACTCTGCTGTCCGACTCATCCCAAACCATCTCAATTTGGTTGAGGTCGAGGGGTTGTGGAGGTCAGGTCATCTGATGCCACACTCAATCACTCTCCTTCTTGGTAAAATAGGGGGGGTTCAAAATATAGTTCTCCCATGGGCAAAGAAACTCAAAAGGGGTGATATTAATTAGAGGTTGACCGATTATTCGGAATGGCCGATTAATTAGGGACGATTTCAAGTTTTCATTTCAATCGGTAATCGGACGTTGGACGTTTTTTGGACGTTGCATGCTACTCAGGCCCAAAAACTAGAATATGCATATAATTCGTAGATTTGGATACTCTGACGTTTCTAAAACTGTTTGAATGATGTCTGAGTATAACAGAACTCATATAGCAGGCAAAAACCTGAGAAAAAATCCAACTAGGAAGTGGGAAATCTGAGGTTTGTAGTTTTTCAAGTCATTGCCTATCGAATATACAGTGTCTATGGGGTCATATTGCACTTCCTGAGGCTTCCACTAGATGTCAACAGTCTGTAGAACCTTGTTTCAGGCTTCTACTGTGAGGGGGAGTGAATGAGAGCTGTTTGAGTCAGGTGTCTGGCAGAATGCCATGAGCTAAATCATGCGCATGGCCGTGAGAGGTAGCTGCGTTCCTTTTCATTTCTGAAGACAAAGGAATTGTCCGGTTGAAAAATTATTGAAGATTTATGATAACAACATCCTAAAGATTGATTCTATACATCGTTTGACATGTTTCTACGAACTGTAATATAACTTTTTAAAATTTTAATCGGAACTAAGCGATCGCGCATTGAGCATTTGGATTACTGGGCTAAACGCGCAAACAAAAATGAGTTATTTGGACATAAATGATGGACTTTATCGAACAAAACAAACATTGATTGTGGAACTGGGATTCCTGGGAGCGCATTCCGATCAAGATCATCAAAGGTAAGTGAATATTTATAACGCTATTTCTGACACCTGTCCTTCTTTGTTAAATGGCTGTATGTTTTTCTGTGGCTAGGTGCTGACCTAACAAAATCGCAAGGTGTGCTTTCGCCGTAAAGCATTTTTTAAATCTGACATAGCGGTTGCATTAAGGAGACGTTTAGCTATAATTCCATGCATAACACTTGTATCTTTTATCAATGTCTATTATGAGATTTCTGTAATTTGATGTGGTTCTCTGCACTTTCACCGGATGTTTGTTTGAGACAATGCATGCGATGGGTAACGATGCTTCGAGAGTGGCTGTTGTCCATGTGTTCCTGGTTCGAGCCCAGGTAGACTGGTACACTGGCAATACTAAAGTTCCTTTAAGAACATTCAATAGTCAAAGGTACATGAAATACAAATGGTATAGAGAGAAATAGTCCTATAATTCCTATAACTAAACCTAAAACTTTCATATGTTCTCATGTTCTCAGCAAGGAACTTAAACGTGAGCTTTTTTACATGGCACATATTGCACTTTTACTTTCTTCTCCAATACTTTGTTTTTGCATTATTTAAACCAAATTGAACATGTTTCATTAATTAATTGATTTTATTGATGTATTATATTAAGTTAAAATAAATGTTCATTCAGTATTGTTGTAATTGTCATTATTACCAATAAAAAAATTGTCCGATTCATCGGTATCGGCTTTTTTGGTCCTCCATTAATAGGTATCGGCGTTGAAAAATCATAATCGGTCGACCTCTAATCTGGACTGTTATCCCAGAAGTAGTGAGCATAATCAACATAGGGTTAATTAATAGACTTGTGTAAGCAGAATAAAGGCTGAGGCCAGGTGAATGAACAGAGCTGGATCAACATAGAGTTAATCACTAGAAATGCAAAAAAAATTATGCCTGTGCTGTTATAGGCCTGAGGGAAGTCATTACCTGGTCCTGTGAATAGCATTGAGACATGCAATTGCATTATGTATGTATGCCTATGCTGTTGTAGGCCTGAGGGAATCATTGCCTGGTCCTGTGACTGGCTTTAGGACATGTAGTTGTATTGTATATGTATGTCTGTGCCATTACAGGCTTGGGGAGAGCCATTGTGTAGTCAAATGAGTACCATTGCACAGTGTGCGTTATGTGTGTGTCTTCTTTTTGTATCATTGCTATGGATACGCCACCAATAGAATCTGTAAGCAAGTAGGAATTGAGACAAAGATGATGGTGGCGGGAGGCCAGGGGGTGTTAATCATCTACATAAAGGGGAGTGACCATGTGTGTAATCTGAAGGTGGAAACCTGAGGTCTCTGGCAAGATAATTTAGTTGTTCCATAGAATTGCTCGGCTTTGTTACTTTTTGTAATAAAGTCTATTTGAATTCACAAGCTCCGGTATCTGAGAAATATTTGACTGAATATTTCTACGACATCCACACCTGTCAGGTGGATGGATTATCTTGACAAAGGAGAAATGCTCATTGACCTCTCTGGGATATGTGGGACGTGGCCAAAAGCTAGAGAAAATGCAGAGCGCCAAATTCAAATAAATTACTATAAAAATCTAAATTTCATGAAATCGCACATGTAAGATACCAAATTAAAGCTACACGTGTTGTGAATCGAGCCAACGTAAGATTTCAAAAAGGATTTTACGCGAAAGAAAACAATGCTATTATCTGAGGATGGCACCTCCATAAACAAAAGAGAGAAAACATATTTCAACCCTGCAGGCGTGACCAAAAAATAAAAATATAAATCATGCCTTACCTTTGACGAGCTTCTTTTGTTGTCACTCCAATATGTCCCATAAACATCACAAATCATCCTTTTGCTCGATTAATCCGTCAATATATATCCAAAATGTTCATTTATCTGGCACGTTTGATCCAGAAAAACACTGGTTCCAACTTGCGTGACTACAAAATATCTCAAAAGTTACCTGTAAACTTTGCCAAAACATTTCAAACTACTTTTGTAATACAACTTTAGGTATTTCTTAAAGTAAATAATCAATAAAATTGAAGACAGGATGATCTGTGTACAATACAGGAAGAAAACAATATCACGCTACCTTTCTGGTCACGAGCATCTAACAGTACACTTGAAGTTACCCTCGTTTTGAACAGGGCTACTTCTTCATTCCACAAAGGAAAAACCTCACCCAATTTCTAAAGACTGGTGACATCCAATGGAAGCGGTAGGAACTGCAAGAAGGTCCCTTAGAAATCTGGATTCCCAAGGAAAGCTCATTGAAAAGAGAGTGACCTCAAAAAAAAATACTGAATGTTTTTTCTTAGGGGTTTCGCCTGCTACATTTGTTCTGTTATACTCACAGACATGATTCAAACAGTTTTAGAAACTTCTGAGTGTTTTCTATCCAAATCTACTAATACTATGCATATATTATCTTCTGGGGATTCAGCAGGCAGCTGAATTTGGGCATGCATTTCATCCGGACGTGAAAATACTGCCCCGTCATCAAAAAGTTAACAGGGATGTAAAAAAAAAGTGTGCACAGAATTTGAGAGAAATACACTTTACAAATACACGTAATGAATATTTCAGGAATGTTTTATTTCAGCTCATGAAACATGTGTCCAACACTTTATATGTTGTGTTTATGTATATATTCAGTATAACAGGGGAGATTATAATTAGATACGATGCAGAGGCATAGAATACAGTAACTAGTATATTTTAATGCATGTACACTTGTATACAGAAACTAATTGGCGCTCTAAGGCATTACATGTTACAGAGAGAAGTCATTTAATAACAGCTTGAGGGGAATACACGCACCACCAGCATCCTCCATCACCGCCCGCATGCATGTCACACCTAATTTACAAGGCATGCTATCCCACTCCCAGCCTCTGTCCAGGTGTATTAGCACAAGCCATAGCCACTCAGACCATCAACATGATTTTTATCTTAGAAAACTCCTTGAGACTACTTGCGAGTAGAGGCTCTTCCTGGATGGCTGGGTTCTTTACTTTCCTACTAGATGGATGGTGAGGACATGGTTATGTTCTAATAAAATCTGTCTGTCTGGATGGACTTGACAGTGACAGAGGAGAAAGGAGAGAGACAGGGACAGAGGATAAAGAGAGAGAAAGGGACAGAGTAGAAAGAGAGACATAGGATAGAGAGCCATTAACTGTCCTGATTCTTCACCCTGCTGCCTTGCAGCCCTGCCAGAGACCTGAAGGACAGGGGGAGAGAGATGGAGGTGAGGTGTGTGGGTGGGGGGAGAGAGAGAGATAGAGACAGAGGTGTGTGTGTGTGAGGTGAGAGACAGATCAGACCACTTTTCAGACAAACCTATTTCATCAGGTCATTTTGATGTCTGAGACTAGGCAGTTAGTCTCAATGTTGAAACAATAAATGTACTGTAAAACTTCCATTGATCATAAAGTCTCCTGCAAGAGATAGACTCTTACAATAGTCAACACGATAAGTAGGGCTGTGTACTCACACAAACACAAACTAGGCTATATCAACTAGGGCTAACATGAGGCAGGCTACAACAAACAAGTGCCCTTTTACAGTGGAAGTAAATAAACAGACAGCAAATGGGATTAGTGTACTGTATTATTGGAGAAAGGGTATGGAAGGAATACATTGAAGAGAGGGGCAGTGAAGGGTTAAACTCTCAAATGAAAAGGTCAGAGAGTAACGGATATGGATGATGGTATGTCATGTTATACTCCATGGCATTGCTCCACTGTCAGTGTATGCACGCTCATGTCGGCCTGCCTGCGGGCATATGTGTGTGTATGCGTGTGTGTTTGTCTATTTATACACACACACAGAGTGTACAAAACATTAAGAATGCCTTCCTAATATTGAGTTAAAATAATTTTTAATTAATATATCTTCTTAGGGCTAGGGTCGTTTTTTCAGAATTTCCGCCTGACTGACGTGCCCAAAGTAAACTGCCTGTTACTCAGGCCCAGAAGCCAGGATTTGCACTGAAGTTTGTAGAAATGTTAAAATAATGTATGAGACTATAACACAATTAATATGGTAGCCGAAAAACCCAAGCTATTTCAATGTAAAGCTATGGGTCCTATGCAATTCCAGCTCCCAGATTGCAATTCGTATGGCTTCCACTAGATGTCACCAGTCTCTGTTCAAGGTTTAAGAAATAGTTTCTTCCAAAACGAGGAATAATTTGAGTTTTGGTACAAGGAGTCACAGTTGGAAATCAGTCAGTGGATGGGCGACGAAGAGGGAGCGCACTTTCTAATTTTACTTTTCTATTGAACTTTTTTCCATATGAAATATTATAGTTTAATTACATTTTAGGGTACCTGAGGATTGTATAGAAACGTAGTTTGACTTGTTTGAACAAAGTTTAGCGGTAGCTTTTTGGAATCCTTTGTCTGCATGTTGAACGAGTCGATTACTGAAATCGATGGCGCCAACAAATTTACTTTTTGGGATTAAAGAAGGGTTTTATCTAACAGAATTACCATGCATGTTGTAGCTGGGACCCTTGGGATTGCAAACAGAGGAAGAATTTCAAAAAGTAAGTGATTATTTAATCACTATTTGTGATTTTATGAAGCCTGTGCTGATTGAAAAATATGTTGATGTTGGGCGCCGTCCTCAAACAATCGCATGGTATGCTTTCACTGTAAAGTCTATTGTAAATCGGACAATGCTGTTAGATTAACAATAATTTAAGCTTTTAACCGATATAAGATACTTGCTCAATATTACAAATATTTATTTGAATTGCGAGCCCTCCAATTTCACCGGATGTTGTCGACAGGTGTCCCGCTGACGGGGAAGTTTCCTCCCTTCATCTACACTGATTTGAAGTTACATTAATAAGGGATCATAGCTTCCACCTGGTCAGTCTTTGTCATGGAAAGAGTTATTTAAACAAAAATGTATTATCACTTTTTCTCCCCAATTTTGTGGTATCCAATTGGTAGTTACAGGTAGTTACAGTCTTGTCTCATCGCTGCAACTGCCGTACGGACTCGGTGAAAGAAGAAGGTCGAGAGTGGTGCGTCCTCCGAAACACAACCCAACCCAACCAAGCCGTACTGCTTCTTGACACAATGCATATCCAAATACCTGGCAACCTGGTCAGCGTGCACTGCGCCCGGCCCGCCACAGGAGTTGCTAGTGCGCGATGAGACAAGGATATCCCTGCCGGCTGAGCCAAATTATCCACCGCCCCGTGGGCCTCCCGGTCGCGACAGAGACTGGGCTCGAACCCAGTATCTCTGGTGGCACAGCTAGCACTGCGATGCAGTGCCTTAGATCACAGAGCCACCCGGGAGGCTATGGAAAGAGTTCTTAATGTTTTGTACACCCCATGTATATCATATGTGTGTGTGTGAGTGCAAGTGCAAGTGTGTGTGTGTATCAGTGTGCAACTATGTCCTTACACTGACTGGTGTAAGACCTGTGATTCAGTGTAGGTTCAATTTTATTTATTTATTTATTTATTTTATTTCACCTTTATTTAACCAGGTAGGCAAGTTGAGAACAAGTTCTCATTTACAACTGCCCTGGCCAAGATAAATCATAGCAATGTGAACAGACAACAACACACATGGAGTAAACAATAAACAAGTCAATAACACAGTAGAAAAAAAGAAAAAAAAGAGTCTATATACATTGTGTGCAGAAGGCATGAGGTAGGCGAATAATTACAATTTAGCAGATTAACACTGGAGTGATAAATTATCAGATGGTCATGTGCAGGTAGAGATACTGGTGTGCAAAAGAGCAGAAGAGTAAATAAATAAAAACAGTATGGGGATGAGGTAGGTAAATTGGGTGGGCTATTTACCGATGGACTATGTATAGCTGCAGCAATCGGTTAGCTACTCAGATAGCAGATGTTTAAAGTTGGTGAGGGAGATAAAAGTCTCCAACTTCAGCGATTTTTGCAATTCGTTCCAGTCACAGGCAGCAGAGAACTGGAAGGAAAGGCGGCCAAATGAAGTTTTGGCTTTAGGGATGATCAGTGAGATACACCTGCTGGAGCACGTGCTACGGGTGGGTGTTGCCATCGTGACCAGTGAACTGAAATAAGGCGGAGCTTTACCTAGCATGCTTGTAGATGACCTGGAGCCAGTGGGTCTGGCGACGAATATGTAGCAAAGACCAGCCGACTAGAGCATACAGGTCGCAGTGGTGGGTGGTATAAGGTGCTTTAGTAACAAAACGGATGGCACTGTGATAAACTGCATCCAGTTTGCTGAGTAGAGTATTGGATATTATTTTGTAGATGACATCGCCGAAGTCGAGGATCGGTAGGATAGTCAGTTTTACTAGGGTAAGTTTGGCGGCGTGAGTGAAGGAGGCTTTGTTGCGGAATAGAAAGCCGACTCTAGATTTGATTTTAGATTGGAGATGTTTGATATGAGTCTGGAAGGAGAGTTTACAGTCTAGCCAGACACCTAGGTACTTATAGATGTCCACATATTCTAGGTCGGAACCATCCAGGGTGGTGATGCTAGTCGGGCGTGCGGGTGCAGGCAGCGAACGGTTGAAAAGCATGCATTTGGTTTCACTAGCGTTTAAGAGCAGTTGGAGACCACGGAAGGAGTGTTGTATGGCATTGAATCTCGTTTGGAGGTTAGATAGCACAGTGTCCAAGGAAGGGCCAGAAGTATGCAGAATGGTGTCCTCTGCGTAGAGGTGGATCAGGGAATTGCCCGCAGCAAGAGCAACATCATAGATATATACAGAGAAAAGAGTCGGCCCGAGATTTAACCCTGTGGCACCCCCATAGAGACTGCCAGAGGACCGGACAACATGCCCTCCGATTTGACACACTGAACTCTGTCTGCAAAGTAGTTGGTGAACCAGCCAAGGCAGTCATTAGAAAAACCGAGGATACTGAGTCTGCCGATAAGAATATGGTGATTGACAGAGTCGAAAGCCTTGGCCAGGTCAATGAAGACGGCTGCACAGTACTGTCTTTTATCGATGGCGGCTATGATATCGTTTAGTACCTTGAGCGTGGCTGAGGTGCACCCGTGACCGGCTCGGAAACCATTTTGCACAGCGGAGAAGGTACGGTGGGATTCGAGAAGGTCAGTGATCTGTTTGTTGACTAGGCTTTAGAAGACCTTACATAGGCGGGGCAGGATGGATATGGGTCTGTAACAGTTTGGGTCCAGGGTGTCACCCCCTTTGAAGAGGGGGAGGACTGCGGCAGCTTTCCAATCCTTGGGGATCTCAGACGATATGAAAGAAAGGTTGAACAGGCTGGCAATAGGGGTTGCGACAATGGCGGCGGATAGTTTCAGAAATAGAGGGTCCAGATTGTCAAGGCCAGCTGATTTGTTCGGGTCCAGGTTTTGCAGCTCTTTCAGAACATCTGCTATCTGGATTTGGGTAAAGGAGAAGCTGGGGAGGCTTGGGCGAGTAGCTGTGGGGGGAGCGGAGCTGTTGGCCGAGATTGGAGTAGCCAGGAGGAAGGCATGGCCAGCCGTTGAGAAATGCTTGTTGAAGTTTTCGATTATCATGGATTTATCAGTGGTGACCGTGTTACCTAGCCTCAGTGCAGTGGGCGGCAACAGTGAGAGACTTATTTCTGGAGAGAGTCATTTTTAAATTAGTAATACGAACTGTTTGGGTATGGACCTGGAAAGTATGACATTACTTTGCAGGCTATCTCTGCAGTAGACTGCAACTCCGCCCCCTTTGGCAGTTCTATCTTGACGGAAAATTTATAGTTGGGTATGGAAATCTCAATTTTTGGTGGCCTTCCTAAGCCAGGATTCAGACACGGCAAGGACATCAGGGTTGGCAGAGTATGCTAAAGCAGTGAGTAAAACAAACTTAGGAAAGAGGCTTCTGATGTTGACATGCATGAAACCAAGGCTTTTTCGATCACAGAAGTCAACAAATGAGGGTGCCTGGGGACATGCAGGGCCTGGGTTTACCTCCACATCACCCGCGGAACAAAGGAGGAGTAGTATGAGGGTGCGGCTAAAGGCTCTCAAAACTGGTCACCAAGAGCGTTGGGGACAAAGAATACAAGGAGCAGATTTCTGGGCATGGTAAAATATATTTAGGGCATAATGCACAGACAGGGGTATGGTCGGGTGCGGGTATCCCTGGACATGCTGGTTGTAATGGGTGAGGTCACCGCATGTGTGGGAGGTAGTACAAAGGAGGTATCAGAGGTATGAAGAGTGGAACTAGGGTCTCCATTGTAAACTAAAACAATGATAACTAACCTGAACAACAGTATACAAGGCATATTGATATTTGAGAGAGATATACAGCGAGGCATAAAGTAATCGCAGGTCTTGATTGGGAGAGCTTGCTAAAACAACAGGTGAGACAACAACAGCTAATCAGCTAACACAACAACAGCAGCAGGTAAAAATGGCGATGACTAGGCAGAGAGGGTCGGATTAACTACACACAGAGCCTGAGTTCGCTGCTGGGGCCGACAGATAAAAAATACATAAACAGAATGGAGTACCGTGATTAATGGACAGTCCAGCAGGCATCAGCTATGTAGCTAAGTGATCATAGTGTCCAGAGGGCAGCAGTAGATGGAACATGGTACGCTAGCACTCGGGCGACACAGCGTTTAAAGTTAGTAGCCCTCCGACGGAGGCCGATTGAAGGCACAGCGGATGGAGTCATTCGTCGGCAGACCAGTCGTGGTGGTGCAGCGGGGGGCCATGTCGACAGAGAATCCAAGCCAGATGGTGAAAGAGGTATTGTAGAATTTAGTTTGCTAGCCGGGAGATGCGCCTGGCTCACGGCTAACTGGTGCTAGCTTCGTGGCAGTGGCATTAGCCACTATAGCCAATCGGTAGCAGCGGTGAACCGGTGCCAAAGTCCAGAGTTTACAGCAAGGATCCAGTGGAGTATTGGGCTCTAGCAGTGTATGAGTGGAGTTCGGGTGAACAGCTGAGTAGGCCGGGAGGTGGGCCTCAGGGATGGCTTCGGTACTGGATGCCACGGTGAGTTGTGAGCTAGCTTCAGGCTGTGAGCTAGCTAGCTGCAAGCTAGCTGTGAAGATCAGAAGTAGTGGTCCAGGGATTACGGCAGGAATCCGGCATTGTTGTGGAGAGACAGTCCGATACTGGTAGACTGGCGAGTATTATCCAGGCTAAGAACAGGGCTGGTATCTGTGCAGAAGGTAAAAGCCGCTAGCAGTGGCTAACAATGATAGCTTGTAGCTGGTTAGCTTCTGGAGGTTCTTGAATGTGTTCTAAAATGTAACATTTTAAAATAATAGCGGTACCGTATCTATCACATTGGGTGAGGCAGGTTACCGGAAGGAATAATCAAATTAAAAATCAAAAAGAGATTGAAAATAAAGTTGAAATATATATATATATATATATATATATATATATATATATATATATATATATATATATATATACACAAAAAATACGAAGAATACAAAAGTACGCGAGACACGAACAAAACACGTTTTCACTGCTACGCCATCTTGGAGAAAAAAGAAAAAAAATAAAAAAAAATTACAATGGTAACAATGACAATGGTAACACTTGTGGAAAGCATTAGTGATTCATTCTCAGTCATGTTTCAGATATCCTCTGATCCAATCCCTTTATAGTTTACTACCAAAATAGTGCACTATAAAGGGAATAGGGTGCCATTTGAAAAGCAAACTTAGTCCCCCATAACGCTCTGCTAGCCTTAGAGTAGCTAAGTCTGATCCTTCCAATAGCAATTCAGGGTTATATAAGCTTACTACAAAATTATATAATACAAATGTGAGTTTGTGGTCCAATTATTGCATAGTAAATACATTTTTGCATGAGGAAATCAAATATGTAATTAGAGTATCAACCTGAATGCTTAAAATTATGATGTGGGATGTGGGTTAGAGATACTCTGTGTGATGATACGGGGAGATTAGGGATGTACATGTAACTTCCAAAATAATGGAAACCCTTGGGTAAATGAGGGATACAAAGCAGGTGTGCCTTAGTTAATTAACATCCCAACATGCCTAGGGTCATGTATAAAATGCTGGGCAGGCCATTATTTTGGCTACCATGGCTATGCCCCAATAGGATGACAATTCCCACATCCACAGGGAACGAATGGTCACTGAATGGATTGATGAGCATGAAAACTATGTAAACCATATGCCATTGCCATCCCAGTCACCAGATCTCAACTCAATTGAACACTTATGGGAGATTCTGGAATGGAGCCTGAGACAGCGTTTTCCACCACCATCAATAAAACACCAAATTATGGAAGTTCTCATGGAAGAATGGTATCACATCCTGCCAATAGAGTTACAGACACTTGTAGAATCTATGCCAAAGTGCATTGAAGCTGTTCTGGCGGTTTGTAGTGGCCCAACGCCCTATTAAGACACTTTATAGTTGTGTTTCCTTTATTTTGGCAGTTACTTGTAGGCGTGTGTGTGTGTTAGAGAAAGAGAGAAAGGGGGATAAGACACAGGTCAGTAAGCAGCACCATTTATCTTCCTGCATCATTAGCCCCGGCGATGTAGCCCAGGATCCTGAACCACCATGGAGTGCGCTCTGACTCTTTGTCTCTGTCCCTCACTTCATCTCCCTTTCTCTCCCTCTTTCCCCCTCCATCTCTCTACTCCAATATATCTCTTTCCCATCTCTCCCTCCCTCCCTCCCTCCCTCGCTCTAGCCCCATCCTTCACTCTCTAACACTGGCCATGAATATCAAGGAGGTTTGGCTTGGCATCCAGCCTGGCCAGCTCTCTGCCCACCACCAAACCCCTGCCACGCTGCAAGGTCATACCAGACCCTGCAGGTACAACCCCCAAATGTTCTCCCAGTGAAAACTTCCAGTACATAAAACTACTAAGAGAGAGCGAGCGTAAGAGAGTTGGAGAGACACCCTGTTATCTATTATATCTGATTGAGTCCATCTGGTCCAATGTGTTATGGTCGAGCTACAGGAAGATGACACCGTTTCAGAGTTCGGTAAGATGTGTGTTTGTGTAACCACACGACAGCCATTTTGTAGGGGTTTAAACGAGACCTGTCCTTCAACCGGTCCCCACCCCGTTCCCCAAATACCTTTCCCAGTACTATTCTATCACCCCCTAAATGACTACATTTTATTCATTTACATTAATCCTCACAAGGAACAACTCAGTGCGACATAATCTCCATATTTTACACACTAAATTGCACTTCATCGCAATTTGGGGGATTGGGAACTGGTGTTGTAGCACTACCTTCTATTTGATTCCATAGTAACTATATTTTCTAGTCAACGAGGTGTCACTTGGCTGCTTAACCATGTGTTAAAACACATCCAATCTTCATATTCATAAAAAGGGGGAATGAATCCACATCTGTGTGGATGTTCAAATCGCTACCTAGCGCCGGTGAAAATTGTAGAGCCGTAAATGGAGCAAAAGTGAGACACTCCGAAAGCTGGATGTTCCTTTTTAGCACAGCGAAGAATTCAGAGTTTGCTCGTTTCACGATGAGATGAGGAGCTCTTGTCATTAGACTAGGACGGTGACAGAGGACTCGGTAAGGACATTTGTAGTGTGACTGATACCCATTAGACACTAACTTTGACTGACTCACATGAAGGATGGTGGCAGTCGCATTGCAACTCGTGGACTGGGGCTTCCAGCCTAAACCTTATGACATGTTTGCAAATACTGTTTTAGGCTTGAATTTTATTGTATTTTTTTATTTTAAAAAAATAGAATTTTATTCATCACATGCATTGAATACAACGTGTAGACCTTACCGTGAAATGCTTACTTATAAGCACTTACCCAATAATGCAGAGTTGTAAAAAAATTAATAGGAAAAATAGTAACACAATTAAATACCTGACAAGGCCATATAAAAAGGGGTATGGGTTAGTCGAGGTAATTGAGGTATTTGTAAATGTAGGTAGAGGAGGGGTAAAGTGACTATACATAGAAATTAAAACAGAGTAGCAGCAGCATATGTGAAGAGTGTGAAGGAATGTGAATGTACTCTATGTGTTTGTGTGTGTGTGTCCCATGCCAACTCTTCTCAGCCTCCGGAGCGTGAATAGGTGTTGTCGTGCCCTTTTCACAACTGTCTTGGTCTGTTTGGACCATGATAGGTCCTTAGTGATGTGGACACCAAGGAACTTGAAGCTCTCGACCCTGCTCCACTACAGCCCTGTGGTGGCATGCTCGGCCCTCCTGTTCATGTAGTCCACAATCCGCTCCTTTGTCTTGATCACGTTGAGGGAGAGGTTGTTGTCCTGGCACCACATTGCAAGGTCTCTGACCTCCTCCCTATAGGCTGTCTCATCGTCGTCAGTGATCAGTCCTACCACCGTTGTGTCATCTGCAACCTTAAAGATGGTGTTGAAATCGTGCCTGGCCACACAGTTGTGGGTGAACAGGGAGTACAGGGGGGGACTAAGAACGCACCCTTGAGGGGCCCCCGTGTTGATGGTCAGCGTGGTGGATGTGTTGTTGCCTACCCTCACCACCTGAAGGTGGCCCATCAGGAAGTTCAAGATCCAGTTGCAAAGGGAGGTGTTCAGTCCCAGGGACCTTAGCTTAGTGATGAGCTTGGAGTGCACTATGGTGTTGAACGCTGAGCTGTAGTCAATGAACAGCACTCTCAGATAGGTGTTCCTTTTGTCCAGGTGGGAAAGGGCAGTGTAGAGTACAACAGTGATTGCGTCCTCTGTGGATCTGTTGGGAGGGTATGCGAATTGAAGTGAGTCCAGGGTTTCTGGAATGATGATGTTGATGTGAGCCATGACCAGCCATTCAAAGCATTTCATGGCTACAGATGTGAGTGCTACAAGGCGGCAGTCAATTAGGCTAGTTAAAAACATTTTTTAAACAATGCAAAATATATATATAATAATTAGCACAAATGGTCAGGAGCCCGTTAAACGGCACCATTTTTCCATCAGGGTTATCCTTAGGGCGTCGTCCGGGTTTGGCCGGTGTAGGCCATCATGAAAATAAGAACTTGTTCTTAACTGACTTGTCTAGTTAAATAAAATGTTAAATAAAAAATAATAAAATAAGAAAGGGACCGCCAGGACCACGCTTACCACATGCTCAGGAAAAAACTCTGGGCCCAGCTAAGGTAGAACTTACAATTATGGCCAGGAATTTTGACTGGTTAGGTCATGGGATGAGAAAAAAAAATGTGGGAGTTTTTCCAGACCATGTACCCCCAGACCAAACTCTTGGCCCACATTCTCAATATGGACATGGTTTACGGAGCCTCCCCTAGGTTCTTATCTCCCTTTAAGAAAGAAAGTCTCTCTCTCTCTTTTTGGGTGGACAGATAGATAGGGTAGTTATTCTGTCAGCACGAGATGGAGAGTGTATTTATCTTGTCGTTGAAGATAGACAGCATATTTATTTAGGAGTTTAGGATGGAGCACTGTTTATTTATAGAAGAGCAGTGCTGGCTGGTCCCATATTGCGGCGACTAGTGTTCAGGGAGTATCCCTACACGTCCGGGTGAGGGAGTGATTTTCCATTGGTGGGACGGCACATGCACATGCACACAGCAAACAACACACACACACAGAGACACAGAGAGAGAGAGACGGAACGTTCAGACTATTAATGTGGGTTGCCAGACAGGAGACAAGAAGCATATTGCCTTTCACCTGCCCTTGGGGTGCAACAGGAACAAACAAACACAAAGACGTAAACAGTGTTGTGAGCACCATAATAAACTACAGGTCCCGTAACAAACTACAAGTACCAACATGCAATTATATAGCCACATAATTTAAAAATATTAAAAATTTGATCATGTATCTCTATTAGAGCCCGACCGATTCCAATTTTAGTGTGGAAATATTCACCGATATATCTTCCAATATTTGTATTATTATAGCTGGAATCAGGGGCGCAACTTTCATTGGGGACATGTCCCCCACACATTCTGAAGTTGCATGTTTGTCCCTCCCAGTTATATCATTGGAATGTGATACAAAACAAGGCAATGTGATTTAGGACCATGAGGACACCTCCGAGTGGTCGGGTAGGCTGTATGTTGATCTGACTGGATAAAAAAATATACATAATTGCACCCCTGTCTGGAATATATATATATATATACATACAGTGGGGCAAAAAAGTATTTAGTCAGCCACCAATTGTGCAAGTTCCCCCACTTAAAAAGATGAGAGAGGCCTGTAATTTTCATCATAGGTACACTTCAACTATGACAGACAAAATGAGAAAAAAAATCCAGAAAATCACATTGTAGGATTTTTAATGAATTTATTTGCAAATTATGGTGGAAAATAAGTATTTGGTCAATAACAAAAGTTTATCTCAATACTTTGTTATATACCCTTTGTTGGCAATGACAGAGGTCAAACGTTTTCTGTAAGTCTTCACAAGGTTTTCACACACTGTTGCTGCTATTTTGGCCCATTTCCTCTAGAGCAGTGATGTTTTGGGGCTGTTGCTGGGCAACACAGATTTTCAACTCCCCCCAAAGATTTTCTATGGGGTTGAGATCTGGAGACTGGCTAGGCCACTCCAGGACCTTGAAATGCTTCTTACGAAGCCACTCATTCGTTGCCCGGGCGGTGTGTTTGGGATCATTGTCAATGCTGAAAGACCCAGCCACGTTTCATCTTCAATGCCCTTGCTGATGGAAGGATGTTTTCACTCAAAATCTCACGATACATGGCCCCATTCATTCTTTCCTTTGCGCGGATCAGTCGTCCTGGTCCCTTTGCAGAAAAACAGCCCCAAAGTATGATGTTTCCACCCCCATGCTTCACAGTAGGTATGGTGTTCTTTGGATGCAACTCAGCATTCTTTGTCCTTCAAACACGACGAGTTGAGTTTTTACCAAAATATTATATTTTGGCTTCATCTGACCATATGACATTCTCCCAATCTTCTTCTGGATCATCCAAATGCTGTCTAGCAAACTTCAGATGGGCCTGGACATGTACTGGCTTAAGCAGGGGGACACGTCTGGCACTGCAGGATTTGAGTCCCTGGCGGCATAGTGTGTTACTGATGGTAGGCTTTGTTACTTTGGTCACAGCTCTCTGCAGGTCATTCACTAGGTCCCCCAGTGTGGTTCTGGGATTTTTGCTCACCGTTCTTGTGATCATTTTGACCCCACGGGGTGAGATCTTGCATATGGAGCCCCAGATCAAGAGAGATTATCAGTGGTCTTGTATGTCTTCCATTTCCTAATAATTACTCCCACAGTTGATTTCTTCAAACCAAGCTACTTCTTACCTATTGCAGATTCAGTCTTCCCAGCCTGGTGCAGGTCTACAATTTTCTTTCTGGTGTCCTTTGACAGCTCTTTGATCTTGGCCATAGTGGAGTTTGGAGTGTGACTGTTTTAGGTTGTGGACAGGTGTATTTTATACTGATAACAAGTTCAAACAGGTGCCATTAATACAGATAACGAGTGGAGGACAGAAGAGCCTCTTAAATAAGAAGTTACAGGTTTGTGAGAGCCAGAAATCTTGCTTGATTGTAGGTGACCAAAAACGTATTTTCCACCATAATTTGCAAATAAATTCATAAAAAATCCTACAATGTGATTTTCTGGATTTTTTTTCCCTCGTTTTGTTTGTCATAGTGTAAGTGTACCTATGATGACAATTACAGGCCTCTCATCTTTTTAAGTGGGAGAACTTGCACAATTGGTGGCTGACTAAATACTTTTTTGCCCCACTGTATATATATATATATATATATATATATATATATATATATATATATATATATATATATATATATATATATTTGTTTTGTGCTTAAAACAGCCCTACAAAGATACTCAGGAAGTGTAAGAATTTAGGATCACCAGAAAGATCATATTTGTTTATGGAAAAACAGTGTTACACTCTAGTCTAGTTAAAGGAGGATAAACTGCACTGATTCCAGCCAAAAATTGCCTAGGCACTGAAGAATGAGCTGCTGGAAAACAACATATTAGTATTTAGCTATGTTTTCATCGATTGTAGGGCTGTAGTCAATGAATTCTGGTAGTTGTCACTTGAAAGGAAAAACATCCATAACAATATTTACACAGCACTGCCTCTCGCACAAAGGGTTAGGGTTTAGCGTAGGGACGTCCCGAGGATCCCAGATAGCATGAACTGTGTCAAGTACTCTCAGTGAACTGCATTAAGTACTCTCACACAGCTAGTTCGCTGGCTGGCTAGCTAGCTAGCTAGTATTTAGCACTCATCATGGATGTGGGGGTGGCGTCTGGCGAAACATAAATTTGGATCAGTCCCTATCAAGTGACAATGAACCCATACATCAAAACGTAGTGACGAAGTGCTACTTTGTAACCTGCAAAGTTATTTTTTGGCGCTACATTAGTGTCCAGACTTAGTGTAGCGCGCCAAGTCAAGAAAGGCTTATTTTTGGGCTCCCAAGTGGCACAGCGGTCTAAGGCACTGCATCTCAGTGCTAAAGGCGTCACTACAGACACGCTGGTTCGAATCCAGGCTGTATCACAACTGGCAGTGATTGGGAGTCCCACAGGGCGGCGCACAATTGGCCCGGCGTCGTCGGGTTTGGCTGGTGTAGACCGTCATTGTAAATAAGAATTTGTTCCTAACGGACTTGCCTAGTTAAACAAAGGTAAAAATAAAATAAAAAATAGAAAATATATATCCATGCAAAGAGCGCAAAAAAGTTAAATTCTATGAAGTGCTTTTTGCAGAGCGTTTTCTCAGCATCTAATATCGGTCCTTTTCAATGGATTAAACGCTGATACAAATACATTGGTAAAAGGCTAATATTGGCAGATAATATCAACTGATATCAACTGATAAATCCATCGGGCTCTAATTTCTATGGATATAGCATTGATGTAGTAGCGATATCCTCATAAGGAGCCATCTAAGAGCAATCTAAATTAACCTTCAAATTAATAACTCAACTTTATCGAGGGGAGAAGTCAGCATCACTCTATCCACTTGAGGTGTTTCACTGTATTTAGCATAGAGGCTAATGTGATGTACTGTCTAGTACTTAATGCAATACTCATTCACATATCAATGCTATACTGTAAGCCTCTGCCGCATACCCCATGTGTGTAACTTATACCGTTCAGCTTCCAGGCTGCCTAAGGAAAACAGATCTGTTGGAATGCATCAGGTAAACACATAGGGTACCACTTTCCTCCCAGTCGCCTCCCAGCTCATTATCCACAGGGCAACTGTGTTGGCAAACGGGTCAAGCCTCTATGGTAAAAGAGCCATAATGGAGGAAGCTGGAGGGGGTTCACAAGCTCCTCAGACATGGTAACAGACCACGGAGGCCAAATGTTCCATGTGTTCCACAGCGTTCCTCACCACTACACCACCTCAAACGGTGTCAAAGGAAACACCCACTCAGACAGATGACTGCTGGGTTTCAAATCATACAATCCACAGAGGATCGTCTTCCCTGGGAAGACAGTGAAACATCAGCAGGTAGCTGGGAGACTGCAGGGATAATGTCGGAGCTAGCATTTCTCGCAGTGGGAAACTGGGCAAACGATAACCTCCATTATACAGCCCGTAAGGAATCAGACGTCTAATTGTAGCTGTGAACACGTCCATAACTACAACGGAGGGAAAGAAACAACAACAAATGCAATTGATTGCAGTGCTTAAAAATTGTGATTTATATAGTGGGGTTTATAACAAGGGATATTTGCACTAGAAGTGCTTCATTACAGCAAATACATATTGAGCTACTGCGCCAATCTAATACTGAACTACTTAGTATTAAACAGTAAGTAAGATGATTAGCAATGTACATCGGAATGTATATAAATTTGTTTTGTAAGGACAATTTGACAGAAACAAAACAGTCCATACATTCCAGATGAGTAGAATTTTTTACAAATGGGGAAATTCAAGATTAATCAAACAAACAAATACTGAATGGGAGGGTGACTTTGGAGCTCAACTGTAGTTTCAAAGATAGTAAGGGGGCATAGGGGGCAGGGCAGACAGGCGGGCTATTTTTGGCCCTTGTCCAATCACCATCACTCACTTTGTGGTGTGGGTGTGACCCTTTTATTTCCCAGGCCTGCAGGGGTATTGATCGGCATTGCCTCTCCAGGTGCCTTGCCCCTCATCAATCGAGCCATTTGAGAGGTGGAGAGGGGGAGAGAGAGAGATAAATCCGTAAAGAAAAACTTAAATGGCCTTTTCTGTCTCAGCGAGAGGGCCCCTCTGACTTTGACATTTTGAGTTGATGTTACAGGAGGTTGGTGGCACCTTAATTGGGAGCAATGAAGTGGTGACACATGGTGCTGTACTAAACCTCAAATTGCCTCTAAGTCCCTTAGAATAATCACAAAAATATTAGTGGAGCAACCACTAACCACAAAGAGTTTTTGCTCATTTCGAATGGGTGTCGAAGGATCCATATGCTCATGATCATTAGGCACCAAACATATATTTTTTTTGACTGAAACAGGTAGGGACTACCTTGACTCGTCCAATGAGAAACACTCATTTTTGTTTTCCCTTACAAAAAAACATTTAGCTACAGAGTGCACTAATAAACATGACCCAGTCTTCTGTTCCCAGCTAGTCCCAAGAGTCCATGTGCTATGGGGAGCATGGGCTGGGACTGCTGATACCAAGTAGCTGAAGTGTTACACAAGTAATTACTGGACAAACTGCGAGACATCTATCTGGATGGTGATTGATAAGATGCGCTCATTGACTAGGCCTTCAATATCTATTTGCTGTCACTGACTTTACTGCCAGGGCCATTATTAACCTGACAAAGGATTTCTGGTCAGGAGATACAGTGCCTTCAGAAAGTATTCAGACCCCTTGACTTTTTCCACATTTTGTTACGTTACAGCCTTATTCAAAAAAGTATTGAATTGTTGTTTTCCCTCGTCAACCTTCACAGAGTAACCAATAATGACAAAGCAAAAACACATTTTTAGAAATGTTTGCCAATATATATATATATATATATATATATATATATATATATATATATATATATATATATATATATATATATATATATATATAAATAAAAATATCATATTTACATAAGTATCCAGATCATTTACTCAGTACTTTATTGAAGCACCTTTGGCAGTGATTAAAGCATAGAGTCTTCTTGGGTATGACACTACAAGTTTGGCACACCTTTATTTGGAGAGACTCTCCAGATATGTTCAATGGGGTTCAAGTCCAGGCTCTGGCTGGGCCACTTAAGGACATTGAGGCTTGTCCCGAAGCCACTCTTGCATTGTCTTGGCTGTGTGCTTCGGGTTGTTGTCCTGTTGGAAGGTGAACCTTTGCCCCTGCTGCTGAAAAACATCCCCACAGCATGATGCTGACACCACGCTTCTCCGTACCAATGGTGACAGGCTTCCTCAAGATTTAATGCTTGGAATTTCAGGCCAAAGAGTTCAATCTTGGTTTCATTAGACCAGAGAATTTTGTTTCTCATGGTCAGAGTCTTTGGGTAACTTTTGGCAAACTCCAAGCAGGAGTGGCATCTGTCTGGCCACTACCATAAAGGCCTGATTGGTGGAGTGCTGCAGAGATGGTTGTCCTCCTGGAAGGTTCTCCCACCTCTAGAGCTCTGTCAGAGTGACCATCAGGTTCATGGTCAGCTCCCTTAACAAGGCCCTTCTCCCCGATTGCTAAGTATGGCAGGGTGGCCAGCTCTAGGAAGAGTCTTGGTTTTTCCAAACTTCTTCCATTTAAGAATGATGGAGGCCACTGTGTTCTTGGGGACCTGCTGCAGAAATGTTTTGTTACCCTTCCCTAGATTTGTGCCTCGACACAATCCTGTCTCGGTGCTCAACGGACAATTTCCTCGACCTCATGGCTGGGTTTTTGCTCTGACATGTACTGTCAACTGTGGGACCTTATATAGATAGGTGTGTGCCTTTCCAAATCATGTCAAATCAATTGAATTTACCACAGGTGACTCCAATCAACTTTTAGAAACAGCTCAAGGATGATGAATGGAAACAGGATACACCTGAGGTCAATTTTGAGTCTCATTGCAAAGGGCCTGAATAAATAAGGTATGTTTTTAATTTTGAACACATTTGCAAATATTTTTGCCATTATGTAATTATTTTTGCAATTATGTCTTTATGGGGTATTGTGTGTAGATTGCTGAGTTTACATTTTTTTTAAAATATATTTTAGAATAAGGCTGTAACATAACAAAATGTGGAAAAAGTCAAAGGGTCGGAAATATTTCCGAATGCAGTGTATGGAGACAGCTACATCCTGATGGAGAATAGGGCTCTTAAATAGTTTTAAAATGCATCCTTCCTACCTTGATTCTCTAACATAACTATAAAATTGGGAAATGCCTCATTTCATTCATTAATGGGTACTTTTTCTTCATTTTATCTCTACACAAGATGGCCCAATACAACAAGCTATGGATTAGACACAAAATGGAATTTGGAAGTTGAAAAGCCAGGCCGACATAATGTCCTTAGAGTACAATAGCCATCTTCACACCACTGTCTGTGTTCCATCTTTCTCCACAGTAGCAATAATGGTATGTCAGGATGGCCTTTAGAACTATTAGCTGTGATTCTAAATGACATGGTGTATGTCCCAAATGGCACCTTATTATGTATCAATCTGGTTTCCGAGCCGGTCACGGGTGCACCTTAGCCACGCTCAAGGTACTAAACGATATCATAACCGCCATCGATAAAAGACAGTACTGTGCAGCCGTCTTCATCGACCTGGCCAAGGCTTTCGACTCTGTCAATCACCATATTCTTATCGGCAGACTCAGTAGCCTCGAGTTTTCTAATGACTGCCTTGCCTGGTTCACCAACTACTTTGCAGACAGAGTTCAGTGTGTCAAATCGGAGTGCATGTTGTCCGGTTGTCCGGCAGTCTCTATGGGGGTGCCACAGGGTTCAATTCTCGGGCCGACTCTTTTCTCTGTATATATCAATGATGTTGCTCTTGCTGCGATCCACCTCTACGCAGACAACACCATTCTGTATACTTCTGGCCCTTCTTGGACACTGTGCTATCTAACCTCCAAACGAGCTTCAATGCCATTCAACACTCCTTCCGTGGCCTACAACTGCTCGTAAACGCTAGTAAAACTAAATGCATGCTTTTCAACCGTTCGCTGCCTGCACCCGCACGCCCGACTAGAATCACCACCCTGGATGGTGCCGACCTAGAATATGTGGACATCTATAAGTACCTAAGTGTCTGGCTAGACTGTAAACTCTCCTTCCAGACTCATATCATACATCTCCAATCTAAAATCAAATCTAGAGTCGGCTTTCTATTCCGCAACAAAGCCTCCTTCACTCACGCCGCCAAACTTACCCTAGTAAAACTGACTATCCTACCGATCCTCGACTTCGGCGATGTCATCTACAAAATAGCTTCCAATACTCTACTCAGCAAACTGGATGCAGTTTATCACAGTGCCATCCGTTTTGTTCCTAAAGCACCTTATACCACCCACCACTGCGACCTGTATGCTCTAGTCGGCTGGTCCTCGCTACATATTCGTCGCCAGACCCACTGGCTCCAGGTCATCTACAAGTCCATGCTAGGTAAAGCTCCGCCTTATCTCAGTTCACTGGTCACGATGGCAACACCCACCCGTAGCACACGCTCCAGCAGGTGTATCTCACTGACCATCCCTAAAGCCAACACCTCATTTGGCCGCCTTTCCTTCCAGTTCTCTGCTGCCCGTGACTGGAACAAATTGCAAAAATCGCTGAAGTTGGAGACTTTTATCTCCCTCACCAACTTTAAACATTTGCTATCTGAGCAGCTAACCGATCGCTGCAGCTGTACATAGTCCATCGGTAAATAGCCCACCCAATTTAACTACATCATCCCCATACTGTTTTTATTTATTTACTTTTCTGCTCTTTTGCACACCAGTATCTCTACCTGCACATGACCATTTGATCATTTCACTCCAGTGTTAATCTGCTAAATTGTAATTATTCGCCTACCTCCTCATGCCTTTTGCACACAATGTATATAGACTCTTTTTCTTTTTCTACTGTGTTATTGACTTGTTTATTGTTTACTGCATGTGTAACTCTGTGTTGTTGTCTGTTCACACTGCTATGCGTTATCTTGGCCAGGTCGCAGTTGTAAATGAGAACTTGTTCTCAACTAGCCTACCTGGTTAAATAAAGGTGAAATAAAATAAAATAAAAATGTATATAGATGTACAACTTTTGACCTGGGCCTGTAACCACAATGCTTCTTGGAGTAGGAGTGCTGATCTAAGATCAGTTTTGCGATGCTTTGTGGATATGGGCCCAGGTCCCATAGAACCCTGGTCAAAAGTAGTGCACTATATACATAATAGGGTGCCATTTGGGATATACACCACGTCATTTTGAATCAAAGCTAATAGTTCTCAAGGCCATCCTGACATACCATTTTTGCTACTGTGGAGAAAGATAGAACACAGACAGTGGTGTGAAGATGGCTATTGTACTCTAAGGACATTATGTCTGCATGGCTTTTCAACTTAAAAAATTCAATTTTGTGTCTAGTCCATAGCTTATTGTATTGGGCCATCTTGTGCAGAGAAAAAATGAAGACAAAGTACCAATTAATGAATGAAATGAGGCAATTCTCAATTGTTCTTTGGAAGGCATTTTATAGTTATGTTAGGGAATCAAGGTAGGAAGGATGCATTTTAAAACTATTCAAGAGCCCCATTCTCCACTATGTAGGGAATAGAGTGCCATTTGGGATGCATCCACAGTGTGTCAGACAATGGAGTGTATTTCCCACTTCACAAGCCCTGACTGGTAAAAATATAGCAAATATAAGAAAGCGGGAGAACGTCTGCTGCAATCATGGAGAACACAGTCCTACGTGAGTGTGTGTGTGTGTGTGTGTGTGTACACGTGAGTGTGTGTGTGTGTGTGTGTGTGTGTACACTGACAATAACTGTTCTTTAAGTAGAACACTTCCACCCACGCCCTGCTTGTGGAATGAATAGAACATCTGCAGGCAATTGCAAGAGAGGGAGAGAGGCAAAGAGAAGAAAAGAGAATGAGAGATGGCGAGAGGGAAGAGTGGAGATATATAGATGAAGAGTCAATGAGAGAGCGAGAGAGGCTGAGCGAAAGAGAGGTAGAGAAAGGAGAGAGAGCGAGAGAGAAACTTGGCTCTCAAGAGAAGACAGGCTATGTGCACACTGCCCACAAATGTAGGTGGAAACTGAGCTGCACTTCCTAACCTCTTGCCAAATGTATGACCATATTAGAGACACATATTTCCGTCAGATTACACTGACCCACGAACAATTCAAAAACAAATCCAATTTTGATCACCTCCCATATCTATTGGGTGAAATACCAGTGTGCAGTCACATCATCAATATTTGTGACCAGTGGCCAGAAGAAAGGGGCAACTAATGAAGAACAAACACCATTGTAAATACAACCCATATTTAAATTAATTTATTTTGTACTTTGTGTATTTTAACTATTTGCACATCGTTGCAACACTGGATTTGACATGACATTTAAAATGTCTTTATTATTTTGTAACTTTTGTGAGTGTAATGTTAACTGTTAATAAATCCCCTTAAAAAAAGGTGAGAGAGAGATATTCTCCCTCAAAGCCTCTTCATGCCTCGTGCCAACACCATATAGTTATCCCTCTAGGGTGGAGGAGAGAGGGAGAGAAAACTCATACCTTTGTTCCTTCTCTCTCTCTGTGTTCCGGGAGCTCTATCGGACCTGGGTCCGATCCAGAGGTGTGCGATGCAGCATGAGAAAAAGAGGAGAGGTGATGACAGACGGCCCTGTCTCGCACCCAATACGGCCTGTCTTCAGAGAGCTTAAGCTCTGAAGAGCTCTCACCATGGCGAAAGCAGGAGCCCTCCTCTGCTCCCTCTTTCTGAGTTTCGGTCTCCCAATATATGCTTCTAGTTCTCTCTTTCTCACATTCTCTCTTTCTCTCCCTCCCTCCCTCTCGATCTCTCCTTCTGTTTCTCTTTCTCTCCTTCTCCTTGTTTTCCCTTTCTTAATCTCACCCGCTTATTGTTGCTTGCCAGCTGTAAAGCCAGTGTGGGGTTGAGAGAGAGCCCGGTGGCTGAGGTTGCTGCTGAGCCCCTCTCTCTTTGTTTAATCCGTGGCACTGGGAGAGTAGGAAGAACACAATGATAGTGTGTTTGGCTACTGATATCTCACTAATACTGCCACAATCCCCTACTAGTCCCAGTGGACACAGGCTCCATGCCTTGTCCAAATCCCTCTAAACCCTGGTCTTTTCTGTACATTTGCATTGGATGAAAAATACTCCTTCCTTTGAAATATGAATGGTGTCACTTGTAGAGGATTCATTGACCCTGGACCTTCTAGTGATATGCGTTGCTAGCACAAAATAATGAATGAGATGTTGTGTGTCTTCTTCCCCAAATGAAATTAGAGGGTTTTATGCAAATCCAAAATATTCACAGGAACTGGACAAAATTGAGATACAATATGAAGGGAAAAGAGGAATGTCTGCTTTGCTGTTTTCAAAGTTAAAGGTTTTCAATTCCATTATCTCAGATGCGTTTCAATTTCAGGACTCTTGATGTACGACTAATAGTGTACTTATACATGTATTCCAGCTGTGCCCTTGACTCATTGAGTGCTTCCCAATAATATCTCCATACTCCTGAAGTGTATACTCATTCAGTAATTTCCACAAATCTAAAAGCATTTTCTAACATTTCTTACATAAGTAATTTCCTTTCAAGTGAACAATGCACAGTTTGGGAGTGAGGACAGATCGATTGAACAAAGCCATTGGTTCTCGTAAGGGAAGAAGGAAAAGCACGATGGCTCCGACAGAGATGGTTGCCTCACTTCACGTCATTAGGAAACTATGCAGTAATTTGTTTTTTTATGTATGATTTGTTATGTTGTTAGCCCAGAAGACCTTAAGTGTTAATACATACAGCCGGGAAGAACTATTGGATATAAGAGCAACATCAACTTACCAACATTACGACCAGGAATACGACTTTCCCGAAACGGATCCTTTGTTCGGACCTCCACCCTGGACATTCGTTCTAATCCCAGAGGCCGACCCAAAACAACGTTGTTGCCACAGGAGAGACAGACCGAGCGGCCTCCTGATCAGAATTAGAAGCCGAGCACACCATCCACCGTTTCCAAGCATATTACTCGCCAATGTCCAGTCTCTAGACAACTCTTGGCACGAGTTGCCTTCCAGAGAGACGACAGAGATTGTAAGATTCTCTGTTTCACGGAAACATGGCTCACTCGGGATATGTTGCCAGAGTCGGTACAGCCACCAGGTTTCTTCATGCGTCGCACCGACAGAAACAAACATCTCTCTGGTAAGAAGGGCGAGGGCATATGCCTCATCATTAATGACTCATGGTGTAATAATAAAAACATAGAGGAACTCAATACCTTTTGTTCACCTGACCTAGAATTCCTCACAATCAAATGCCGACCAAATTATCTTCAAAAATAATTATCTTCTATTATAGTCACAGCCGTGTATATACCCACCAAGCAGATACCTTGACGGCCCTGAAGGAACTTCACTGTACTTTATATCAACTGGAAACCAAATATCCTGAGGCTGCATTTACTGTAGCTGGGGATTTCAACAAAGCTAATTTGAGAACAAGGTTACCTAAATTCTACCAGCACATTGTTGTTGTACCCCTTCAAGCAAAACATTTGACGACTGCAACTCTAACTTCCGCGATGCATACAAGGTCCTCCCCGGCCCTCCCTTCGACAAATCTGACCATGACTCCATCTTGTTGCTACCCTCCTATAGGCACTAATTAAAAAACATGTCACGCCCGTGTTTAGATCTATCCAATGCTGGTCTGACCAATCGGAATCCACGCTTCAAGATTGCTTCGATCACGTGGACTGGGACATGTTCCAGGTAGCCTCAGACAATAACATCGACGTACACGCTGACTCGGTGAGTGAGTTTATTAGGAAGTGTATTGGAGATGTTGTACCCACTGTGACTATTAAAACCTTCCCTAACCAGAAACCGTGAATTGATGGCAGCATTCGCTCAAAACTGAAAGCACAAACCACCACATTTAATCATGGCAAGGTGACAGGAAACATGACTGAATACAAACAGTGTAGCTATTCCCTCCGCAAGGCAATCATACAAGCAAAGTGTCAGCATAGAGACAAAGTAGAGCCACAATCAACGGCTCAAACATGAGACGTACGTGACAGGGTCTACAGACAATAACGGATTACAAGAAGAAAACCAGCCCCTTTGCAGACATCGATGTCTCGCTCCCAGTCAAATTAAACAACTTCTTTGTGCGCATTCAGGACAATGCAGTGCCACCAACACGGCCCGCTACCAAAGACTACGGGTTCTCCTTCAACGTGGCTGACGTGAGTAAAACATTTAAATGTGTTAACCCAAGCAAGGCTGCCGGCCCAGACGGCATACCTAGCTGTGTCCTCAGAGCATACGCAGACCAGCTGGCTGGTGTGTTTACGGACATATTCAATCACTCCCTATCCCAGTCTGCTGTCCCCACATGCTTCAAGATGGCCACCATTGTTCCTGTTCCCAAGAAAGCTAAAGTAACTGAGCTAAATGACTATCGCCCCATAGCACTCACTTCTGTCATCAAAGTGCTTTGAGAAACTAATCAAGGATCATATCACCTCCATCCTACCTGATACCCTAGACACACTCCAATTTGCTTACCGCCCCAACAGACAATGCAATCACCAACACACTGCACACTGCCCTATCCCATCTAGACATGTGGAATACCTATGTAAGAATGCTGTTCATTGATTAAAGCTCAGCATTCAACACCATAGTACCCTCCAAACTCATCATTAAGCTTGAGACCCTAGGTCACGACTTCGCCCTGTGCAACTGGGTCCTGGTCTTTGAGGGGCCGCCCCCAGATGGTGAAGGTAGGAAACAACATCTCCACCCCGCTGATCCTCAACTCTGTGGCCCCATCAGGGTGCATACTCAGTCCTCTCCTGTACTCCCTGGCCATGCACACCTCCAACTCAATCATCAACTTTGCAGATGATACAGTGGTAAGCTTGATTACCAACAACGACGAGACAGCCTCGTCGTTGTTAGGGCACTTGGATTGTGTTGTCAGGAATATAACCTTGCACCCCCCTATCCACATCGACGGGACAGCAGTGTAGAAGGTGGAAAGTTTTAAGTTCCACGGCGTACACATGGACAAACTGAAGCAGTCTGAACATCAGACAGGATGGTATTGTCTCCCTCAATCCGTGCAATGGCTACTGCTATAAGTTTCAGGAGTTTCAGGCTGCTTACCACTCTCTCATGAAATACATCATCCAGAAGGATCCTCTTGATGGGGCTGTCCATATTGGCAGACTGTGATATGGCCATTTCTTGGAGACACCTTCCTCTCCAAGAGACTGTCCAACAGGATGACAACACCACCCCAACGGGTATTGCTGGGCAGCTTCAATGTGGTGCTCTTATTCTTCTCACTTTGCTTGGTGAGGTAGATTGCTGCTATAACCTCATCACCCTTCACATACCGAACCATTTCCTTGGCTCTCCTGTAGAATGTATCCATTGTTTTCAGTGCCATGATGTCATTGAGGAGCAGATGCAATGCATGATTTAAACACACTTTTCTGTAGGCTACTATTTACTAGTTAACAGAAAAGCATGTTTGTCATAAAATATATTCATCCCACCCAGTATTGTAATCAAAACTTACCAGAAAGCATGCAGTCCTTGGCTCAGACAGTGTAGTAGTGTGGGCTCAATAGCATCTCATTAGTGTGCAAGATCTTGAGAATCAGCTGTACATGTGATGGAAGAGTGCACAGCCGGAACAGGAACCCCCAACAGAAGCTATCCAGCTGACTAGCTACTAGCTAGTAGTCAGCTAGCCACTGCTAGCGGTCATCAGCTAACCTTTAGCCTGGACAACTCCTGCCAGTCTGCACAGTGCGAATCAACCCAGAGCATACTGGAATTGTTTCCCCCACATCTCCAGATTCCTACCGCAAGCTCTGAACATTTTCACATGGATCATCGCAGCTAGCTAGCTGCTATATGAGTGGCTACTCCTGGCTAACATCTCTGTCCCAAAGCAAGCACCAATTAGCCTGGAGCTAGCCTATGCTACACCCATCTAGGGGCTAGCTGAAGAGGTCCATCAGTCACTTCTTGGGCTACAATACCGATTTTGCCAATTGGCCTGGACCCATTTTACTGCCGATACAGAGCCCCGCCGATCCTTCACGACTAGTCTACCAACGTAATCTGCTCAAGGGGGTTATCAACAGGCTACTCCGTCGTGACTTCCCTTGAATGCCTATCTGCTAGCCGCGACCCGCTAGATGTCTAGAGCATGTTAGCTGAAGAGGTCCATCAGCCAATTATCTTGGGCCACTATACCTATTTTGCCAATTGGCCTGGACCCTTTTACTACGCGGAGCCCTGCCGATCTATCACAACTAGTCTGCCGGCGTAACCGCCCGAGGGGGCTACAACTGACTCTTCCGTCGCGACGACCCCCTAAGACCCTTCTGCTAGCCTGCCAGCCCCGGCCCACTAGCTGTCTGACTCACCGTGTCTTCAGCCCACCTAGCTACTCACTAGACCCCATGATCACTCGCATGCCTCTCCCTAATGTCAATATGCCTTGTCCATTGCTGTTTTGGTTAGTGATTATTGACTTATTTCACTGTAGAGCCTCCAGCCCTGCTAAATATGCCTTAGCTAACCCTTTTGTTCCAACTCCAACACATGCGGTGACCTCACCTAGTTTAAATGGTATATCTAGAGACAATACCTCTCTCATCATCACTCAAAGCCTAGGTTTACCTCCACTGTATTCACATCCTACCATAACTGTGTCTGTACCTTATGCATTGAATCTATTCTTCCGTGCCCAGAGGCCTGCTCCTTTTACTCTCTGTTCTGAACGCACTAGACAGCCAGTTCTTATAGCATAGTACCCTTATCCTACTACTCCTCTGGTGATGTAGAGGTTAATCCAGGCCTTGCAGTGCCTAGCTCCACTCACATTCCCCAGGTGCTCTCATGTGTTGACTTCTGTAACCGTAAAAGCCTTGGTTTCATGCATGTTAACCTTTTTGGGATAAGGGGCAGCATTTTCACTTTTGGATAAATAGCGTGCCCAGAGTGAACTGCTTCCTACTCAGTCCCAGAGGTTAATATATGCATATTATTATTAGTACTAGATAGAAACCACTCTGAAGTTTCTAAAACTGTTTGAATGATGAATGTGAGTATAACAGAACTCATATGGCAGGTGAAAATCTGAGAAAAATCCAACCAGGAAGTGGGAAATCTGAGGTTTGTAGTTTTTCAACTCAGCTCCCTAGGCTTCCACTAGATGTCAACTGTATTTAGAACCTGTTTTGAGGATTCTACTCTAAATGAGGGGCTCATAAGGGCTCTTCGAGTGAGTGATCTGGCAGAGTGCCACAGCCTCAGTCTGGGGCGCTCACGTGAAAGGTAGCTACGTTCCACTTCATTTGTACAGACAAAGGAATTGTCCGGTTGGAACATTAATTAAGTTTTATGTTAAAAACATACTAAAGATTGATTCCATACTTAGGTTGACATGTTTCTACGGGCTGTATTGGAACTTTTTGAACTTTTTGTCCGACGTTCGCCGTGACTTGAACGTGCTTTTGGATTTGTTTACCAAACGCCCTAACAAAAGAAGATATTTGGACATAACTGATGGACATTATCGAACAAATCAAAACATTTATGGTGGCACTGGGATTCCTGGGAGTGCATTCTGATGAAGATCATCAAAGGTAAGTGAATATTTAAAATGCTATTTCTGAGTAATGTTGACTACCTAATATGGTGGGTATCTTTTTGGCTGCTTTGTTGTCTAAAGGCTGTACTCAGATTATTGCATGGTTTGCTTTCTCCGTAAAAAAAAAATGAAATCTGACACAGCGGTTGCATTAAGGAGAAGTTTATCTAAAGTTCCATGTATAATAGTCGTACCTAACATAATCGTTCAGACACTGTGGCTGGATTAATGAGAATTGTATCTTTAAAATGGTGTAAAATACTTGTATGCTTGAGGACTTTTAAATTTTTGTTGTTTTGAATTTGGCGCCCTGTGCTTTCACTGGCTGTTGCGGGGGGGTTCCGCAGTCCTAGACAGGTTAACATCAGAAGCCTCCTCCCGAAGTTTGTTTTATAAACTGCTTCAGCACACTCTCCCAACCCGGATGTCCTAGCCATGTCTGAATCTTGGCTTAGGAAGGCCACCAAAAACCCTAGAATGTCCATCACTAACTACAACATTTTCCGACAAGATAGAACTGCCAAATGGGGCGGAGTTGCAATCTACTGCAGAGATAGCCTGCAGAGTTCTGTCATACTATCCAGGTCTGTGCCCAAACAACTTGTATCTTTAAAAGTTGAAGCTCACCTTTCCAGAAACAAGTCTCTCACCGTTGCCGCTTGCTATAGACTACCTTCTGCCCACATCTATCGTCAGAGCTAGTACTGTTAGGTGACATAAACTGGGACATGGTTAACACCTCGGTCATCCTACAATGTAAACTAGATGCCCTCAATCTCACACAAATGATCAATGAACCTACCAGGTACAACCCCAAATCCATAAACACGGGTACCATCAAAGATATCATCCTAACTAACCTGCCCTCCAAATACACCTCTGCTGTCTTCAACCAGGATAACAGTGATCACTGCCTCACTGCCTGAGTCTGAAATGGGTCTGCGGTCAAACGACCACCACTCATCACTGTCAAACGCTCCTTAAAACGCTTCAGCGAGCAGGCCGTTCTATTCGACCTGGCCCTGGTATCCTGGAAGGAAATTGACCTCATTCCATCAGTAGAGGATGCCTGGTTATCCAACAAGGAACAGATATAGCTTATGGTTCACTCCAGACCTGACTGCCCTTGACAAGCACAAAAACATCCTGTGGAGTACTGCATTAGCATCCAATAGCCCCTGCTTTATGCAACTTTTCATGGAAGTTAAAGACTAATATACATAGGCAGTTAGGAAAGCTTTTTCAAACAGAAATGTGCAAACTGTAGCACAAACTCCAAAAGGTTTTGGGACACTGTAAAGTCCATGGAGCACCTCCTCCCAGCTGCCCACTGCACTGAGGCTAGGAAACACTGTCACCACCGATAAATCCACAATAATTGAGAATTTCAACAAGCATTTTTCTACAATTGGCCATACTTTCCACCTGGCTACCCCTACCCAGGTCAACAGCCATGCACCCCCCTCAGCAACTTGCCCAAGCCTCCCCATTTCTCCTTCACCCAAATCCAGATAGCCGATGTTCTGAAAGAGCTGCAAAATCTGGACCCCTACAAATCAGCTGGGCTAGACAATCTGGACCCTCTCTTTCTAAAATTATCCGATGCAATTGTTGCAACCCCTCTAGCCTGTTCAACTTCTCTTTCGTATTGTCTGAGATCCCCAAAGATTGGAAAGCTGTCGTGGTCATCCCCCTCTTCAAAGGGGGAGACACTCTAGGCCAAAACTGTTACAGACCTGTATCTATCCTAACCTGCCTTTCTAAGGTCTTCGAAAGCCAAGTTAACAAACAGATCACCGACCATTTCGAATCCCACCGTTCCTTCTCTGGTCTCTGGGTGCATCTCAGCCACGCTCAAGGTCCTAAACGATATTATAACCGCCATCGATAAGAGACCATACCGTGCAGCTGTATTCATCGACCTGGCCAAGGCTTTCGACTCTGTCAATCACCACATTCTAAATCGGCAGACTCAACAGCCTTGGTTTCTCAAATGACTGCCTCGCCTGGTTCACCAACTACTTCTCTGATCAATTTGACACACAGAACTCTGAGGGGCTGTTGTCCAGACCTCTGGCAGTCTCTATGGAGGTGCCACAGGGCCAACTCTTTTCTCTCTATACATCAATGATGTTGCTCTTGCTGCTGATGATTCTCTGATCCACCTCTACGCAGACGACACCATTCTGTATACTTCTGGCTCTTCTTTGGACACTGTGTTAACTAACCTCCAGACAAGCTTCAATGCCATACAACTCTCCTTCTGTGGCCTCCAACTGCTCTTAAATGCAAGTACAAATGTATGCTCTTCAACCGATCGTTGCCACGCACCTGCCCGCCGTCCAGCATCACTACTCTGGACGGTTCTGACTTAGAATATGTGGACAACTACAAATACCTAAGGTGTCTAAATCTAGAATTGGCTTCCTTTTTCGCAACAAAGCATTCTTCACTCATGCTGCCATACCCTCGCAAAACTGACTATCCTACCGATCCTTGACTTCGGCGATGTCATTTACAAAATAGCCGCCAAAACTCTACTCAGCAAATTGGATGCAGTCTATCACATTGCCATCTGTTTTGTCACCAAAGCCCCATATACTACCCACCACTGCAACCTGTATGCTCTCGTTGGCTGGCCATCGCTTCATATTCGTCGCCAAACCCACTGCCTCCAGGTCATCTTTCAGTCTTTATATATACTCTTATCTCAGCTCACAGGTCACCATATCAGCACCCACCCGTAGCATGCGCTCCAGCAGGTATATTTCACTGGGCACCCCAAAAGCCAATTCCTCCTTTGGCCGTTCTCTGCTGCCAACGACTGGAACGAATTGCAAAAATCGCTGAAGCTGGAGACTTATATCTCCCTCTCTAACTTTTAGCACCAGCTGTCAGAGCAGCTCACAGATCACTGCACCTGTACACAGCCCATCTGTAAATAGCCCATCCAACTACCTTAGCCCCATACTGTTATTTATTTATTTGCTCCTTTGCACCCCAGTATCTCTACTTGCACATTCATCTTCTGAACATCTATCACTCCAGTGTTAATTGGTAAATTGTAATTATTTGGCCACTATGGCCTATTTATTGCCTTACCTCCCTTATTACCTCATTTGCACACACAGTATATAGAGTTTTATATTGTGTTATTGACTGTATGTTTGTTTATTCCATGTGGAACTCTGTGTTGTTTGTGTTGCACTGCTTTGCTTTATCTTGGCCAGGTCGCAGTTGTAAATGAGAACTTGTTCTCAACTGGCCTACCTGGTTAAATAAAGGTAAACAAAAAAAAAAAACATGTCATTGAAGAACACTGCACTGTGCATGCAAAGGGTTGCAATTCCACTGAATTGGGGATAGATTAACCAAAATATGCCACAAAACCTAGAATTGTCTTATGTGTATCCCACAAAAAAAGGTTCACTGTTATAAGCTAACTGTTTGATGAAATTAAGCCAAATTCCCCCAAATTCCCAGACTTAACTTCCAAGTTTTCAACCCGATATGTGACCAATAAAACTGGATTTGATTTGACTCACTGACATGTTCTTTACCTCACCTTGTCGTGTACATTACTTATACAGCCTTTATGGTGTTGTGCATTACAAGCCCAGCTAGCACAAAATACTAAATACACATTTTCTGATGCTTTTCAAACCCATGACCTCAGAAATGCAACACTACTAATTGCGTATTTACTATAGCGTTCTTCACCCCTTTCTGTACATGAAACATCAAGCTAGCACAAGACTGAATGTTCTGTTCTCGTCTTCTCAAAACCATGACATCTGATGTACTACTAATAATGTGTATAATGTGTTCTACACTTACTTAATCATCAAACTAAATTGCAAATGTAATTATACGTGAGTGTGCAGGCAACCATAAAGGAGACAGTGATAAAAGAAGGCTTCTTTAAAAAATACAAAAAAAACTGTGTGTGTAGAAAATAATTGGACGGTAAAGTGCAATGAAAGCATGCCACACATACACACACAGTTTATAGGGTGCCAATTAGCTGCTGATCAGATGAAAGCAAAGTAATGAAAGGATATATTTCCACAGAGAGAAATGAGAGAAACGAGAGAAGCTCGGGGGAGGTGGGGTCTGTAGGGAATGGCACCCTCCGCTTTACCTCACCCAACACTAATAATAACAGCAGAGTGAGGTTGAACACACACACACACACACACACACACACACACACACACACATATACAGTGAGGCAAAAAAGTATTTAGTCAGCCACCAATTTCTCCCACTTAAAAAGATGAGAGAGGCCTGTAACTTTCATCATAGGTACACTTCAACTATGACAGACAAAATGAGAAAAAGAAATCCAGAAAATCACATTGTAGGATTTTTTATGAATTAATTTGCAAATTACTCCACCAATCAGGCCTTTATGGTAGTGGCCAGACAGATGCCACTCCTGCTTGGAGTTTGCCAAAAGTTACCCAAAGACTCTGACCATGAGAAACAAAATTCTCTGGTCTGATGAAACCAAGATTGAACTCTTTGGCCTGAAATTCCAGCAAAGTACAGAGAGAGATCCTTGATTTAAAAACCTGCTCCAGAGCAATCAGGACCTCAGACTGGGGCAAAGGTTCACCTTCCAACAGGACAATTCTCAACCCAGATACTCTTGAAGAGCGGTAATGTTTGTCTCGACCTCAATCAATCCCCCTTATTGTGTGACAGGTAAAGAAGGTCATGAAATGCAGCACAGCATTCAAGACCAAACAAATATAACGTTCTGCTTTTATGAGATTGTGTCGCAGTGAAAAACCCCAGCTATAAGGCAAATATACTGTAAAACAATCAAGATTGGGCATCGCAAGGGAGGAAAGCAATCTCTTTCACAACCTTGCAATACTGAGTTTGACATTCGGATTTACATTCTTGGAATAGCTCTAACTTCAATAAGTATATTATAACCCTAGCATAAGTGCATGGTGAGTATGTTTATGTGCATCTTCCAGTTGAGAAACCCCTTTGGGACTGGGGTTGAAAGCTTGCCTTGGAACCAGATAGGAAATTTGAATCCCAAGTTCAACTGCTCCCACAGGTCACTGCAGTATATCCAATGTTGAATTCATCCCTTCTGTTGTTTCTACACTTATATTACAAGGCTAACACGAATTAAGTGTTTAGACAACTCTACCCATGCAGACTAGTGACAAAGTGACAGGCCAAACACAGAACATTTAATTAGAACACTCAGCAGGCCTCCACCCACCTCGTTAAGACAATTAAGATGCCTGTAAATGACATCACCTACGAGGCTCATTGCTAGCCAGAGAACTTCATTCCCTACTATTAACTGCAAATGCTGTGCTTGAAAGTTCCAACGGAACCAAGAATAATCTGCAAGAAAACACAATGCATTTACTGCATTTAATGTAACAAAACAGTTCAAATTGGTGTTCTTAAAATATTGTACATTCCCCACAATCTGAACACTACACTGTTTGCGAAAAATGTTTGCTACAGTGTTTGCTTTAAATCTTCTTAACCGAAGAAAGTGACTGTGGGGTCATTCCATGTCATTTCAGCACAACACGACACCCACCATCTCAGAGTGTTCGGAAATTGTTTGTGTAGTTAGAATAAGGTAAGACTAGCATTCCTGCATCATTATTATTGATGAAATATAATTTGATCTCTGAGAAATTAAGCTAACTGATTGCACCCAAATTGGCCATTTTAAATTATCAGATTCATATAATTTTCAATAAATATAGCACATAACATCCAATTTGGATGAAACTTTTTTTTAAACTATGAGTAAGACATTAGGAATCCAATTATCAAATGCCACCCACAAACTCCCAACACCCCACCCCCAACCCAGCAACAAGTATACAATATCAGTTATGGAGTTGCGGCTCGAAGTATAGTTTCTTGATCCTATGTAATGTATTCTCAGTGAATTTGGCAATATATATTTTTTTTCTATTCAGAGAAATGACTCATTGAAGTTGTTAGGTTTATGTCCCATCCTACATGCTGATATTACCAGGTTCTGACTAATAGATGGTGCTGTTCCAGATTATATTTTTATATTTTTTAAGAATCCCCCCTCAAAAGGTAAAGGAATAGTGCATCCACATTACAAAATGACAAGTTGGTTTCCTTACCCTGTAAGCAGTCTTTGGACAAGGTATGACAAAACCAAAGCACGGATTGCCAAAAGTATGTGGATTCGGCAACTTCAGCCACACCCATTGCTGACAGGTGTATACAATTGAGCACACATCCATGCAATCTCCATGGACAAACATTGGCAGAAGAACTGAAGAGCTTAGTGACATTCAACGTGGCACCGTCATAGGATGCCATCTTTCCAACATGTCACTTCGTCAAATTTCTGCCATGCTAAAGCTTCCCCGGTCAACTGTAAGTGCTGTTATTGTGAAGTGGAAACATCTAGGAGCAACAATGCCCGACCTCACTAATGCTCATCACTGAATGGAAGCAAGTCCCCGGCGCAATTTTCCAACATCAATTGGAAAGCCTTCCCAGAAGAGTTATAGCTGAAAATGGGGTGACCAACTCCATTTTAACCTGTTAAGCCTATAGGGGCGCTATTTCATTATTGGATAAAAAAAACGTGCCCGTTTTAAGCGCAATATTTTGTCACGAAAAGATGCTCGACTATGCATAGAATTGACAGATTTGGAAAGAACACAGTCTAACGTTTCCAAAACTGCAAAGATTTTATCTGTGAGTGCCACAGAACTCATTCTACAGGCGAAACCAAGATGAAACGTCTAACAGGAAATGAGCAAAATCTCTGAAGCTCTGTTTTCAAATGTCTCCTTATATGGCTGTGAATGCAGCAGGAACGACCATGTGCTTTCTGTGGTTTCTTCAAGATGTCTGCAGCATTGTGACGTATTTGTAGGCATATCATTGGAAGATTGGCCATAAGAGACTACATTTTCCAGGGGTCCGCCCGGTGGCCTTTATCTAAATTCGTGCGTAATCTCCATTTACGGTCATTTTGTCCTGGGATTCAGAACGGAACGCACACTTCCACGAAGGATATATCATCGAAGAGATATGTGAAAAACACCTTGAGAATTGGTTCTAAACAACGTTTTCCATGTTTCAGTCGATATTATGGAGTTAATTTGGAAAAAAGTTTGGCGTAATTGATGACTGGATTTTTGGGTTTTTTTGGTAGCCAAACGTGACGCACCAAACGGAGCGATTTCTCCTAAACAAATAATCTTTCAGGAAAAACCGAACATTTGCTATCTAACAGAGTCTCCTCATTGAAAACATCTGAAGTTCTTCAAAGGTAAATGATTATTTGAATGCTTTTCTGGTTTTTGTGAAAGTGTTGCCTGCTAAATGCAAACGATAATGCTAATGCTAGATGCTACGCTAGCTAGCTACTGTTACACAAATGATTGTGTTCCTATGGTTAAGAAGCATATTTTGAAAATCTGAGATGACAGTGTTGTTAACAAAAGGCTAAGCCTGAGAGCTAGCATATTTATTTAATTTCATTTGCGATTTTCATGAATAGTTAACGTTGCGTTATGCTAATGAGCTTGCCGGGATAAATACACTCCTGGATACAGGTTTTTTTGGTAGCCAAACGTGACGCACCAAACGGAGCGATTTCTCCTAAACAAATAATCTTTCAGGAAAAACTGAACATTTGCTATCTAACAGAGTCTCCTCATTGAAAACATCTGAAGTTCTTCAAAGGTAAATTATTTTATTTGAATGCTTTTCTGGTTTTTGTGAAAGTGTTGCCTGCTAAATGCTAACGATAATGCTAACGCTAAATGCTACGCTAGCTAGCTACTGTTACACAAATGATTGTTTTCCTATGGTTGAGAAGCATATTTTGAAAATCTGAGATGACAGTGTTGTTAACAAAAGGCTAAGCTTGAGAGCTAGCATATTTATTTCATTTCATTTGCGATTTTCATGAATAGTTAACGTTGCGTAATGGTAATGAGCTTGAGTCTGTATTCACGATACCGGATCCGGGATGGGTAGATCAGAGAGGTTAATGGCCATGATTTTGGAATGAGATGTTCAACGGACATGTAGTGTACCTGTTTAAGCAATTTTGCGCTTCGTATACCAATCATCTGTAAGTAACATCATCACAATACACTTTAAGACACTTTGAATGATTTGGACATGAAGTGTGAAAATGTCAATATACAATTGAATTCATACACTGAGTTTGGAGTCATTAAAACTCATTTTTCAACCACTCCACAAATGTCTTGTTAACAAACTATAGTTTTGGAAAATCGGTGAGGACATCTACTTTGTGCATTTTTCCAACAATTGTTTACAGACAGATTATTTCACTTATAATTCACTGTATCACAAATCCAGTGGATCAGAAGTCTACATACACTAAGTTGACTGTGCTTTTAAACAGCTTGGAAAATTCCAGAAAATTATGTAATGGCTTTAGAAGCTTCTGACAGGCTAATTGACATAATTTTAGTCAATTGGAGGTGTACCTGTGGATGTATTTCAAGGCATACCTTCAAACTCAGTGCGTCTTTGCTTGACATCATAGGAAAATCAAAAGAAATCAGCCAAGACCCCCCAAAAAACAATTGTAGACCTCCACAAGTCTGGTTCATCCCTGGGAGCAATTTCCAAATGCCTGAAGGTATTACATTCATCTGTACAAACAATAGTACGCAAGTATAAAGACCATGGGACCACGCAGCCGTCATACCGCTCAGGAAGGAGACGCGTTCTGTCTCCTAGAGATTAATGTAATTTGGTGCGGGAAGTGCAAATCAATCCTAGAACAACAGCAAGGGACCTTGTGAAGATGCTGGAGGAAACAGGTACAAAAGTATCAACAACGAGTCCTATATCGACATAACTAGAGGTTGACCGATTAATCAGAATGTCCGATTAATTAGGGCCGATTTCAAGTTTTTATAATCGGAAATCTGTATTTTTGGATGCTAATTTGTATTGATTTTTTTACACCTTTATTTAACTAGGCAAGTCAGTTAAGTACACATTCTTAATTTCAATGACGGCCAAGGAACGGTGGGTTAACTGCCTTGTTCAGGGGCAGAATGACAGATTTGTACCTTGTCAGCTCGGGGATTCAATCTAGCAACCTTTCGGTTACTAGTCCAACGCTCTAACCACCTGCCTCACGAGGAGCCTGCCTGTTACGCGAATGCAGTAAGAAGCCAAGGTAAGGTGCTAGCTTGCATTAAACTTATCTCATAAAAAACAATCAATCAATCATAATCACTAGTTAACTACACATGGTTGATGATATTACTAGTTTATCTAGAGTGTCCTGCGTTGCATATAATCGATGCGGTGTGCATTCGCAAAAAAGGACTGTCGTTGCTCCAACGTGTACCTAACCATAAACATCAATGCACAGAAGTATATATTTTTAAAACTTCAAATTTAGCTAAAAGAAATCCAGGTTAGCAGGCAATATTAACCAGGTGAAATTGTGTCACTTCTCTTGCGTTCATTGCACAGTTTGGGCCACCTGGCTCATTGCAAACTAATTTGCCAGAATTTTACGTAATTATGACATAACATTGAAGGTTGTGCAATGTAACAGCAATATTTAGACTAGGGATGCCATCCGTTAGATAAAATACGGAATGGTTCCGTATTTCACTGAAAGAATAAACATTTTTTTTCCCGAAATGATAGTTTCCAGATTCAACCATTTTAATGACCTAAGGCTCGTTTCTCTGTGTGTTATTATGTTATAATTAAGTTCATGATTTGATAGAGCAGTCTGACTGAGCGATGGTAGGCAGCAGCAGGCTCGTAAGCATTCATTCAAACAGCACTTTAGTGCGTTTTGCCAGCAGCTCTTCGCTGTGCTTCAAGCATTGCGCTGTTTATGACTTCAAGCTTATCAACTCCTGAGATTAGGCTGGTGTAACTGATGTGAAAAGGCTAGCTAGTTAGCGGGGTGCGCACTAATAGCGTTTCAAACGTCACTCACTCTGAGACTTGGAGTAGTTGATCCCCTTGCTCTGCATGGGTAACGCTGCTTCGAGGGTCGATGTCTTCCTGGTTGGAGTCCAGGTATGGGAGAAGGAGAGGGACGGAAGCTATACTGTTACACTGGCAACAGTAAAGTGCCTATAAGTACATCCAATAGTAAAAGGTATATGAAATACAAATCTTATCAAGAGAAATAGTCCTATAATTCCTATAAAAACTACAACCTAAAACTTCTTACCTGGGAATATTGACTCATGTTGAAAGGAACCACCAGCTTTCATATGTTCTCATGTTCTGAGCAAGGAGCTTAAACGTTAGCTTGGCACATATTGCACTTTTACTGTCTTCTCCAACACAGTGTTTTTGCATTATTTAAACCAAATTTAACATGTTTCATTATTTATTTGAGGCTAAATTGATTTTATTGATGTATTATATTAAGTTAAAATAAGTGTTCATTCAGTATTGTTGTAATTGTCAATATTACAAATAAATAATGCCGATTAATCGGTATCGGCATTTTTTTTTTGCTCCTCCAATAAATCGGTCGACCTCTAGACATAACATGAAAGGCCGCTCAGCAACGAAGACGCCACTGCTCCAAAACCACCACAAAAAAGCCAGACTACAGTTTCCAACTGCACATGGGGACAAAGATTGTACTTTTTGGAGAAATGTACTCTGGTCTGATGAAACAAAATTAGAACTGTTTGGCCATAATCACCGTCTTCATGTTTGGAGGAAAAAGGGGGAGGCTTGCAAGCCGAAGAACACCATACCAAACGTGAAGCACGGGGTGACAGCATCATGTTGTGGGGGTGCTTTGCTGCAGGACACTTCACAAAATAGATGACATCATGAGGTAGGAAAATTATGTGGATATATTAAAGCAACATCTCAAGACATCAATTTAAAGCTTGGTCGCAAATGGGTCTTCCAAACGGACATTGACCCCAAGCACACTTCCAAAGTTGTGGCAAAATGGCTTAAGGACAACAAAGCACCGTTATTGGAGTGGCCAACACAAAGCCCTGACCTCAAACTGAAAAAGTGGGTACTAGCAAGGAGGCCTACAAACCATTTTACATTCTTAAAATAAAGTGGTGATCCTAACTGACCTAAGACAGTGACTTTTTACTGGGATTAAATGTCAGGAATTGTGAAAAACAGAGTTTAAATGTATTTGGCTAAGGTGTATGTAAACTTCTGACTTCAACTGTAGGTACCATTGACTTGCATTGGATGTGTGCTAAAATGTTAGCATTTGAAACAATAGACAACAAAACCAAAGCATGAATTTCTGTCATTCCTTCCTTATAGACTGCTTACAGGGTAAGGAAACCAATGTAATTTGTAATTTAGGTGACACAAATTTCTTGTGCTTTTTGAGGTGGAAACACCTTGTGTTTTTCTTTGAAACCAAAATGACTTGAGCAGATATTGGAGAGAGGTCTGTAATTGAGTAGTATAAATTATTACTATTGAGGTAGAGTAAGCAGAACAAATTGCCACCAAAAGAGCAATTTTACCCCACAAAGCAAATGTGATTATTTCTCCATAAGTGTTGTTCAAACCCCACCATTTACTAGGCTTTAAAATGGTGTTTTCCTTCACTAAAATGCCATCTAACAATTTTACCAGGTTTAAGTCATTTACCACTCTCATTCACTGTTCGATTACTTCAGCCTGTCATACGGAGTTAAAATAGAGTAGAAAGGAGAGTGAGTGAGTATTCCATTGCTTTAAGAGACATGGCACCCGCACGCACCTCCATTCGAAACAATAATTACCCTTGTTCAAAGTCACACCACCAAGGACAATGCTCAGTAAGTGCACAGCGTGTGCCCATTGAGCAGAGAGTGAAGTGACCTGAAAATGGTGCCGGAAGAAATGGCAGCAGTTTTACGGGCGCCCAACCAATTGTGCTAATATGTGGGGGGTTTTCACGTTATTTGTAACTTATTTTGTACATAATGTTTCTGCAACCGTATCTTATGGCAAAAAATAGCTTCTGGATATCAGAACAGCAATCACTCACCTCAGATTAGACAACGTTTTTTTCTTCAACAAGCAAGACGCACAGGACATTCTCCAAACACCCGACAGGGCCAACATCCCCGTTATTTGCAAGAGGGAGAAACGCAGTCACAGAGAACACAGAGAAGGGATGCCTTGTGAGGTCCGGCAGAAGGCGAGTAGAAAAGCTGCTGTTACCGGCAATATTACTCGCCAACGTGCAATCATTGGACAATAAATTAGACGAGGTACGATCACGAATATCCTACCAACGGGACATCAAAAAACGTAATATCCTATGTTTCACATAATCGTGGCTGAATGACGACATGGATATTCAGCTATCAGGATATTTGACCTAAAAGTCAGACCACATATAAAGCAAGCATTGTGAAAGGCGGTCATCAATGGATCCACAGAAAGGGACTCGTGTGAACACACACAATGATACAGTGTTGAAAGCCGCTAACCATTGCGTGTCCATCTGTTTGCGTTGCCCATGCAGAGAACGCCACAGAAGTAGCTCCCTGCGAAAGTCCTAAAAGCCAAAAACCCTCCATAGAGCCATTCCATCTCTGAATCATCACATTTTATCCCACCATAAAAAAGTGCCAGCTCATATATTTTTGTATGACAGTGTAGCATTGTGATTTACGATAATTGAAACATTGAAAAGAACATCAGAGGCATGCTTAGTCCAGTTACCCAGCATGCTGTGGGAGATAGAGCCCCAGTGGTGGTGCCCGATTTCTGGCAGGCATGTGAAGGAAGACCAGGGCTGCACCTCAATAGTTGAAGTAGCTCCCTGTCCTCCTGTCCTTGTGTTTATCGGCACAAAAAAGGGGAAAAGGGAAGGGGAAAGGACAGGCGCTTGCAGGAGGTTTGAGATACACTCATCCAGTTCCATCAGATTGGTGCAAATGAAAGAAAGGATACAAGGACAGGAAGCCACATTTTGATTACCAATATGTATCCCAGGACTGATTGTTGTCTCAAGGAATTGGCCAGGATTCATTAGACTGGTCAGACTAGCTAATTACCTCCAGTGACCCAAAGCCTCTTTCCCTGACTGAGGGACTAGATTGAGCTAATGTACAGATGTAGGTTCTGAACCAGATTCACTATTCTGCATTAACATAATAATGTACCCATTAATCCATTTTGTTTAGATGTTCAGATGATTCATAGATCAACACCGATGTTGAAGCCTACCTTGATGAAGGAGCATCAAGTATTTTGCCTCTCCTCTCCGTTAAGCTATTTACCAGGGGAAGTAGATAAGTATCCCATGGTGACTCAATTGTTGTTTCAGAGAAACATCCTTTTGTATTGTGCTTTTGCACAGGTGTTCCCAAACTTTCACTCGGGGCCCCCCTTCCAGCATCGGGGAACATCCTGCGCTAAGCCCCCCCGCGCCACATCGATTTCTGTGGGCACAAGAACTGTTCATGATGCAAACTGTTTTACACCCCTCATTGGTGTAAATCTTATTTCCTGCAATTCTACATATTTTGTCAAGGGATGCAAATAACAAAATTACAACAATATCTTTTGGCTAATAAACATTTGCTGACATGGTCTAATTGATCTGAACATTTCTGATAACTTACAAATAGCTCTCTAAGATATCCAATGACTAACATGACAAGAGGAACTGAGACGCACCCACAGTTTGGGAACCACCGTTTTGTTACTAAAGCACCTTATACCACCCACCACTGCGACCTGTATGCTCTAGTCGGCTGGCCCTCGCTACATGTTCGTCGCCAGACCCACTGACTCCAGGTCATCTACAAGTCTATGCTAGGAAAAGCTCCGCCTTATCTCAGTTCACTGGTCACGATGGCAACACCCACCCGTAGCACGCACTCCAGCAGGTGTATCTCACTGATCATCCCTAAAGCCAAAACCTCATTTGGCCGCCTTTCCTTCCAGTTCTCTGCTGCTGCGACTGGAACGAATTGCAAAAATCTCTGAAGTTGGAGACTTTTATCTCCCTCACCAACTTTAAACATCTGCTATCTGAGCAGCTAACCGATCGCTGCACCTGTACATAGTCCATCGGTATATAGCCCACCCAATTTACCTACCTCAGCCCCATACTGTTTTTATTTTATTTACTTTTCTGCTCTTTTGCACACCAGTATCTCTACCTGCACATATTCATCAGATCATTTATCACTCCAGTGTTAATCTGCTAAATTGTAATTATTCACTCCTATGGCCTATTTATTGCCTTTTGCACACAATGTATGTATATATATTTTTTTCTACTAAGTTATTGACTTGTTTATTGTTTACTCCATGTGTAACTCTGTGTTGTTGTCTAGTCACACTGCTATGCTTTATCTTGGCCAGGTCGCAGTTGCAAATGAGAACTTGTTCTCAACTAGCCTACCTGGTTAAATAAAGGTGAAATAAAATACAAATAAATAAAAAAACATGCAAAAGGCACACCTATCTTGGTCACTGAGACTTTCAGGGTAAAGAAATAGCTGTTCAAATGTCAATGCATGATCATAGTCATACCCCCTCACAGCAAAGGCATTGGGTATAACCATGTGTTTTGAATTCAATCAATTGAGGTTGGTCAACATAATTTAGACAGAATGGTAAAGCTAACAGAGTGAATGACAGCTATTTAACCTCATGTGATTTAGCATTAGCTACACTAGCAGTAGCTACATTGGCTCATGGGTTCCCCAGGGTCTGTGATAATGACAGTGGTTAGCACATTATCACAGTGATGTTATTTAGTGGCCTCTAATCTACATACTGTTACCATGTGTCAGCTGTGAAGCCAGCTGCCAACAGACCAACCAGAAGCAGATGCAGTTGTAAAACATACTGTGGGTAAACGCAGAACGCAGGTGAAGATAGTTGGTGGCGAGTAACATAGGGCCCTCATGCTAACAATGCTAATTTGGTGTAATATGTATGCAAATGCTATTCAACAAACCAAAAATTGTGTGAAAGGCAATTATATGCATTTACCCTTGACTACATCCCTGCAATCAATGCATTTTTTGTTGTTGTCTTAAGCAGCTGTAGCATTTAGACCGTCTTATGAGAATGATGATCCTATTCAGCTTTCTGCTCAGGTAAGACCATTGACAGTGATCTAGTTTTGAGGTAGGTCAGGTATAGAGGAACGTGTCTCGGAATACCAAGCAGCTCATCCAACAAACATCTCACATCCACAAGAGTGAGGTTCGAGAACGCTGTTGAACTTTCCACTTTATCTTTCTCAGGTGGAGATCAAAAGATGGAGGGGGCTTGAAGTGTCCTGAAGAGAAGCTGTTTCTAGCCCATCAAAGCGACGGTGGATCTCAGCAACTCAGTGAGATTACTTTATTTAGTACACGAACCCAATGACCCCATCTCCAAGGTCATATCGAGTCATCGCCACTGAAACCTTTTGGCCAATTAACTGATAAAGGTTGGGCAGCGGGGAGCCGAGCCATGAAACACTGAGACATCTGAGTTGACGGATCAATCATCTATATCTGGGCAGGCTTCTCCCTCCCTCCTTCCATACTCTCCCTCCTACACTCTGGCTACTGTAGACAAGTGAAAAGACCCATGGGAGAGCAAGCCCTTCATCCCCCTCCCCCCTCGCCCAGCGTCCTATCCCTCCCTCTCATTGCAAATGTCCCGGCTGATTAAGATGGAGTGGCATATACACGCCACGGTGGCCCGCAGAGCCTCTGTTTTTTTCCCCAACACATTCATCCCCTGTGCTAGTTGCCACAATCCCCATCCCCTCCTTACCTATACCTTCTTCCACCTTATACATTATAGATCACATATAAGTCCTGTCACAACGCTACCTGGCCCTCTCGCTTAGCAAAACTCCAGGCACCAAGCGTGTGACAGGCAGAAATATGCCTACCGCTTGTAGCGTGTGCATCTCAGCCCCGTCCTCTACACCCCTTTAAAAATAATGATTTGATGGACAAGGGGGTGTTTTTGTGCTTTTATGTTATGCCGTCGGTGTCAAAAATACTCCAACGCAAATGTGTAGTGTATGCAAATACACATTTATAAACTCAGACCTGAGTCAAACATGTACATCAAGTACATTAACCTATTTAAGGTGAACTTTTGGCACTTTTCCATTGGCTCCACTGCACAGGAGACACTTAATCAAAAGTATTTAAAATATTTGAAATATGTACAGTTGATGTCGGAAGTTTACATACACTAAGGTTGAAGTCATTAAAACTCATTTTTCAACCACTCCACAAATGTCTTGTTAACAAACTATAGTTTTGGCAAGTTGGTTAGGTAGGACATCTACTTGTACTTTGTGTACAAGTAATTTTCCCAGCATTTGTTTACAGACAGATTATTTCACAATTCCAGTGGGTCAGAAGGTTACACACACTAAGTTGACTGTGCCTTTAAACAGCTTAGAAAATTATTCTTATAGGCTAATTGACATCATTTGAGTCAATCAGAGGTGTACCTGTGGATGTATTTCAAGGCCTACCTTCAAACTCAGTGCCTTTTTGCTTAACAAAATGGGAAAATCAAAAGAAATCAACCAAGACCTCAGAAAATAAATTGTAGACCTCCACAAGACTGGGTCATCCTTGGGAGCAATTTCTAAACGCCTGAAGATACCACATTCTTCTGTACAAGCAATAGTACGCAAGTATAAACACCATGGGACCATGCAGCCGTCATACCGCTCAGGAAATAGACACGTTCTGTCTCCTAGAGATGAATGTACTTTGGTGCGAAAAGTGCAAATCAATCCTAGAACAACAGCAAAGGACAGTGTGAAGATGCTGGAGGAAACAGGTACAAAATATCTATATCCATAGTAAAACAAGTCCTTTATCGACATAACCTGAAAGGCCGCTCAGCAAGGAAGAAGCCACTGCTCCAAAACCACCATAAAAAAGCCAGACTACGGTTTACAACTGCATATGGGGACAAAGATTGTACTTTTTGGAGAAATGTCCTCTGGTCTGATGAAACAAAAATGGAACTGTTTGGCCATGATGACCATCGTTATGTTTGGAGGAAGAACACCATCCCAACCGTGAAGCACGGGGTGGCAGCATCATATTTTGGGGATGCTTTGCTGCAGGAGGGACTGGTGCACTTCACAAAATAGATGACATCATGAGGGAGGGAAATATGTGGATATTTTGAAGCAACATCTCAAGACATCAGTCAGGAATTTAAAGCTTGGTCGCAAATGGGTATTCCAAATGGACAATGACCCCAAGCATACTTCCAAAGTTTGGGTAAAATGGCTTAAGGACAGCAAAGTCAAGGTATTGGATTGGCCAACACAAAGCCATGACCTCAATCCTATAGAACATGTGTTGGGAGAACTGAAAAAGCGTGTGCGAGCAAGGAGGCCTACAAACCTGACTCAGTTACACCAGCTCTGTCAGGAGGAATGGGCTAAAATTCACCCAACTTATCGTGGGAAGCTTGTGGAAGGTTTCCCGAAACGCTTGACCCAAGTTAAACAATTTAATTGCAATGCTACCAAATACTCATTGAGTGTATGTAAACTTCTGACCCACTGGGAATGTAATGAAATAAATAAAAGCTTAAATAAATCTCTCTCTCTACTATTATTCAGAAATTTCACATTATTAAAATAAAATGGTGATCCTAACTGACCTCAAACAGGAAATTTTTAGTAGAATTAAATGTCAGGAATTGTGAAAAAACTGAGTTTAAATGTATTTGGTTAAGGTGTATGTAAACTTCCAACTTCAATTGTAGCTATTTGACCAAGGTAGGCAGGCAGAGTATATAGCTAGAAGTTAGACAAACACACTCAAAGACACAGACATAGAGTAGCCACATTCAATGGTAAATACCTTATTTCAGGATGAACAGTGGCACTATAGTTATAGCTAACACACTTAATCTCCATTGTTAATTGCAGTTTGTCATAGCATACCCTGAATATAATGTTTGATGACCACTGAATAAGCGGGAAAAAAAGTTGAAAAAGAGCAATTAAAATAGCCACCACACTAAATCCTACAAAGCAAGCCGCTCTCTCCCAGTGAATGGTCCAATTACTCGCTAACATGGGGTGAAACTTTTCCTAATGCCCTGTGGATCACCGTCCACCAGCTAATTATCCACGTTCAGCATGTACCAATCTTGCAACTCATCATTAGTTTACTTATTTGGACAATTGCCCCCGACTCCAAATCCAATGATTAAAAAAACTGCACCATGACCAAAGATGAGATAAAAACACAATAATGCTAATAACAGTAATATGAACAAAACTAAAACGAATTAGAGAGGTAGAACTTTAATGGCACCCTGTCACTATACTGAATAGTGATAGAACTTGGATATCTTGTCTAGTCATGAGGTGATTTGCCTGCTCGAGGATGGTGGGAATGGGACACTTGTTGGATGCTGCTGGGATGGGTTTGTTAGAACATACCGGAATACAGGTCACATATTGGAAGTCAAGTACAGTTTGCTTCAATAAAAAAAGTCCTATCTATGTTATCATTCCCACTGTACTGTAAATCATGTGTATGTCTTATCGCAAGGGGTTAGGAGAAAGCAATTGAGAGTTTACATGTTTATGTTGAAATTGCACACCTTCAACAAATTCAAAGTGGATCAAGAAAAGCACTCAGCAGCTTAAACTTGTATCTTCTCCTACTTAAGTTTGATTTAAAAAAAGCATGATCAAAATAAAGATAAGCGCAACATCTCTGCTATTGAATCTAGTTTTCCAAGAATAGCTGAATATTTTACACAAAGCATAGTGACTTTAAGCTCAAAATGTATGTTGAATAAAATGGCCAATTCAAAAAGGTTAATTCACAATCACACTGGATTCGAGAGGAACCCATTACCTATATTACCTATTTAATATTATATTTTTTTTACTATGGAAATATCTCAGGGATTATATCTGCATCCAGTGGTGTAGTGAAGGGTATATGCCGTATGCATACTTTTTTTTTCAGTGGGCATTGCATATAGTTTTTATGCCCAATGATGCGTATCAAAGAAGTGGAGGTATATGCTGTATCAATAATGTATTATAATAGAGAAATCATGCACCCTCTGGCTAATTTCAATACAACTTCCTCCATTTGAACATCCACACACTGATACACCTTCTGTCATTCCACATCCATACTGGACCATGCAGATAATACATTTTCTCCATTAAAACTGAGCAATTGGCAACATGAAAAACTGACAACTGAAAAATGGCTTCTCGTTTTTGCATATAAACAAAAAAATAATTTAATGTTACGATTTTCACATGTAGGTGGGTTTAAATGTGGAATAGAAAATATAGAAAACACTGAAGTTTCTAAAACTTTAAATAATGTATATGAGTATAACAGAACTGATATGGCAGGCGAAAACCCGAGGAAAATCCATACAGATTTTTATTTTTTGAGGTCACCACCCATTGAAAATGATTGTCTACGGGAAATTCAAAGGAAATCCTCCCAGATTGCAGTTCCTATGGCTTCCGCTAGATGTCAACAGTATTTAGAAAGGGCTTCAGGCTTGTTTTTTGAAAAACGAGCTAGAATTTGTAGTTTTTCAAGGTGGCTCTCATTTTGACTGTAATCTTGTGGAGCATGCACTTCATTATTTATCTCCGGAATTGAACACACTATTCTCCATCTTAAATTTGATAGTTTATTTACACATTAGGGCACCTGAGGATTGATTAGAAACACTGTTTGACTTGTTTGGATGAAGTTTATTGGTAACTTTTGGGATTCCTTTGTATGCATTTTGAACAAGTGGAACAGGTGGATTACTGAATCAAGTGTGCCAGCTAAATTGACTTTTTTGGGATTTAAACAAGGACTTTATCGAACAAAACAACCATTTGTTGTGTAGCTGGGACCCTTGTGATTGCAAACATTGGAAGATCTTCAAAGGTAAGTGATTTATTTTATCGCCATTTCTGACTTTTGTGAAGCCTCTGCTGCTTTTGTATGCTGGGCTCTGTCCTCAGATAATCGCATGGTATGCTTTCACCGTGAAGCCTTTTTGAAATCTGATAAAGCAGCTGGATTAACAAGAAGTTAAGCTTTTAAATGATGTAGGACACTTGTATTTTCATGAATGTTTAATATTACGATATTTTATATTTTGAATTTCACACCCCACCTTTCCCAAAGAGGTTTTAAATAAACGTTTCTGTGATTCCCCAGATTACTACTTAATTAATTGTTATGTGATTAATTGCGTAATAATTGAACATGTTATGTAATTATTCGATGAATAGCCGTCATCGCATTAAAACCTCTTGAGGATAGGGAGACGCTAGCGTCTCAACTGGCCAATTGCCTGGGGAAATGCAGAGCGCCAGATTCAAATAAAAAAAATCAAACTTTCATTAAATCACACATGTAAGATAGTCAATTAAAGCTACACATTGTGAATCCAGCCAACATGTCAGATTTTAAAAATGCTTTTCAGCGAAAGCATAAGAAGCTATTATCTGATAGCATGCACCCATCTGAACCAGTAGTAAACAAAAGAGCTAGCGTAGCAGGCGCTACACAAAACGCTGAAATAAAATATAAAATATGCATTACCTTTGACGAGCTTCTTTTGTTGGCAGTCCAATATGTCCCATAAACATCACAATTGGTCCTTTTTTTTCCTCGATTAATTCCGTCCATGTATACCCAAAATGTCCATTTATAAAGCCTGTTTGATCCAGAAAAAAACAGCTTACCAAAACACAACGTCACTACAAAACATTTCAAAAGTTGCCTATAAACTTTGCCAAAATATTTCAAACTACTTTTGTAATACAACTTTAGGTATTTTTAAATATTTTTTAATAATCGATCAAATTGTGGACGGGGCAATCTGTATTCAATACAGCAAGTAAACAAACCATGCTCCTTTTTCCGTCTTGCACAACTCTCAAGTGTAACCTTGTTCCAGGATGTGCTTCTTCTTTGTTGCACAAATGATTAACCTCAACCAAATTCCAAAGACTGGTGACATCTAGTTGAAGTCGTAGGAACTGTAAAATGGTCCCTATCAAATATCCCTTGGCAAAGACAACAGAGGGAACGGTCAGAGGCAAAAAAGAAGAAAAGAATCTGAACAGTTAGTCCTCTGGGTTTTGCCTGCTACATAAGTTCTGTTATAGTCACAGACATGATTGAAACAGTTTTAGAAACTTCGGAGTGTTTTCTATCCACACCTACTAATCATATGCATATCATATATTCCTGGCATGAGTAGCAGGAAGTTGAAATTGGGCACGCTATTTATCCAAAAGTGAAAATGCTGCCCCCTATGAGGGTAGTCATTAAAAAATATTGTTAACCACTATTATTGAACACAGAATGAATTCATGCAACTTATCATGTTAAGCACATTTTTACTCCTGAACTTGTTTAGCCTTTCCATAACAAAGGGGTTGAATACTTATTGACTCAAACATTTCAGCTTTTCATTTTTTATGCATTTCTAAAACTTTCTACAAGATAAATTCCACTTTGACATTATGGGGTATTGTGTGTAGATCAGTGACACAACATCTCAAATTCAGGCTGTAACACAACATGTGGAAAAGGGGTGTGTATACTTTCTGAAGGCACTGTATAAAAGATACAGTTTGTGTTGACCTGACTGAAATACCAATATGGGATTGATCATTTTATGTACAGATTTGAGTATACCCACTTCACCAGGTACCACTAAACCACTGTCTGCATCAGGTTAACGTGGGTTACCAAGCCTGTCACAACTATTGAAACAGAAACACATTTTTATCTAAGGATACATCCACCCTTCATTCATCAAGGCTTTTCATACAGCATCCCATAATTAACCACTCATTGTAGGACTAAAATACCATTGCTGTTTCTATAGCAACCAGTTACTATTAACATTCCGAGAGTGGGAAAGCGAGGAGAGGTGAGGAGCGAAAGAACAAAAGAAGACTGCAGCGGAGATAGAAATGGATAAGATACTATAAGATTAGATAGTTTTATAAAGCAATCAACATTTATTAAAGTAACAAAACCATCGTGTGGATTGCTGTCTTACCTTGTCCATAGGCTACTGTCAAGGTAAGGGAGCAAATATAGATCTGTAATTTGACTGAACTATCCCTTGAAGACAACATTCAATGCAACATCAACACAATATCTTATTCTGACATAAATAGCAACCACAATAACAAAGAGACACAGTTTGCTATCCTACAGCAACAAGATCTCATAGTACAGTATCAAACCAACAATTCATATTCCAATAACGGGAGTCGATTTTGACTTCCTTCACCAAACCAACTCTGTCTCAGTTCATCAAAACTACATTTTCCATGGGATTCCAACGGCGTTGTTCTGATTTGTTGCCTAATTCTGGAACATTCCAGAGAAATATTCCTAGTTTTCCCCCCTGACAGGAATGGTACGGCTTTCTAATATAATTAGTTAAAAAACAAACATTAAAGCATTACATGAAAGACTCAATTAGAAAAATCCGTCTTTCCAATTGAGCCTGATTAGAGGGCCTCCAGAGGCCTTGTGGGGGGTGAGTGGAAGCGTGTGGAGGGAGGGGAATGAAGGAAGGAGGGAAGACTTCTGTTTTCCTCTTTATAAACGAGTGAAACCAGGCCATGAGGGCTAATTAGACAGCAAGGTGTGTTTATTTTCTTTCCAAATACCTATCTTTCTCTTGTTCCATCTCTCTCTCTGAGAAATTGGTCTCGTAATTAGACTTTCAATCCTTCTCTTCCACTCTCTCTCCTGCTCAGACACTCACTATGTCTCTTACCCTCTGTCTTTCTCTTTCTCTCACTCTTCTCTTTTTCTCTCTCCTGCTCAGACTCTCTCTCTTTCTTGCAATCTCCTTCTCTCTTTTCTCATCTCCTCTCCTTCCTTTCTCCTGCCTTTCACTTTCCCCCAGCAGGAAGAAAAGGCAGGATGGAAGTTTAACTGGGTTCCTGTAATGGGAGCAATAGGAGATGGGCCTAATAGCGCAACAGGAGACTTCAGAGAAAGTTCAAACTCTGCATGCATCTCAAGTCATGCTGCTCTGGTCTAACAACTTAAAAGTCTATTGAACTGAGGGCATCTCACTGGGTAATTTTTTTACACCTCAAAATTAGTCCACTGTAATAAGTTATTATACGAGTTATTTAACTGTGAACAATGTTGCAAAATAGCTAAGGGTAATAAAATACAAGCATTTTGCTACACCCGCAATAACATCTGCTAAATATGTGACATATACAATTATTATAATTTTTTTTTTTCAAATGTCTTCCTCAATTCTCAGTGTATTCTTGTTATGAACTTAAATTCTAAGTATACTATCAAATCATTATTGGTAGCGACAGTGCAAGTCCTTTGTTGGCCAATACCATCATAACTTTTTTCCTGTGCCATTAGAGAGTAATGTGCCTAAGAAAAAGTAATATCAAGTACGGTAACAGCTCAACAGCAAAGCTTGTGAGTGTTTGATTCCTTTGTTGGTCTCAATAAAAGTAATGGTTACCTTGTTACGTTAATGTATTTCAATGGCCGCTGACTGAGTCACACTTTGTTATGAACAATGGAAAAATAAAGGATGGAAAAATACAGGGGTAACATCCCAAATGGCACCCTATTCCTTACATGTTGCACTACTTTTGACCAGAGACCTACGGGCCCTGTTCAAAAGTACTGCACTATATAGGGAACAGGGTGCCATTTGGGACATATGCAGGCTCTTTAAAGGTCTGTCACACAGAGAGTAGAATTACTCTTTGATTGGATCTAAATCAGCCAATCACTCAAATCACTCCTTTCACTTAATGACAATGGCTGAGACGATGCTCTTTGAGTGTTCGTGGGTGGGTGTGTTCGTGTGACAGTATGTCTCCATACGTTTTTTGTTGTTGCTCTGAATCTTTTTAAATGCACACAATTACAAAGCCATTAAAAGTAATGAAATAAACCCAGGAAGAACTCATTAGTCTAAGAGCTAGTGATTGAGGAGAACTTGGAGTGGAAAACCACCCCCCTAAGTTTAAATCAAGGAGCAGATTACGACACAGAGACCATGTCTGCATCTCAAATGACACACTATAGGCCATGAGAGAAACCCTAATGCACTATAAGGAATAGGGTGCCAAGTGGGACACATCCCAATTCTGTCATTAAACTGGACTGCCTTTGTTTCATGTGGAAGCAGTAAAAAAATACAGTACAGGGCACCTTGGCTGCCAATGTCATGGACCAAGCCAGGAGCCAAGGGCTGGGAAGACGTGGCTTGGGCCCAATAAAAACCAACCGACAAGCAAATAATTAATTCATACACTCATAAAGAAAAGGTCAATAAAGGCACCATATATTGTGCCATGCTGCCATTGTTTCATGGTAAACATAACATCACAAAATAAAAACTAAGATTCAATCATATTATATTTGTGCAAAGCCTATGACAATAGGCCTACATAGGCTAGGGAATTAATCTATTTTCCTTGGGATCAATCAAGTGCTACTACTAATGTCACTCACACTATCATTCATTCACATAAAGTATGTGGATCATGTCCAATCTTTATTGAATGACAACCCCATGGCCCAAGATTGGTGGTAGTAATATGAGCTTGGTTTAGGCCTAAGAAATCCTGTTGCTGCCACATAATACAGAGAAAGAAAAAACACAAGTGAGCGAACGAGAGGCTGCTCAGGTAAATCTGCTCGAGAGACAGACAGACAGACAGACAGACAGACAGACAGACAGACATAATAGAGTGATAGAAAAAGGCTTAAATCTGCTCAAGAGACAGAGAGAGACACAGACAGACAGACCGAGACACGGACAGACAGAGACACGGATAGACAGAGACACAGACAGACAGAGAGACACAGATACAGACAGACACACACACACAGACAGAGACACACAGACAGACACAAACACACACAGACACAAACACAGAGAGAGAGACAGACATTTTGGTATGATGCAGGGTGGCTGCTCCCCCGCATATTTCCACTGAGACTGGTGAAGGACTCACTGTACTGTTCCTCCTCCGGTAGAGGGATGAGCAGGATGACAGGAGAGGGAGAGGGGGGAGACTAAAAAATAGAATGAGGAAGTGAGAGGAGAGTGAAAGGGAGAAAGTGGGACAGAATGTAAAGACAATGATGATAGGCATCATGATAATGTATTGCATGTAGAGTATACTCTCAAGTATCAACATTTACTGCCGTTTTGTACTATAACACTCACTCCACATCAGCTATCACTGAATTAGTGAAGACACATTTTGCCAAATTGAACGTGAGGAGGATTAAATAGCTACGATACCGTGAGGGTCAGATTGGGGAATATAGCCAGAACACCGAAGTTCACAACCTTAATCTTCCCCAAAATCCCATGGCTTCCACAAAAAGCCAGGACTTTGGTTTAACATCCATTCTGAAAAACAACCGTTTTGCTAGGAAGAAGACTAGCCAATATAATTCTGAGGAGAAAAATGGAAGACTCTGCTGTCGGGCCTATAGATAAAGTACCCCAAAACATACATTCCCTGAACGAAGACACTATATCATATCTAGATATAGATAATGTATGAAGTGGCTCACCTCTTGAACTCCGAGATATACTACATCAGGGAAGTGATAGTTACAAATGTCCCATCTCCCAGACCATCCGCAAGTCTCCTCTTCTGATATATTTATATTTCATCAACAGCCAATATAAATCATATAGCCTGCTAGAGAAGCTATGGGGTAAACAAAACATAGGTTATATGAATGTTTCCAGAACGTTATTTTAGGATCTGGTAAAGGTACAAATGAGAGAGACAACCCAGCAAAACAAAAATAGATTATGTTAATGTTCTCAGAACGTTCCATTAGGTTGAGGCGCCAGAGACACAAGACTAACCACCGTTTGCTGCTTCCCTATTAGAGAGGATAGCTAGCAAACCAAAATATGTGAGGTGAATGTTACCAGAACATTCCATTTGGTTGTCGGAAATAGGCTTACCACTATTTGCCGCATTCACTATTGCCATGTACCGCTCGCTATTCACTACAGGTTGACAGCATTTCAAGGCGTATTTCAAGCCGAAGTAAAAACACGGCAGCCGATCAAACGTGCCGCTTCAGTCAACGTTGATTACGAAAGATCAAAAGGCATGTTCCATGCGCAAGTTACGACGAAAGACGGGATTCTTATTGGAGATGAAAATAGATAAAAGGTCAGAGTCTTCCCCCGAGTGACAGCACGGGAAGCATCTGTCCCTGGTAATAATCGATTCACCTGCGCATGAAGAAGATAACTTGAAGTAGACAGAAAATCTGAAGGACAAAGGGACGAATTTGTGAAATTTTTTTGTAGCATCCCTAGGGAATTTAAACAAGGTTGAACAACAGGGGCGGAATAAGGGTAACACACGGGGGAGATCAATGGTGTTTTATGCAGTACTACAATAAATAAATAAGGAGTAAACTTTTGGTGTAACAAAAACAAGTTTGTATGTGTATGGGCTTAAGTCTGTGCAAGCATGGGTAAGCATCCAAAATCATTGACGACGGCCTGCCTTCCTCCATAGCAACACTACACACACATGCACGTACACACTCCCTCCTTAAAGCTCACTCTGCAATCAACCTTTCGTACCTCTGTTGGATGGCTGAACTCTACTCTGGTTCCATTCTAACCCTGCAACCCAGCTAAAGCCAAGACTTTTTGTTTTTCCCTTATCACTCCCCTCCTATCACTTAAATGTGATGGGAGACGGCATTAAGACTAATTAGACATGAAGGCAAAACAAGTTTTAATCCAGCTGGTGAGAGGTGGTCTGGACCTGGACGGTAATGTGGGGGGACAGGAGCGGGGACGGGTGTATGCTACCAGCAGGGGGTGCCACCTTCTATGGGTGGATATGAGGGTATGAGGAGGTATCGGACACAGGGATGGGTTAGGGAGCAAGTGGAGGTTATCGACCAGGCATGACAGCGGGGGGTAGCTTAGAACAACGGGGTGAGATATAAGGACAAAGCCTGTGAGGCAGGGTTCGATGCAGTCTCTCTCTACCGCTCTCTCTTTTCCACTCTCTCTTTCACTCTCTTGCGCTCTTTTTTTCTCCTGCTCAGACTCAATTTCGTTCTCTTTTTCTCTCTCTCTGATAAAGTAAATGTGTTTTCCTTCCATTCGCTCTGTTGTATTCTGCTTCCTCCGATAGCACATGACTTTTCCCTCTCTTCCTGCAGAGTTGTCCCATTTTAATTCACTCTCTTCTTTTATTTTGTTAATTTCCTTTGTCATCCTATTCCCATTACTCCTTGCATGCAATCTCCTTTGAGCCATTGGAGCCATCTGGTTTTATGCCCATCATTGGATCTCCTCTGATTTCCTGTGTGACTGACTGGCTTGAAGCTCCCTGTTGTAGCTAAATAATAAGGAGTAGAGTGAAGCTGATCGTGGTTCAGTTTGGAATTTCCCCAACTATTGATTAAGGTTAGGATTTGGGGAGGGGAAGCTGATCCTAGATCTGTACATAGGGGAGACTTCATACTGAACCTATATGATAATGAGGGAAACAACATAGCGTGGGGAACACAAAATGTTGAGACTCAGTAAGATGGTAACAGGACGCGCCAGGAGACCATTCTTACGGTCAAACTGTCTGCAGCTTCACACCATGCTGCAGTCTGGAGCGGCTGAGTGCAATCACACATCTCTGACATAGCCCATCGTTAACACTCCTTTCACACCAGGCTGGGGATGTTGTTACAGTGAGTTCAAAGAACTTTACCAAACTCTGGCCATATCAACTATGGTAGCTGAAAATGCACACACAATAACTACAGTGAGGGCTAAAACGCAAACATAACAACATACACAAACAAAGATAAGCAAAAACACATGCACAAGAGATATGTTAGGGGCTCTGCATAAAAACATGTTTTTTTTCCAGATTTTCTCCACCTTTCTCAGGAAACTAAATTGCAAATTATATTGTTCTAAAGAGTAAAAAAAAATGGTAGAAATTGAGGGGAAAATAGCAATAAAGTACATGCTTACAGTGAAAACACGTGTTTGTGTGCATCTGGGACTCTGTTGGCCACCTGAGCCACCTGTCTCTATCTGCCGAATGCCAGCTGTGGACGGGCTGCACGGCTGCACTGGGCTACGGAGGGAACACACACGGACACGGACACACACACACACACACACACACACACACACACACACACACACACACACAGTCCTGTAGGCCATGTTCCTCCATTAGTGGTGACACACACACCCCAGGTCCTGATGTCAGACGTTACATGGAGTTCTGCCGCCCAGACAGGTGTTGCTATTGATCACCAGAGGGCTCTTTATGACAGCCATAATTATAAAGCATGGAGTGTGTGTGTGTGTGTGTGTGTGTGTGTGTGTGTGTGTGTGTGTGTGTGTGTGTGTGTGTGTATGTGTGTGTGTGAGAATGCTTGTCTGCACTTGTGTGTGTTTTTCTTGCATTTATTTTGAGGGCAGACAAAAACTAAAAAGATGACTATCCCTCTTTGTTGTTGCATATAATCAATCATCTGCTGTCAGTGACCTCATCCAAAATGGCACCCTAATCCCTAAATGAGCCCTGGTCAACAGAAGTGCACTATGTACGGAATAGGCTGCCATTAAGGACGTACCCATTGTTATGTTTTTCTATTAGATTTAGTCATAGTCCCCTACCCTTCTGCTCAGGTTAGTGACACTGTAGCACCATTTGTACTTTGCCTTAATACACTTCAAGAGCACCCCTTTTCCAGGCAAGTAAAAAAAAAAGCAATTGGTTATTTTTTTCTTCCTCGTTTTGCTTTTACAGCTTTGTGCTCAGAGAACAGCGAACAATTACAGGCAGGCCCTATGAAAATGTCAATGAGATTTGGCTTCCCTTGGGTGAGTGAGTGAGTGAGTGAGTGAGTGAGTGAGTGAGTGAGTGAGTGAGTGAGTGAGTGAGTGAGTGAGTGAGTGAGTGAGTGAGTGAGTGAGAGGTGTGTATGTATATGTGAGTGGTAGCTGGCAAGAAAGAGATCGAGAGAAAGAGATGGAGAGATAGCGAGACAAAGAGTGAGTGGAAGAGAGAGAGTGAGAGTAGGATGGCCATGCCGGTTTGGACGAGGGTGGATGTGAACATCTCTTTCATACTTCTTTCACATTGAGTGGCCTGATTCATCTCTCTGAGTTCGCCTTGTCATCCTTTATCGTCCCTTATTTCTACTTTTCCCCTCCAACAGATACATCACTGCGAGAAGGATCTGTTGATCTGGCCTGGTCTGAGCACAGCAGTGTGCCATAGGGCTGGCTGTAGGTTCAGAACCTGGATCACTGATTATCCCTCTGTGCCCTGTGCCTGTGCAAAAAATAAATACAAATAGAAAATAAAAGAGGGAGGGACAGAGAGACAGAAGAGAGAGAGAGAGATGTAGACAGACAGACACACACTCCCTCCTCCCTATCATGGGTCGTAATTTGAATTGTATCCAATACCGCAGCAATTAGCAAAATGGAGGAGGACCGAGGTCTCTGTCCACACACACGACACACCCGCTTCATCCCACTAATCACCATAGGGAGTGTGTGTGTGTATGTGTATATATATGTTTGTGAGTATGTGTGATTTAGCCTCTGCGTCCACAGAGAGGGCCCAATTAGTTCAGTGGGGATGGTCCGTAGCGCGCACATACACTTGCATACACTCCACTTAGCCTCCACTGGGATTCTGGACTGCATCATGTTTAAATCCCCACTCATGCTGCACAGAAGTTAACACACTTGAATAATGTAGGTATGTTGAAACAGTTAATTACTGTTCGCAAAACAATGTCAATACAGGCTAGAACACTTTACAATGAAGATAGCTTCCGGTAGATACCGGTAGCTTCCAGCTTTGTAAGCTAGATTTTCTTGCTAACTTACAGCTGAAGTTATCAAATCACTACCCTCTGGTACTTTGTAATAATATGCTAATCATAATGCAAAATTGCTGATTTCAAAGCAACCAAAACTTTATTTAATCACTTTAATCAATCTCTCTCTCCCAAAAAGTATCTATTGCCTCCCTCTTGCCTTGTGAATTACAGTATGTCATTACTGGGTAAAGTCAGCTACTTCTATGCAAATGTTGTTGATCAGTATAATAAAATAATTCCAAAATGGAAGAGTCATCTGCAGCCTCATGAAATCAGCCAAAACAAGCACAATAACTCAATGCATGCACACACTCCTATTGAATTCGCATTCACCTGTATTGTGAATAGGCCTAGGCAATCTTTTGATTAACCCAGTTTATCAGCAGAGATTTACCATTCAAATACATTATTACCATTATGCAGTTATGTAGTTAGATTGGTAAAAACAAAGTAAAATTGATTGTATGAGGTATAATTGATTCATTAATGCATTTATGGCTGTATCTGAAAAATGTCAAATGTAATGATATTGAACTCAAAAGATGCCCAACGATTGAACAGAGCAGGAACTGAGTTTCTGTCTAGATCAAGTGCCTATGTTAATATGGCTTATTCTTTTGCAGTGGTATTGTTTTGGTAGTAAGTATCGTGATGGTATTGAGAATTGTGATACTAAACCTGGTACGGAAGTCTACATTTGGGTATCGTGACAACACTATGGGCCACGCATGCAAAAATACACACACACACACACACACACACACACACACACACAGTGTGTGTACACTAGAAGTGTGCTACTTTGGCTGGCGCACACAATGAAGCATCCTTTGGGATCATGGTAGTGTGAAAACAATGCACACCACAGCCTTAATGATGTGTGATGTTGGCCTCCAGCTCCAGCATTATAAGCAAGGTTTTTGTAGAGTGGAATTTCTGTGACTTAGGCTGCATCCCAAATGTGTCACCCTATTCCATATGCAGTGCCCTGCTTTTGTCCAAGGCCCTTAGGGCTCAGGCCAAAATGTGGGCACAATGTAGGGAATAAGGTGCCATATAGGACACATTTTCAGCCTGCAGCGGCAGATGGTGGATGTGCTGCTTGGGCCCAGGGAGTCAAGCCTGCAGGATGAGTGGGAGTGTAACTTTTAAAACGCCTTAATTCTTCCAAGTACAAACACACACAAAATTACACATCTGCTACACAGCTGGGTATGCATTACAGACACATATGTGCACGCACCCTCACACGCACGTCAAAACCCAACACTGTTTGTGTGTGTGGGCGTGTCGAAAACGTGTGCTGACTGCTTGTCGTGGGAATGCTGATATGTGCTAACCACAGCCTGCGCTACTCCATCCCTTCTCTAATGATTCTCTCACATCTCACAGGACAAATAATTAAATCCCGCCCGTGGCAAGGAAACACTGTTTACATCGCCGGGTGTCGTCAGGGGCTCTGGCCAGTCAGGTGGTGTTTACAGGAACCTAAGGAATAAGGGAATGAGGAATGGCGTTTGACTTGAATGGAGGTAATAAGTTGCAGTGAGAGTGCTAAAGACTCAACACTAGTGGAGACAAAAGCCTCCCACTACCTGAGACCAACTGTCCAATCCAGTAAAGTCTTAAGTACGATCCTAGTTCAGCTGTGCACCGTTCTCAGCGCTAGGTTCCCAACGCTGGTACAGACTAACACCTCTCACTACAGGCTACGTGAACAGCAGGTTCTAAGGGATCACCTTAGGCAGATTTTATTGAAATGAGAAGTTGTTTAGGATGCAAGGTGATGTACAGCAGTAATTCTACCCGGCACTTTTCACAGGCCAATCCCCTTAAAACGCAAAGTTTATCCCTCATATCAAGTGATTCAACTTCAGTACCTAACCATGGATCGCGTATGAGATCGACTACATTGCAGTCTGACTGCGCAGAATCAGTGATTTCACAAAACACCTTGCACCCCAAATAACTATTCATAATGTGAAAAAGATGAAAAATGATGTGCCTCTCCCTGCTCAAACTGATCCCCTGAAACACGTTGACGGTCTCTAGGTAAACCCAATACTGATTCTGGGTGGGAGTGGAGTGGGAGAGATTCAGCAGTTGTGCTCGGTTAGAACAGCACCACTTGAACCCCTCCAATTGACTCAGGTGTAAATGAATGCAAAATGAAAGCAGACAACAAAAGTGCTCGCTAATTATCCATAATAGCAGGAATTTAATTCAAACCGGAGATGATAGCTCCCAACCAATGTAACTATCTGAACATTTGTTTGTGGCTGAATGAGTCGCAGAACAAAAAAAACAGCATAATTAAAAGTAAACAGTCCGAACTCCCTCTTTTCTCTCTCTCTTTCTCCGAGACACACACACACACAGAGTACACGTACACACACACCTGCGGCGAGTATCAGTGCAGCAGCTGGCATAGCCCTAGGCAGTGGGACTCCTCTCTGGCTCGCAGCGCTGTATTTAAGACTCATCGCCTGGGGGGCCTGCCAGGAGCTGTCTATCACTGGGAACACACACACACACACACACACACACACACACACACTTTCTATTTCTGTTAGCTGGTAATAGCCAGCTTTTGGCCTAAAAAAAAATGAAAAGTTGTGACAATTAGCACCCAAACTAAAAAAAATCCCATTGCAAAATAATGGATTTTATCCTATTCATTGATTGAAATACCAGTCGATGTAGCACGAGAGGTGATACAGCTCAAACAGCTGTTTGTTGCTGCTAGAGTGAAATGTGCTTTAAAAGCCTAATCATTGATTAACAATTGAACAGGCAATCACGTGTAAAAACAACTATGGCCACGATTAAAAAGAGCAACTATTTTTATTTCTCTGTTATTGAAGCGCGGTTCCCATTCAAGTAAAAATAAGCAACTAGGCAGGCTTAGTTGCAATGAGCTGGAAGTAGTATGCATTTTGAAAACAAATACTGAATTCTTTGAAACCTGAATGTTGTACTACAGTACATCTAATCTTTATTTAATTTTTATTTCACCTTTATTTAACCAGGTAGGCCAGTTGAGAACAAATTCTCATTTACAACTGCGATCTGGTCAAGATAAAGCAAAGCAGTGCAACACAAACAACACAGAGTTCCACATGGGATAATGAAACGTACAGTCAATAACAATAGAAAAATCTATATACGGAGTGTGCAAATGTAGTAAGATTAGGGAGGTAAGGAAATAAATAGTCAATAGTGGCGAAATAATTACAATTTAGCATTAACACTGGGGTGATAGATGTGCAGATGATGATATAGAGATACTTGGGGTGCAAAAGAGCAAAAATAAATAACAATATGGGGATGAGGTAGTTGTGTGGGCTATTTACAGATGGACTGTGTACAGGTGCAATGATCGGTGAGCTGCTCTGACAGCTGATGCGTAAAGTTAGTGATGGAGAGATAAGTCTCCAGCTTCAGTGAATTTTGCAATTCGTTCCAGTCGTTGGCAGCAGAGAACTGGAAGGAAAGGCGGCCAAAAGGAGTTGGCTTTGGGTATAACCAGTGAGATATACTTTCGCAAGGCACTGTATTCGGCCCCCTTGAACTTTGCGACCTTTTGCCACATTTCAGGCTTCAAACATAAAGATATAAAACTGTATTTTTTTGTGAAGAATCAACAACCAGTGGGACACAATCATGAAGTGGAACGACATTTATTGGATATTTCAAACTTTTTTAACAAATCAAAAACTGAAAAATTGGGCGTGCAAAATTATTCAGCCCCTTTACTTTCAGTGCAGAAAACTCTCTCCAGAAGTTCAGTGAGGATCTCTGAATGATCCAATGTTGACCTAAATGACAAATGATGATAAATACAATCAATACACAATACACCTGTGTGTAATCAAGTCTCCGTATAAATGCACCTGCACTGTGATAGTCTCAGAGGTCCGTCAAAAGCGCAGAGAGCATCATGAAGAACAAGGAACACACCAGGCAAGTCTGAGATACTGTTGTGAAGAAGTTTAAAGCCGGATTTGGATACAAAAAGATTTCCCAAGCTTTAAACATCCCAAGGAGCACTGTGCAAGCGATAATATTGAAATGGAAGGAGTATCAGACCACTGCAAATCTAGCAAGACCTGGCCGTCCCTCTAAACTTTCAGCTCATACAAGGAGAAGACTGATCAGAGATGCAGCCAAGAGGCCCATGATCACTCTGCATGAACTGCAGAGATCTACAGCTGAGGTGGGAGACTCTGTCCATAGGACAACAATCAGTCGTATATTGCACAAATCTGGCCTTTATGGAAGAGTGGCAAGAAGAAAGCCATTTCTTAAAGATATCCATAAAAAGTGTTGTTTAAAGTTTGCCACAAGCCACCTGGGAGACACACCAAACATGTGGAAGAAGGTGCTCTGGTCAGATGAAACCAAAATTGAACTTTTTGGCAACAATGCAAAACATTATGTTTGGCGTAAAAGCAACACAGCTGAACACACCATCCCCACTGTCAAACATGGTGGTGGCAGCATCATGGTTTGGGCCTGCTTTTCTTCAGCAGGGACAGGGAAGATGGTTAAAATTGATGGGAAGATGGATGGAGCCAAATACAGGACCATTCTGGAAGAAAACCTGATGGAGTCTGCAAAAGACCTGAGACTGGGACGTAGATTTGTCTTCCAACAAGACAATGATCCAAAACATAAAGCAAAATCTACAATGGAATGGTTCAAAAATAAACATATCCAGGTGTTAGAATGACCAAGTCAAAGTCCAGACCTGAATCCAATCGAGAATCTGTGGAAAGAACTGAAAACTGCTGTTCACAAATGCTCTCCATCCAACCTCACTGAGCTCGAGCTGTTTTGCAAGGAGGAATGGAAAAAAAATGTCAGTCTCTCGATGTGCAAAACTGATAGAGACATACCCCAAGCGACTTACAGCTGTAATCGCAGCAAAAGGTGGCGCTACAAAGTATTAACTTAAGGGGGCTGAATAATTTTGCACGCCCAATTTTTCAGTTTTTGATTTGTTAAAAAAGTTTGAAATATCCAATAAATGTCGTTCCACTTCATGATTGTGTCCCACTTGTTGTTGATTCTTCACAAAAAAATACAGTTTTATATCTTTATGTTTGAAGCCTGAAATGTGGCAAAAGGTCGCAAAGTTCAAGGGGGCCGAATACTTTCGCAAGGCACTGTACCTGCTGGAGTGCGTGCTACGGGTGGGTGTTGCTATGGTGACCAGTGAGCTGAGATAAGGTGGGGCTTTACCTAGCAAAGACTTATAGATGACCTGGAGCCAGTGGGTTTGCCGACGAATATGAAGTGATGGCCAGCCAACGAGAGCATGCAGGTCGCAGTGGTGGGTAGAGTATGGGGCTTTGGTGACAAAACGGATGGCACTGTGATAGACTACATCCAATTTGCTGAGTAGAGTGTTGGAGGATATTTTGTAAATGACATTGCCGAAGTCAAGCATTGGTAGGATAGTCAGTTGAGTGAAGGAGGCTTTGTTGCGATATAGGACGGCAATTCTAGATTTAATTTTGGATTGGAGATGCTTAACTTCTTATGGTCTTGGCCAAAAAACAGGTAAAATGCAGCGCGGCAAATTCAAATAAATTGATATAAAAGTCTAACTTTTTCATTAAATCACACGTAAGATACTCAATTAAAGCTACACTCGTTGGGAATCCGCCCAACATGTCAGATTTTAAAAAGGCTTTTCGGCAAAAGCATAAGAAGCTATTATCTGATGATAGCACAACAGTAAACAAAGAGGGTAGCATATTTCAACCCTGCAGGCGCTACACAAAACGCAGAAATAAAATATAAAACATGCCTTACCTTTGACGAGCTTCTTTTGTTGGCACTCCAATATGTCCCATAAACATCACAATTGGTCCTTTTGTTCGATTCATTCCGTCCATATATATCCAAAATTTCAATTTATTTGTCGCGTTTGATCCAGAAAAAAACAGCTTCCAAAATGCGTAACGTCACTACAAAATATTTCAAAAAATTGCCTATAAACTTTGCCCAAATATTTCAAACTACTTTTGTAATACAACTTTAGGTATTTTTAAACGTTAATAATCTATCAAATTGAAGACGGGTCTATCTGTGTTCAATACAGGAACACAACAAACCAAGCTACTTTTGAAGTCTTGCGCAACTCTCAACAGTGTTATGCAGTTCCTAGTTGGCCCTACTTCTTCATTGCACAAATGAATAACCTCAAACAAATTATAAAGACTGGTGACATCCAGTGGAAGCGGTAGGAACTGAAAACAGGTTCCTAAGAAATATCGTTTGCCAATGAGAACTCAGTGAACAGACAGAGACCTCAAAAAAAAAAATTCTGAACGGTTAGTCCTTGGGGTTTTGCATGCTACATAAGTTCTGTTATACTTACAGACATTATTCAAACAGTTTTAGAAACAGAGTGTTTTCTATCCAAATCTACTAATAATATGCATATCTTATATTCTTGGCATGAGTAGCAGGAAGTTGAAATTGGGCACGCTATTTATCCAAAGTGAAAATGCTGCCCCCTATACCTTAAGAAGTAACCTCTTAAAGCTAGGGGGCACTATTTTTATGTTTGGAAAAATAACAAATAACAGATGCTAGAATATGCAGATAATTGACAGATTAGGATAGAAAACACTCTAAAATTTCCAAAATTGTCAAAATATTGTCTGTGAGTATAACATAACTGATATTGCAGGCGAAACCCTGAGAAAAATCAAACCAGGAAGTGGCATCTATTTTGAAAACTCCATATTCCATAGCCTCCCATTGCTCCATTTAAAGGGGAATCAACCAGATTCCTTTTCCTATCGCTTCCTCAAGGTGTCAACAGTCTTCAGACATAGTTTCAGGCTTTTATTTTGAAAAATGAGCCAGAAAGATAACATCGCGTCAGGTGGTACATGAGTTTTGCTCGCGCAACAGAGTTCGGACAGCCATTTCCTTTCCCTCTCCTACTGAACAAGACCATTGCGGTTGATATATTATCGATTATATATTTTAAAAACAACCTGAGGATTGATTATAAAAACCGTTTGACATGTTTCTGTGGACATTACGGATATTATTTGGAATTTGTCTGCATTGTCGTGACCGCTCTTTCCTGCGGATTTCTGAACATAATGCACCAAATAAACGGAGGTATTTTGGATATAAAAATAATCTTTATGGAACAAAAGGAACATTTGTTGTGTAACTGGGAGTCTCGTGGGTGAAAACATCCGTAGATCATCAAAGGTAAACAATTAATTTGATTGCTTTTCTAATTTTCGTGACCAAGATTCCTGATGCTAAGTGTACTTAATGTTTTGTCATGTGATCGATAAACTTACAGAAACGCTCGGATTGCTTTCGCTGTAAAGCATAATTTCAAAATCTGAGACGACAGGTGGATTAACAAAAGGCTAAGCTGTGTTTTGCAATATTGCACTTGTGATTTCATGAATATGAATATTTTTAGTAATATTATTTGACTGTGGCGCTATGCTATTCAGCGGTTGCTGATGACAATTATCCCGCTTAAGGAATGGGTAGCGTCAAGAAGTCAATGTGAGACTGGAGGGTGAGTTTACGGTCTAACCAGACCCCTAGGTATTTGTAGTTGTCCACATGAGTCAGAACCGTCCAGAGTAGTGATGCTAGTCGGGTGGGCGGGTGCGGGCTGTAATCGTTTAAGGGCATGTACTTAGTTTTACTAGCATTTAAAAGCAGTTTGAGGCCACGGGAAGAGTGTGGTTTGGCATTGAAGCTAGTTTGGAGATTTGTTAAAACTACTTGGTACTAGGGGGCAGTATTTTCATTTTTGGATAAAAAACTTTCCAGTTTTAAACGGGATATTTTGTCACGGCAAGATGCTCGACTATGCATATAATTGACAGCTTTGGATAGAAAACACTCTGACGTTTCCAAAACTGAAAATATATTGTCTGTGAGTGCAACAGAACTGATGTTACAGGCGAAACACAGATAAAAATCCAATCAGGAAGTGCCGCATTTTTTGAAACCGCTTCATGCCAATGACTCCTTATATGGCTGTGAATGGGCTACGAATGAGCTTACGCTTTCTACGTATTCCCCAAGGTGTCTACAGCATTGTGATGTCTTTTTACTCATTTATGTTGAAGAATAGCCGTAAGGGACCACATTGAGCAAGCAGAAAATCTTGCGTAAAGTACTGAGGTAGCCATTTTTCCAATCGCTTCTTATGAGAAACCAATTGTCCCGACGGATATATTATCGAATAGATATGTGGAAAACACCTTGAGGATTGATTCTAAACAACGTTTGCCATGTTTCTGTCGATATTATGGAGCTAATTTGGAAAAAGGTTCAGCGTTGTAGTGACCGCATTTTCCGTTCGATTTCTCAGCCAAACGTGAAGAACAAACGGGGGCTATTTCACCTACAAAAATAATATTTTTGGAAAAAAGGAACATTTGCTATCTAACTGGGAGTCTCCTGAGTGAAAACATCCGAAGTTCCTCAAAGGTAAATCATTTTTGTGAAAATGCTGCCTGCTGCCAGCAGAGCCTAGCATGGCATTATGCCATGATAAACTTACACAAATGCTTGTCTAGCGTTGGCTGTAAAGCATATTTTGAAAATCTGAGATGACAGTGTGATTAACAAAAGGCTAAACTGTGTCTCAATATATTTAATTTGTTATTTTCATGAATAGGAAGATTTTCTAGGAAGATTTATGTCCGCTGCGTTATGCTAATTAGTTTCAGGCGATGATTACGCTCCCGGATCCGGGATGGGTAGTATCAAGAAGTTTTAAGTGTCCAAAGAAGGGCCAGATGTATACAGAATGGTTTTGTCTGCGTAGAGGTGGATCAGAGAATCACCAGCAGCAAGAGCGACATCATTGATCTATACAGAGAAAAGAGACATCCTGTGGGACCCCCATAGAGACTGCCAGAGTTCCAGACAACAGGCCCTCCGATTTGACACACATTACTCTATCTGGGAAGTAGTTGGTGAACCAGGAGAGGTAGTCATTTGAGAAACCAAGGCTGTTGATAAGAATGTGGTGATTGACAGAGTCGAAAGCCTTGGCCAGATTGATGAAGATGGCTGCACAGTACTGTATTTTATCGATGGCGGTAATGATATCGTTTAGGACCTTGAGCATGGCTGATTTGCACCCATGACCAGCTCGGAAACCAGATTGCAATGCGAGAAGGTACGGTGGGATTCGAAATTGTCGGTGATCTGTTTGTTAACTTGGCTTTCGAAGACTTTAGAAAGACAAGGTGGGATAGATATAGGTCTGTAACAGTTTGGGTCTAAAAAGTCTCCCCCTTTGAAGAGGGGGATGACCGCGGCAGCTTTCCAATCTGTAGGGATCTCACACGATACGAAAGAGAGTTGAACAGGCTAGTAATAGGGGTTGCAACAATTGCGGTGGATCATTTAGAAAGAGAGGGTCCAGATTGTCAAGCCTAGCTGATTTGTAGGTGTCCAGATTTTGCAGCTCTTTCAGAACATCAGATATCTGGATTTGGGTGAAGGAGAAGCTGGGGAGGCTTGGGCAAGTTGCTGTGGGGGGTACAGAGCTGTTGGCCGGGATAGGGGTAGCCATTACGGACGCAGGCAATGAGGTAGTGATCGCTGAGATCCTGGTTGAAGACAGCAGAGGTGTATTGACAGGGCAGGTTGGTCAGGATGATATCTATGAGGGTGCCCGTGTTTTACGGATTTAGGGTTGTACCTGGTAGGTTCCTTGATAATTTATGTGAGATTGAGCGTATCTAGCTAAGATTGTAGGACGGCCAGCGTGTTAAACATATCCCAGTTTAGGTCACCAAACAGTACGAACTCTGAAGATAAATGGAGGGCAATTAATTCACATATGGTGTCCAGGGCACAGCTGGGGGCTGAGGGGGGTCTATAATATGCAGCAACAGTGAGAGACGTATTTCTGGAACAGTGGATTTTTAAAATTAGAAGCTAGAACTGTTTGGGCACAGACCTGGATAGCATGACAGAAATCTGCAGGCTAACTCCACCCCCTTTAGCAGTTCTATCTTGGCAGAAAATGTTGTAATTGGGGATGGAAATTTCAGAATTTTTGGTGGCCTTCCGAAACCAGGATTCAGACATGACTAGGGCATCAGGGTTGGAGGAGTGTGCAAAAGCAGTGAATAAAACAAACTTAGGGAGGAGGATTTTGATGTTAACCTCTCTGTGCACAGAACCCGTTAGTGGGATGAAAATTGACAACATACATATATTAAATATATTAACATATATTAACATATATTAAACATTCATGAAAATACAAGTGTCTCATGTTTCGAAAGCCTAGAATCTTGCTAATCCAACTGCGTTGTCAGATTTAAAAAAAGGATTTACTGCGAAATAATACAATGTGACTATCTGAGGATAGAGCCCCATAAAAAACAACTATTTCAACCAGCACAGGCGCAACAAAATCAAACTGCAATAAAATAAATTGTTTACCTTTGACGATCTTCCTCTGTTTGCAATCCCAATGCTCATTGTTACACAATACTTTTGTTTGATAAAATCCATTTTTATAGCCTAACACGAAACATTTTGTGAACCGCTTGTGTCGTGAATTCCGTCTCATTACATTTTCGACGACACATTCGATGTAAATACAAACACGAAACGTGACTTTTCCAGTCAAGTTTGGTTTCATTGCAATCAACTGGTTTGTTTGTAACACAACCAAACCTGATGGGTCATTTTGCTGGACGTATTGACTGAAAGAAACCGATTTGAAGACAACAAGTAATGACATCATTGTGCACCAATGATATGACCTCTGTTTCATTGATTGACTGTATTTTAACCCAATGACCACTGATTGTCTTGAAATCTAGCTGGGTAGATAGCCAATGAGCTGAGGTAAACGTGTTTTTGTGTTTTTGTGTTTTTGTGACCTTGTGTTGTTTGTTGAAGGTAGGAATGTTTGTATTCTGAAAAACAGCACCTTCTGTTTGTGTCAAAGGATTCATGTTCCGTTGTTAGCATTTGGCTGTGCGTGCGTGCGCTTGCGTGTTTGTGTGTGTGTAAGAGTTGACTACTACCTCCCGTCAGATCGTTGGGGTGCATTTAAATAACTACTGTGTCTGGTAATGCGTTCCAAGGCTTTGAATACATCTATCCATCTGTCCATGTCAAAGCATCCAGTCTCACCAAAATGAATAATTCAACTCGTAACATTGTTATTTTCTTATGTTGTACATGTTTTGTTATGGATCTATTCCGAAGGTGCTTGGGCTGATCTTTGAGAAGGCATGCATCGAGACTCATGCTCATTCAATGCCACCCACATACAATAGAATAAGACTTTTTGTTGTGACACTGGAGGAATTCAGATTTCCCTTTCAACGGATAATAGAAAAAAAAAGTATTCACACAAACATCTCAATTCAACCCAAGTGTAGGCCTATATCATATTAATCCCTGTATTGTTAGCAACAAAGTGATGTCAACGCCCAAGGCAGGGTGAAACAAGATAAGAGAAGGGATGAACAAAACTATTGAAGGAGGCGAGTTATCGGTTGAAATTATGATAGAAACATGCATACACGCCCCCCAAAGATCTCCATATTGTTGCCTACAAAAAGGCCCAAGGCAGGGTTAAACAGTCAGAGTGAAACGATGAACAGAATGAGTGAAAGGAGGAGAGAAAGCTACAAGGTGCAAGGCCTAGCTGAGAGTAAACTGAAGGCGGGCAATGGAGGGAGTGCTCGCTCAGGGACATCCTGTCATCTCCAAGATGAACAAAATGGGTGAAAGGATGAGAGAAAGGTATACAGGTGGATGCCCTAGCTTGGCATCTTCGTTTCCCTCTAACCAGCAGACAGGCTGTCAACCGGTCATATACACTAAATAGCAGCCAACAAATAGTTACAAACAGTAGCTTGGCTCACTGCCTTATCACTGTGGGTATCCTGGACTTGAGTGGATACACATGTGAACATTTGGACCACTGAAGGAATAGGATGGAGAGGGGGAGAGAAACATGTTTTTGGGCTTCATAAATGTTTGAGGCAAATTTACTAAGTGTTTGCGTCTTTTGCATTGGTCAATGCTATTTTACCCCAGAGGGAATTAAACATTGAAGGAATAAACCATCCAACCATGTTGGTCAAAATATAGAAACATTGTTTGAAATAAATTCTCTAGTATCTAAAGCTCTTTAAAATAGGTACAATACTGTTAAAAAGATTGGAGTCACTTAGAAATGTCATTGTTTCCATGAAAGAATATACATGAAATTAGTTGCAAAATGAATAGGAAATGTAGTCAAGATGATGACAAGGTTATAAATAATTATTTTTAATAGAAATAATAATTGTGTCCTCCAAACTTTGCTTTCGTCAAAGTATCCTCCATTTGCAGCAATTACAGCCTTGCAGACCTTTGGCATTCTAGTTGTCAATTTGTTGAGGTAATCTGAAGAGATTTCAGCCCATGCTTCCTGACGCACCTCCCACAAGTTGGATTGGCTTGATAGGCACTTCTTACATACCATACGGTCAAGCTGCTCCCACAACAGCTCAATAGGGTTAAGATCTGGTGACTGTGCTGGCCTCTCCATTATAGACAGAATACCAGCTGACTACTTCTTCCTTAAATAGTCCTTGCATAGTTTGGAGCTGTGCTTTGGGTCATTGTCTTGTTGTGGGAGGAAATTGGCTCCAGCTAAGCGCTGTCCACAGGGTATGGCATGGCGTTGCAAAATGGAGTGATAGCCTTCCTTCTTCAAGATCCCTTTTACCCTGTACAAATCTCCTACTTTACCACCACCAAAGCACCCCCAGACCATCACATTGCCTCCACCATGCTTGACAGATGGCGTCAAGCAGTCATCCAGCATCTTTTCATTTTTTCTGTCTCACAAATGTTCTTCTTTGTGATCCGAACACCTCAAACTTAGATTTGTCTGTCCATAACACTTTTTTTCCCAATCTTCCTCTGTCCAGTGTCAGTGTTCTTTTGCCAATCTTAATCTTTACTTTTTATTGGCCAGTCTTTTTCTTTGCAACTCTGCCTAGAAGGCCAGCATCCCGGAGTCACCTCTTCACTGTTGATGTTGAGACTGGTGTTTTGTGGGAACTAATGAAGTTGCCAGTTGAGTACTTGTGAGGCGTCTGTTCCTCAAACTAGACACGAATGTACTTGTCCTCTTGCTTAGTTGTGCACCAGGGCCTCCCACTCCTCTTTCTATTCTGTTTGCACTGTTCTGTGAATGGAGTAGTACAAAGCGTTGTACCAGATCTTCAGTTTATTGGCAATTTCTCGCATGGTATAGCCTTAATTTCCCAGAACAAGAATAGACTAATGAGTTTCAGAAGAAAGGTCTTTGTTTCTGGCCATTTTGAGCCTGTAATCGAACCCACAAATGCTGATACTCCAGATACTCAACTAGTCTAAAGGCGGCCAGTTTAATTGCTTCTTTAATCAGAACAACAGTTTACAGCTGTGCTAACATAATTGAAAAAGGGTTTTCTAAATGCTCAATTAGCCTTTTAAAATGATAAACTTGGATTAGCTAACAACGTGCTATTGAAAAACATAGGAGTGATGGTTGCTGATAATGGGCCTATGTGCGCCTATGTAGATATTACATAAAAAATCAGCCATTAACAATGTCTACACTGCATTGCTGATCAATTTGATGTTATTATAATGTACAAAACAATGTGCTTTTCTTTCAAAAACAAGGATAATTCTAAGTGAACCACAAGTCATAAATATAAACAGACAGAGAGCTTTCATAAGCTCTATAGTATAGGCGTCCAGCAAGCAGACAACATTCAGCTCGCTCAAAGGACAACAGCAAGTTGCCAACGTCCATTTTATGGTGAGCAGAAAAAGGCCAAACGACATCCTAAGGGTCAAAGGTCAACGCATAACTCACACCTTTAAAGTCCAGAGAGACCCTGGGGTTATTTGATTTATAACACAACTCATCTGTTCATCGAGAGATAGAGTGCACGATAGGAAGAGATGGACGAGGGGCAAACATTTAATCTAATTTTGCCAACAAGGGGGGGGGGGATTACCAGCATTTGTAACTTGAATCTTATGATCTGTACCAAACAGTTAATCTGATAATACCTGGAATATAATATACAAATACTTCCTTGATACATGTTTTCCAGTTATTTAAATACTTTGCAAGTGCAACATATTTCTATGTGAAAAATGGTCTGTTCATTCCTTTTCCATTTTTGTAGACACTGTTATCCAGAGCAATGTACAGAAGTGTGTGCATACATGTTCATATTTTTTCACACTGGTCCCCCATTGGACCCGACCCCACAACCTCTACCATGTCTCAATGTACTTAATTACTGTATTGTGCATTGCTTTCCTTCATGGTGATGGAAAGTCTACAGGTAAAAACCTAGATGACCAGCCTATATACAATACAGTAATGTACATTTACATTAAGTGGTTTGTAACGATGGTAAATAAATACTGCACAAAAATAATTGAGGTGCCATTAATACAGGTAACGAGTGGAGGACAGAGGCGCCTCTTAAATAAGAAGTTACAGGTCTGTGAGAGCCAGAAATCTTGCTTGTTTGTAGGTGACCAAATACTTATTTTCCACCATAATTAGCAAATAAATTCGTTAAAAATCCTACAATGTGATTTTCTGGATTTTTTTCCTCATTTTGTCTGTCATAGTGTAAGTGTACCTATGATGAAAATTACAGGCCTCTCTCACCTTTTTAAGTGGGAGAACTTGCACAATTGGTGGCTGACTAAATACTTTTTTGCCCCACTGTATGCATGTATGTATGTATATATTGTGTGAACGCTTGAACAAAACGATTAAAAGCATGTTGAGAAGAGTGGTGTCCCGAGACGGGAAAAACTGGGACATGCTTCTCCCACACTTAATGTTTGCCCTGCGAGAAGTACCCCAGGCATCCACTGGATTCTCTCCGTTTGAATTGCTCTATGGCAGACCCTGTCGAGGAATCCTCGACTTAGCCAAGGAGACCCAACCATGCCCCTTTCGATCCACAATAGAGCACGTTACCCTGATGAGAGACCGCCTGTCAGCAGTGTGGCCCATAGTCAAGGAGCATATGGAGAAGGCACAAAGGACCCAAGGCCGGGCCTATGATAAGTCTGCGACCCCCCGTGAGTTCACCGTGGGAGAGAAAGTGATGGTGCTTGTGCCCACGGCCGAACATCGCTTGCTGGCGTAGTGGAGGGGGCCCTACGAGGTAATGAAAAGGGTCTCACTGGTCAATTACCTCATCAAGCAACCTGACAGGAGGAAGAAGGTCCAACTCTATCACATAAACCTGCTGAAGTACCATGGACGAGAGGAGGAGGTGGCTTTGATGGCCCTGGAGGGCAAAGGAAGAGGAGGCTCTACCACAGGTGCGCCGTGGCCAAACTCTCCTACCGGAGCAGTCAAGACAGCTAGACAAGCTGATTATGAACTTCGGTCGAATATTCTCTCCATTCCCAAGACAAACAGATGTCCTGTTCCACCATATCCACACTGAACCCGGCAAGAAGGTGCATATCCGCCCTTACAGGATTCCTGAGGCTTGCCGAGCCATCGCTAAGAAATTGGTAAGGGAGATGTTGAGGATGGGCGTGATCAAGCCATCGACGAGTGAGTGGTCCAGTCCCATAGTCCTGGTCCCCAAATCCGATGGTAGTATGAGACTCTGCAACAACTTTAGGGCGTGAATGCCATCTCTACATTCGATGTGTATCCCATGCCCCGCGTGGATGAACTCCTGGAGCGCGGGGCCAAGTTCATCACTACCCTGGATTTGACGAAGGGATATTGGCAAGTGCCGGTGGCTCCGGAGGATCGCCCAAAGACTGCCTTCGCCACCCCAGAGGGGCTTTTCCAGTATGTGAGGATGCCCTTCGGACTGCATGGTGCCGCTGCAACTTTCCAACGCCTCATGGATGCCATTCTACGGCCCCATCAAGAGTATGCAGCGGCGTACATAGACGATGTGGTCATCCACAGCGAGGACTGGGATAGTCACCTCCTGCAATTACGGGCGGTGCTCGTGAGTTTGGAAGCCACAGGGTTGACAGCCAATCCAAATAAATGCTGCCTGGGCCTGTCCCGAAGCGGAATACCTGGGGTACAACGTGGGGAATGGGAAAATACGCCCACAGGCAGAGAAGACCAGGGCAATTCGTGACTGGCCTCGACCCCGGACCAAGCGAGACGCTCGGGCCTTCTTAGGGATAACAGGATATTATTGCCGTTTTATCCCGGGATATGCAACCATTGCCAACCCCCTCACAAACCTCATCAGGAAAAACCTGCCAAACCAGGTAGAGTGGAAAGACGAGACGGAAGAGGCCTTTCAATTGCTAAAAGATGGCCTGTGTTCTGATCCCGTTCTACAGGCTCCGGACTTCTCACAAGAGTTCATTGTGCAGGTCGACGCCTCGGATACAGGGCTTGGGGCCGTACTAGCTCAGGGTAAAGATGAAACAGAGAAGCCGATTCTCTTCATTAGTAGGAAGCTCAGCGATCGGAAACAGAGGTATGCGACCGTAGAGAAAGAGGCCTTAGCCATCAAGTGGGCCCTCGATTATCTCCGGTACTACCTACTGGGTCGGAGGTTTGCATTAGTTACTGACCATGCTCCCCTCACGTGGATGGCTGGTAAGAGAAACAATAACAACAGAGTAGCCAGATGGTTTTTGTCTTTACAACCGTTCTCTTTCCATGTCATCCACAGGTCCGGATCGAAGAACGGGAATGCAGACGCGCTGTCCAAGACAGTTAGACAAGCTGATTATGAACTTCGGTCGAATATTCTCTCCATTCCCAGGACAAACAGATGTCCTGTTCCACCATATCCACACTGAACCCGGCAAGAAGGTGCATATCCGCCCTTACAGGATTTCTGACCATGCGCCCCTCACGTGGATGGCTGGAGAAACAATAACAACAGAATAGCCAGACCGGTTCGGTCCTGGGGGGGGGGGGGGGGGGATGTGGAATGTGAAGTGAATGTGGATGTGAAGTATGTGGAAGGACCACCAGAGGGCAGGCTGGGCTCACGGATAGTAGCCCAACAAGGCATGGGAGACAAGATAACCAGAGGCAATTAAGCACAGCTGACGGTACTAATGACATTACTCTCCTTCCCCTATAAGAGAGAGAATGGAACCAGCAGAGGGGGGAGGGGAAAACTATCTCTGGAAGATGGCCACCGAGAGAGAGGAGCTATCCAGGAAGAACCACTAAAACGGTGACAATCCCGTGACTTTTGTTGTAGTTTAAAGATAATCCTATTGTGTTCCTGTTTCATCTGGAGAAGAAGATGTATGTTTTTCCTTTGAAGATTTTCATTGATTATGTTGGAGTGTTTGTTGACCAAATGCCCTCAATAGAGAACTGTGTTCAATCAAGAAAACCTACTCCTGACTCGTTTATTCCACCTTCCCGCTTTAGAGTGACGCCCAATTACTTGGTCCGCTCACAGTATGTAATGTATGTGTGTGTGTGTGAGTGAGAGAGATTTGTTGGAACACATCATATTCTTTAGGTTGTATACAAGTGGTAAAAAAGTATGGTATGTACATTGTCAACAGGAGTTCTGTTTGGAAATGTACCGGACATTTGCGAGATTTACCGCGGACCCATATGCATTGGGTGCATAGCCAATTAGAGCGTACACCCACAATGATCAGAACGACAAATCACATTTAGATGATGGTAATGCATCTTCATAGAACATGCAACTCGCGTAATGAAGCAGCCAATTAAAAACGTCATTTTCAAACATCTGCCAAAATGCAATTTGTGGGAAAACACCATTCTAAACAGCATACCTGAAAGTGTTTCCATATGTGACAGATGAGGAATTTGTCTTAGAATTTAAAAAGAGGGGGAATCTAAAGATGCAACAACTAGGATGGGTTGCTAATATGACCAGGTTTGTGCCTTTGGCTTCTGAACAATGAAATAAAGTTAATATAAAAACCAATAGAACAGGAAATAAATGACATAGCAGCACGGGTGGCAATAGGCCAAAACTGATTGAGCTGCAGCAGTCAGTGAAAAGCTTCTAAAAAATGTGAAGATGTCTTCAGTGTAATTTAAAATGCTGAAAAGAAGAAAGGGGTGTGTGGCGAAGATATAGGCGAGGCTCTCTCCAGAATCTCCCGCCAATTCTTGCGCATTGTTTCATTGTCTGAATTGTTTGCCCTTAGATAAAAAAAATATATTAATTCCCCATTACATACACTACAATACAAAAATATCTGGATACCTGCTCGTGGAACATCTCAATCCAAAATAGTCATTGCGCATGGTGATCTTAGGCTTGTGTGTGGCTGCTCGGCCATGGAAACCCATTTCATGAAGCTCTCGACGAACAGTGATTGTGCTGAAATCAGTCAATTGAAATGTATTAGGCACTAATCTATGGATTTCACATGACTGGGCAGGGGCGCAGCCATGGGTGGGCCTGTGAGGGCATAAGGCCGCCCACTTGGGAGCAACGCCCACCCATTTGGGAGCTAAGCCCTGCCAATCAGAATGAGTTTTTCCCCACAAAAGGTCTTTATTACAGACAGAAATACTCTGTTTCATCAGCTGTCCGGGTGGATGGTCCCAGACGATTCCGCAGGTGAAGAAGGCGGATGTGGAAGTCCCTGGGCTGGCATGGTTACACGTTTTCTGCGGTTGGGAGGCCGGTTGGACGTACTGCCAAATTCTCTAAAACGACATTGGAGGTGGCTTATGGTAGGGAAATAAACATTCAATTATCTGGCAACAGCCCAGGTGTACATTCTTGCAAGTTGGCATGACAATTGCATGCTCCATAAAAACTTGACTTCTTTGGCATTGTGTTGTGTTACAAAACTGCACATTCTAGAGTGGCCTTTTATTGTCCTCAGCACAAGGTGCACCTGTATAATGATCATGCTGTTTAATCAGCTTCTTGATATGCTACACCGGTGGGTGGATTATCCACACCGGTGGATGGATTATCTTGGCAAAGGAGAAATACTCACTAACAAGAATGTAAACAAATTAGTGCACAAAATTTGAGAGAAATATGCTTTTAATGCATATGGAACATTTCTGGAATCTTTTATTTCAGCTCATGAAATACTTTACATGTTACGTTTAAACTTTTGTTCAGTGTATATTAAAACTATAATTTGAAAAATCTTTCCAACAATCTCTCTCTCTCTCGATCGAATCTCGATCGAATCCTTAGTGCGAAATAGCAATGGGCCTTCTGTTGCATCGGCCTATAAGCTATGAGTTCCATTCGCTCATTTCTTTAGCCGCCAATGGATCACGGTGTATCAATGTGTCCATATGGCAGAGGTTGGTGATATCGTAATAGTTTACTTTTAACTTTTTGATTTCCATCATTTTAATTCAGACCACATGACAATGATTTTGAGAAACTAAAATGTTATTATTGAAATTAAACTGTTCCATGAAATTGCGCATATGAAAATCATAACTGGCATGCAGAACAGTAGAAATTATAAGATAAATTGCAAGCTTCCCCAAACTTCAAACTCACACCGCCTATGAAGTCTTTATAAAATAATTGCCTCATGTTTGTCTATAGGCTACTCTGAAGAACGGTACAACATGCCTCATGAAATAAAACATTCAGATTTCAAACAACTACATTTTCGGGCCTCCTGAGTGGCACAGCGGTCACTACAGACGCGGGTTCAATCCCAGGCTGTGTCGCCGCGACCAGGAGACCCATGAGGCAGCGCACAATTGGTCCAGGGTTGTCCGGGTCAGGGGAGGGGTTGGCCAGCCGGGATGTCCTTGTCCCATCACGCTCTAGCGACTCCTTGTGGCGGGCCGGGCGCATGCAAGCTGACTACGGACGCTAGTTATAAAGTGTTTCCTCCAAAGCATTGGTGCGGTTGGCTTCTGGGTTAAGTGAGCAGTGTGTCAAGGAGCAGTGCAGCTTGGCAGGGTCGTGTTTTGGAGGACGCATGGCTCTCGAACTTCTCTCCCGAGTCCATATAGGAGTTGCAGCGATGGGACAAGACTGTAACTACCAATTGGGGAGAAAAAGGGGTAAATAAATAAGAGAAGGAAAAAATATATATTTTCTAAATGTAGCTCACATTGTAAAGTGATGGGTGAGGTGCTAATAGCGTGTTGCCTGCACTTGAATGGTTTGAGAAATAAAAACAGGTATTTTTAATTGTGCGCCAAAACATGAGCTTATAAAAACTCATGTTTTAGTCCAGCAGCAACCAGCTGAGGAGCCGCAGAAGAAATCCCATTCAAAATAGGCTCTGTATGCTGTGCGGGTGTGATAGTTGTGTTGGATAAATAAGGTAACAGGATGACTAACGAAAATACAAACAGGCCAATTTAATTTCATTATGCAAATGAACCTATAGACCGACAAGCATGATGGTCAAAAGTATTTCCATCATCTGGTATTTCCATCAATGAATAAAAAGCATTATTTTCCACAGGATTTTTTTTCTCACAGTCATTTTGGCCGGCAACAGTTTTATTTATCGGTAAAAAAAAAAAGTGGGGTCAAAAGCGGGCAATTGCCGGCTAATGGAAACCCTGATTGTATTTCTTGACAATGTCAAACAAATCCATATTCTGCAGCATACAGAGTGGTAAGAGTGAATTGCCAAGAGATACAACGTTGGAACAAATCATATTGCTGTGACCCGAATGCTGTATTTGAGTAGACAGAAAACATATGGTCTTGAGATTGATGATTCTTTAGGGGGGAAAAAAACTAGATAAAATGTGTGTGTGTGAAAACAAGATTACATTTGGGTGTGAGTTGTGTGGGAAATATAAGTAGATACTGTATGTTTATGTTTGTGTGTGTGTGTGTGTGCGTGTGTGTGTGTGTGTGTGCTGTAGTACTGATGAAATGAGGATTCAGCCACGGCAGCAGCAGTAGCAGCAGGTCCCCTGTCCTGTGATGAGACGAGGGCTGATCCTATCACTGCTCCTGTGAAGGGCCATCAATAACCCAGCCATAAGCAGCCAGGGGGAGGGAGAGGGAGCACATGCCCTTCACTCTGGTTCTACTGACGAGGGGTAGGTTGTGTGTGCCTGTAAGTGTGTGCCTGCGTGAGTGTGTGGTGACAGGGACAGCCAACCAGTAAGCATAAACTGATGGCCCAAGAATGGCAAGAAACAGCAATATGTATGATATATTATTTGTGAAGGAAAGAATAGCCATTTCCATATTTTTTTCCCAAACATAATTCAAAATATTTAATCAGAATTGTAAAGGAGAAGCTATTTATTACACAATCTACCTCCCAAGATGCCTGAACCACCAGAGCCAAGATGGAGGGGGAAAAGCAGGGCGAAAGAAGGAATATGGCACCATATTCCCAACATAGTGAACTACTTTTATCATAGGGTGCTGGTCAAATGTAGAGCACTTTTTAGTGAACAGGGTGTCATTTGGGGTACAACCAGAGGATAGCATTATGCCTAAGGACCCTGGATGATGGGAGAAAAAGGAGACCACATAAGACCGATCAAAGCTGCTTGCCCGCTGGGGTAATTCTCTTCACATCTCCTTCCTATGACCTCTTCTCTCCCTCCCTTTGCACTCATTCCCTCTCTTTTTCATCCCTTTGAGCCCTCTTTTCTTCCCTCATTTTCTTGTCAGTCTGGGTGGGTGGGTGGCTAGCATGACGGACGGACAGAGAGAGAGACAGACAGAGAGAATGAGGGAGAGAGGAATCCCACTGCAGATGAGTTAACATAGTCTGGAAGTGTGACTAGCTGCATAATATCTCCTATTCCCTTTCAAAGACAGCCTCCTTGCTCCTCTGAGAGAAATTGAGAGAGAGAGAGAAAAGTGAAAGAGAGCAAGAGAAAACCCATCACTGCTACGATAGAAGTCCTCCGAGCAAGGGTGTCCACAGATCTGAGAACAACCAAGCTGAGAAGGAAGGCAAAAAAAAGCGAGCTAGAGCGCTTCGAAGCTCGTTCGACAGCGCAAGTCCGTTAAGCCATTACCATTAGCCTCCGGGGAGAGTCGGCACCAGAGGGACCGGCTAACTGGTTGGCTGAAGTACTATCCATTATTTATGATATAATGGCCATTTACAGCTTTGTGAAGTTTAGCAGCTGAAAACAGAGTTTGTCGTATTGCCTTTGTTTTCCAAGCCTGTGGCAAAGCTTAGCTGTGTTAGTTGTGCTGTAGTAGTGTAGCAGCCATTATAGCTTTTCTTCCCAGTGTATTCACAGGTCAGAGGTAAGCTGGTGTCAGACTTTTGAAGTCCTAAATTTGCCTTTACATTTTTTTAAACACGTTTGAAACAGGCTTAATTACTGTCATCCTTTAACAACGCAAAAGTACAATATGTCTTCAATAAATAATGATATGTTACAAAAACTCAGATGATTGGAGAAGTTGTTCAGGGTGGCACCCTTGAACTTTGTCATAGTCTCTAATCAAAAATCATGACTAAACATGGAAAGCTATTCGTTTTATTGCTGAATATAATAATAGACCTTCAAAATGGAACACAGCTCTAAATTAACTTAGCCTACGTTTCACATTGCCTATATTTCTTTGTTGGCATAGATTTCCCATCCATTACATTTACAACTCGACCTGACACCGCCATTGCTATCAAATAAAAATGTATCAATTGATTGATATGGATCTGTCAGGGAAAATACATTTAGCTTGATGTGGATGATGGCTAATTTGATCTACGCTCCAATTGCAGTGTTGGTAGCCAAGGGAATGAGGCGAGTCCTCTCTTACGGTCTAAGGGAAGTTACTGTGGAGAGACAATGTCGCTTTTGTCTGGCTAGAACAGCGACGACTTTGGGCAGACGTGTGACTTTGTGGCGTCCTCCCCCGTCCTTCGTCGTCGTCGTCCACAGCTGTTGGAAACGACAACAGCTTATCTGGGCCTGTCCGTCAGCTTATCTACCACTCACCTGCACATTGATAGCAGATCAATAAGTAGCCTTCAATGGCGCTGTCAATGCAACAAAACCGATTCAACCCAACACCTACCCACTGCTCTCACACCCCGTAACCCCTCCCCCTCAATGTGACTGTCTCCAACAGCACACATATGGATCGAATCACCCGCAATCCACTATCTTCCACTTCCCCCGCAATGTGCCTCTGTGGCTATTTCATGGTACATTTCTCAACCTTCTCTTTTTTGCAATTCTTAGACCAATATGGGTAGTGTGAACAGCTGGTAAAATCTTTACCCTTTGATTCACAATCTTTACCCTGCTGTTTGCTGTAGAGAATATGAGCAAAGTTATCTTTCTTTTTGAAGTGTCAGACTCACCGACCTTCACATAGCTGGAGAAAACCGTACAGAAAATAGCACGGGAGAGGATGACACTCCAACCGAGTAGTCAATCAATAATGTACCTGGGGAACGAGGAACAGGGGAGCAGCAAACGGCTTCCTGCTGTGTGTGTGTGTGGCCTTTAAAGCTTGTCAGTAACCTTCATCTCATAATGAGAAAGCATGAGGCCATTTATGGATACACTGTACTAGTGGATCCTCTGGGACCCTGAATTGTGATTACATTTTTTTGTCATAGGCTACCAGGTTAAAAACAGTGATTCCCAGTAGGCAAAACGTACCATGGGTCATCATAAAGACGTCATTTTTTGGTTGGTATAATCATTTTCTGGTTATACGCTGATTTTCAGGTGGAAGAAAAGCCACTGGGCTGTGTGTACTTGGTTGATTCTATATCCAGGCACAACAACAATCACTCACACTCATCAATGATTCATAGAACGACTGCTGGTTTTGATCATGGCTACATTTGGTCTCATCACTGATTCATAAACAGTGGGATCAGACCGGCTGCTTCTCCAGACACTAGTGTTGCTTTATTTGCTCCCTCTTCTTTGGTTTGCTTCCCAAATGGCTCAATCACACAGAGCCAGCTTCTGCTGAAAATGAACAGGGATGTGTCCCAAATGGCACCATATTCCCTTTAATTGTACTACTTTTGACCAGAGCCGTATAGGTCCTGGTCAAAGTAGTGCACTAGATAGGGAATAGGCTGCCATTTGGGACACACACTGTTCATTTCCAGCAGAAGCTGGCTCTGTGATTGAGCCAGTGCTGTCATCGCATAAAATCAAGGCATACAAGGATACTCTGGAATCTTCCACCCTCTGTCTGCCAACATCTCCATCAGTACGAGATGAATATGAGACGAGAGCCAAGATGAGCTTCAATCTAAAGAGAGGAACGACTGCCAAACCACCGACGTCAAACACCAGATTCCATTCCTTCGTAATATTGGACATCAAAAGGTGCAATAAGCAGTCTTTACGAGAGCATATTGCCGTTTTATGCATTCACAAAAACATGATAAAGACACTAAAAAGATGAAACGAGACACGAGTGTTCGGAAAAAATACATGGGATAAAATACTGACAGATGTGTGGAGAGAGAAAGGAGAGGGAGTTAGACGTATCCTTAAAAACACCCTACTACTTAGGCTTTTAATATATCGGCGGGCAGGTTTAAGCTTGGGAAATGGCGGGGAGGCTGTAAAAAAAGCACTTAGCGTGGTAATGTGCGATCTTTGGGTGTAAAAGGTAACCTTTCGAACTCCCGGAGAAAAGCATTACACTGGAAAGGTATAAATTCTAAAGGCTGGTGAGAGACTTGGGGGGGGGGGATGCGTCCCACATGGCACCCTATTCCCCATATGGATCTCCCTATCGGCCCTGGTCAAAAGTAGTGCACTATGAAGGGAATAGGGTACCATTTGCAGCTCAGCCTGGTTGCAGGTGCCATTAGGGTGGCTGCGTTTAAACAAGGTATTAAAAGAGACTGATGGAGAAGGATGTCATGGATGACTGACTACAGTAGAGGCATTGTATTGTAGCCCATCTCTAATAGACAGGTCCTTAAACCTGTCTAGAAAGTAACCAGTAGAATCAGAATGTCCTCTCAGTGAGTTCATAATGGCTTCTGGATCTAATTAAGTACAGTGCCGTGAAAAAGTATTTGCCCCCCTTCTGATTTTCTCTATTTTTGCATATTTTGACAGTGAATGTTATCAGATCTTCAACTAAAACCTAATATTAGATAAAGGGAACCTAAGTTGATACTTATTTGATTTATTTAACAAAAATGATGCAACACCCAATTCCCTGTGTGAAAAAGTTAATCGCTCCCTTACACACAACTATTTGTGCCACCTTTAGCTGCAACAACTGCAAACAAATGCTTCCTGTAGTTGATGATCAGTCTCTCACAACCGCGTTTGAGGAATTTTAGCCAATTCGCAGAACTGATTTAACTCAGCGACATTTGTAGGTTTTCAAGCATAAACTCCTCTTTTCAAGTCCTGCAACAACATTAGGTCTAGACTTTGACTAGGCTATTCCAAAACGTGAAATGTGTTGCTTTTTAGCCATTTTCATATAAACTTGATTGTGTGTTTTGGATCATTGTCTTGCTGCATCACCCAGCTGCGCTTCAGCTTCAGCTCACAGACGGGAGACTGACATTCTCCTGTAGAATTCTCTGATAAAAAGATAATTCATGGCTCCTTCTATTAAGGCATGTCGTCTAGGTCCTGAGGCAGCAAACTATCCCTAATTCCTCACATTAACCACTACCATGCTGGACCGTTGTTTTTAAGAGGTTCTTACTGTGGAATGCAGGGTTTGGTTTTCGCCAGGCATAATGGGACATGTGCCGTACAAAACGTTTTAATTTTGAATCATCTGTCCACAGAACATTCTTCCAAGAGTCTTGATGATCATCCAGGTACTTTTTGGATTTCATCTGGTAACCGACAACAAACGGCTTTGGAACAGCCAAGCATATTATGGCCCAATGAGAGAGGCTGGTGCTGCAAGTGCTGTCGGTGCTGAGCTAACTGATTGGTGGTATTAGCAGGGTAAGTTCCACACTGCACTGTTGAAGAAGGAATTACATTTTCCCATGGCCACATAGCAGACAACATTACCCTGTGTATAAAAGGAAAAATAACCAATGTGCTTCTAAGACTAATGATATCCTTGAAATGGTAGCCAGAGTGAGAGAATGCGAGACCTAACTGGTGCTCGGCCTAGTTCCAAGGAACATTTCATGAGATGAGGGGGGAAAGAATGAAGTTTCTCTCCTAAAAAACACACTTCTTGAATGATCACTCCAAACCTAAGGCCTAAGGGGTTAATGAACCCAGTGTACAATATAATCTACAGCTCTGGGCATTAAAAAGTTAAGCTGTACTACAGCGAAGTAAAAAACACAATGGAGGCCGTAACATTGAACAACCTTCTAACATGTACTACTTTCTAACACACATGCAGGAAAGCCATTGTAGAGCAGTTGATGTCGAATCTCTCAACACGCTTTTCTAATGCGAGCGATAGCGTGAAGAAGCACACACCCATACACATGAACACACGCACATACACATTATGGACACACTCATGTGCACTGTACACACACACACACACACATATATGCACACAGATACAGCGCATACATACATAAATAAATGTGCACCCACCACAGTGAACATGCACAGAAGCATAGACACACACACACTCGTATGCAGTGCACACACACAAATCACTTCTACGTATGGAATCTCTTTCACATGCACAGCCAACAGCATCCGCTGTCTCTCTAAGTGATAAATGGTTTTCTCCATGCATTCTAAATACACCACACACTCTCCTGCGGCAGTGCAAACACAATCTGTCACATTTAATATGCAACAACAAATCTCCTCTTTGTTATGAGCCATATGTTGCTCTCACTTGGCAGTGAGGTGTAACACTGCAGGTAGGTCCATTCATCTGAGTGCAAAATAGATACTAATGCTATTACTGGTGTGTGTGTGTGTGTGTGTGTGTGTGTGTGTGTGTGTGTGTGTGTGTGTGTGTGTGTGTGTGTGTACTGGGGTGATCATAGAGCCAATAATTGCTAGCGGCAAAGCTTTTGTACGTGTAGGCAAAAAAAATAATCATGGTTGACTTACCTACGTAGACAGATCCATGAACATCAGCAAGCATGATGGAGGGAGAAAAAGATAAATATATTAATTAGTTCAATGGTAAATTGATCCAGGTAGCGTGAAAATGAAAGGGATGCTATGATGCATCTTGTATCTGGCAGAACTTTTTTTTTCATTATAGAAAGAAACAAACACTAATATTGCCATGACTTCATATTCATATGTTTTATTTGAGCTGGATCTTCACCGACTCATTTGAATATGTCGAGCAAAACTTTCCACCCCCAGACGCACTGGTGTACAACAAGCAAGCAACAGCAACCAGCAACACCCCTCCCTCTGAAAACCTGAGTTCCCCCCTGGGCTCCTACAGTTCTCCTTAATGATTTCCTTCTCCAGTCGAGAACTAATTAGCATCTCTGCTAACGTTCTCGTAATCAGGCTTCTGCTCACTGACACTGCTCATCAGGGTGCTACTGGGAATCGCAAAGATGGCGGGGTTAAAAAGAAGCGAGCGAAAAAGTTTACTCCGGCGGTAGACGGAGAGTCTGATCGATAGATGGCTGGAGGGAAAGGGGGTGGAAGAAAAGAGATGGGGAAGAGACGGAGATCACTAGGGTCCCAAGGATAAGGCGAGGTGCTGTAATTACTTAAAGAAGGATAAACTTTAACGGAACCGGGGGGGGAGGGCTTAGTGATTGCCGATATGCCTTTGATGTCCTCCTTTTCCGGCTGCTCTGAAAGATGCTTAGAGGGAAAGGAGATTAGCAGGGGCAGTGAAGGTGTGTGTAGGGGGGGTATCCCTTGGCAGATCAAACCGTGTGAGCCCCTAGACCAAGATCCTTACAAGACCCGATGAGAGCATATGTGGCTGTGAGAGAGTGTAGTAGACAAATGACACCAACCAAATATCTCAGGAAACAGTGTGTGTATCGTAGATGAGCTATGGCTGGGTTTCACAACGCTTTTATGTCCACCTTTTGCATTGAGGGAAATGTAGTCTTTCATTAGCCACCATGTGATATCCCCTCCAAAACGCCACGAAAACATTGCCACTTGGTGTCAACCAAACTACATGTGGTACTAATGCCATGACTGAACATGCACCATTTGCAAACCTTGAGACAAAACCCACTCACTAAGGGTTTTTCTCTACAACATACTATCATGATGTGATGATGGCTATGAGCAAAGGTGATTGCATATTGGGCAAGAGACAGAGGCTATAAGTTAGAAGCTTGTTATGCATAACCCATCATTAATTGGATAAATATAAATATATGCATTGAATATATTACCTAAACGAGGTGTAGGCTAGGCTATATATACAAAAATCTAGAATACAATGATCTATTTTGGATGCAATTTAAATGGAGTTGATGGAGAGAGAAAGATGGCAAGAAAGTGCTCGTGCGTGCACTGATTTAAAGCAACGATATTCGAGTGATAAGCTGTTTTAAAACTCTGCAGCTACATTAAAAAAAATGTAATCTTTCAAATTAAAAACCCCGAAAGTCAGATGGAAATGGGTAAATTAGACGAACTCTGGACATGTGACCACCCTCCTGAAGCATCTTACCAGTCAGTGCCACTCAAAAAGCTAGGTAAGTGGGGACACTTCAGGCTGAGGAGTAATTTTCACACATCCCAAAGTTTTACACTCACACATCCCATCTGACTCATAAAAGACACCTAATCATCATCGACACTACAGGCTAAATCAGGAATAATCTTCTTGATCTTTGTACCGTTACATGTCCTCTATACCTACGGCCCACGGTCTCACAACCCCTGCCACACAGCCATATATGCCCAGACCACTGATGTCTCTATAGAGAGTAGTCCCTTATCTGTCCATGTATTATCTAATATATTTCTTATCCAGAGTTAACTCTGCGGCAGAGGATAAGTTCATTAGAGTTACCAGCCTCAGAAATTGTAGCCCAAATAAATGCTTCACAGAGTTCAAGCAAATCAGACAAATCAACATCAACTGTTCAGAGGAGACTGCATGAAGCAGGCCTTCATGGTCAAATTCCTGCAAAGAAACCACTACTAAAGGACACTAGTAAGAAGACGAGACTTGCTTGGGCCAAGAAACACGAGCAATGGACATAAGACAGCGATACGGAATCCCATCTGGTTGCGCTTAGTGGGACTATCATTTGTTTTTCAACAGGACAATGACCCAACACACCTCCAGGCTACGTAAAGTCTATTTTACCAAAAAGGAGAGCGATGGAATGCTGCATGAGATGACTTGGCCTCTACAATCACCCGATCTCAACCCAATTGAAATGGTTTTGGATGAGTTGGACCGCAGACTGAAGGAAAAGTGCTCAGCATATGTGGGAACTCCTTCAAGACTGTTGGAAAAGCATTCAGTTGAAAGTGGTTGAGAGAATGCCAATAATGTGCAAAGCTGTCATCAAGGCAAAGTGTGGCTATGTGAAGAATCTCAAATATATTTTTATTTGTTTAACACTTTTTTGGTTGCTACATGATTCCATGTGTGTTATTTCATCATTTTGATGTCTTCCCTATTATTCTACAATGTAGAAAATATTTTTAAAAATAAAGAAAATCCTTGAATGAGTAGGGGTGTGCACACTTTTGACCAGTGCCGTCTGTCTGTCTGTCTGTCTGTCTGTCTGTCTGTCTGTCTGTCTGTCTGTCTGTCTGTCTGTCTGCCTGCCTGCCTGCCTGCCTCTCTCTCTCTCTCTCTCTCTCACACTCTCTCTCTCACACTCTCTCTCTCACACTCTCTCTCTCACACTCTCTCTCTCACACTCTCTCTCTCACACTCTCTCTCTCACACTCTCTCTCTCACACTCTCTCTCTCTCACACTCTCTCTCTCACACTCTCTCTCTCTCTCACTCTCTCTCTCTCTCACACTCTCTCACTCTCTCACACTCTCTCTCACACTCTCACTCTCTCACACTCTCTCTCTCTCTCTCACTCTCTCTCTCTCTCTCACTCTCTCTCTCTCTCTCACTCTCTCACACTCTCTCTCTCTCTCTCACTCTCTCACACTCTCTCTCACACTCTCTCTCTCTCACTCTCACACTCTCTCTCTCACACTCTCTCTCTCACACTCTCACTCTCTCACACTCTCTCTCTCTCTCTCTCTCTCTCACTCTCTCTCTCTCTCTCTCACACTCTACACACCAGAAGATGCAGCCATATTCCATCATCGCTCAATCCAAAAGCCCCTCAATCTTCCTTGTTGAATCACGAAAATGCTAATCGTTCTCCCTCAGTACTCCACATATTAAGGAGTACAAAAGTACTCCCCATTCTGACTCTTCTATTACCGCAGTTAGAGAATTATTTGTGATAATGTTAACGCCCGCCCGGGGCCACTGGTGGCCTTTCTCAATGGAACCAGGCTTTCATTGTGTTGTACACCGAGGCAATTTAGCATTCTGAATAGGATCCCGTCATAGTCAGAGACTGTCAGGGTCTGTGAGTCCATACTAACTGAGGGTGTGTTTCAAATGGAGCCCGAGTTCATATAGAGCAGGGGTGGGCAACTCCGGTCCTCAAGGGCCTGATTGGTTTCATACTTTTTCTCCATCCCTCGCAAACACTGCTGATGAATCAAATTGCATTCTAAACTAAAGATCATGATTATTGGAGTCAGGTATGTTAGCTGGAGCAAAACTGTGACACCAAATCAGGCCCTCGCAGACTGGAATTGTCCACACCTGCTATAGAGTGTACTACTTTTTACCATGGCTCTGGTCAAAAGTAGTGCCCCTAGTTAGGGAATAGGGTGCCATTTGGGACGCAGCCTGAGAGTCAGAGAGACCATGAGTCAATGCTCCTAAGGCAGAGTCACCGATAATGTGATATCGGGTGAACGTGGGAGGGAAGACGATAAGCAATGGTACAATGTGTTCAGAGAGTCCGATTGAAATGGGAGAACGTTGGAAGGGAATTTAAGAAATTAAATCAGTGACTTGAGTAAAGAAATAAAAGGTTGGCACCTAATAGAAAGAGAGAGAGGGGAGGAGAGATTAACGTGGTTGAAGAGGAGGGATGGGGGAATATAGAGTGAGCTAAAGAAAAAGAGAAGGAGAGAGAAAGTGAAAGTGAGAGAGAGAGAGAGAAAGTGAAAGAGAGATTGAGAGAGAAAAAGCGAGTGATCAAGAGAGAAAAAGCGAGAGATCGAGAGAGATGTGCCAGTTGGCTGAAGGAAAGAGAAACAATGATGGATCGGGCTCAAGCTTATAGCTTTTGGATGTGGGGAAGAAACAGTGAGAATTCAAATGAGAGATGGGAGAGAATTCGAATGACTGTCCTTCGTTACAGCTTTGCAGTCGACAGACAACCAGCCGAGGCCATGCCGACCCAAAAGCAGTGAGGACAGTTACATTAAGTATTAACACATGGCCAATGTTGCACATGAAGACTTCTCCCCGGGTCTCTATGTCTCACATGCAAATTCCATTCTAGCACCACTGCTGCTATGCAAATGTAAAATATTTGTATGCAAATGGTGTGTTTCGTCAATGTGTAAGTAAATGATGGTCTCTCCGCCCCGCCAAGCCTGCGTGTGGTGGGTACTGGGTAGGACTGACGTTGATCCAACGCTATTTCAACGTTGTGTTCAGACCCGGGGCCCGTTGCCCTACTGTCAGTGTGGTAATATACAGTAGTTCAACAGGGCTCTGTGCCCAGTCTTTGGCCTCTCGCTGGTGATTGTGCTTGGCGTGCATGTGCGCAGCTTGGTGTGTTGGTCACTGTTTAATATGTATAGAGGCAGAGACGGGTGAACGTGCCAATCTTTCCCTGCATACATATGCACAAACACACCCCCACTCATCTCTGCATCTTCGTTGTTTTGAAAGCCCTGTGCAGAAATTGCTTGTAATTGTATTCTCTATCGCCCCTCTCCAGTCTCTATCGACTGCATACTAGCTCCAACTCCCTCAGTTTTACTCAAGCAAAAGGTAGAGTTGTAAATGTGTCCGCATCATAAATAGCACCCTATTCCTTACATAGTGGCAATGGTCAAAAGTAGTGCACTATGGAGTGCCATTTGGGATGCAACCTGTGTTTACATGTGCATTTCTATTGTTTTGTAGGGAACACAGGGTTAGATAATAATTCAATTGGGTGCAGAATAGAGTTAGCCAGTTACTGGCCCTGGATCTGTGTTAGATGTTCTTGTCTGCAGGTTCACTACCCTGATCAAGGAAGCAGTATTCTATCTACTATAGTGTGAGAGGTCATGAGTCAGCCGGGAGACCCAAGGACCCAGTAATCCATGTATAGTGGTCTTCAGTGTTGGGACCTCCTTTGTCTGTGTCTATGGGCTGAATCCTAATTGTTAATGTGGATGTTTCTTACCTTGCCATGCATCAAAATGTTTTCTGGAAGTTCTATCGTAGCTACCAACAAGTATCTCAGATTGTGTGTGAATAATCCATTGGGTTCAATGAAACATTCACACAGACATTCGAGGTAGTCCTATGTACACACATCTCAAGCATCTTTAGTTGCTAAATTATTTGGGGAGAAAGGGAAGATGGAGAGGGGTGGGGGACAGGGGGGTTTGTAAAAGTTTTCAAACTAGAATGCCTCATACTCCTTGTTTCCAGGGAAACAGAAATCCTCCTCTAGTGGTGACAGATTCCAAACAGGCGTAGGGTTTGTATCTATACTGTTATTTTTCATTCTCTGTATGTAGTAAAAAAAAAATGCTAATTACACCACCTCCTCTTCTACACTCCATTCCCTCTCTCGTTTTTCCGCTTAGATGAGCCGTGGCTTTGCTAGCGATCTGGCTAATTACGCTAACAAGACAATTTCTCCTTTGCACCTGAATGGCTTGTTTCAATGGAAGACATCTCACGTAATCTAATTAGCCACATTGTGGCTACGCTCGTCCCGTGTCCCATATTCCTTTTTACAACTAGAGTAAGCTATCAAAATGAATGGTGGCAGCGACCACCTGTAACCAACACTGGAGGACACTTTATTGTCCGAGTCCCTTACACACCGTTTGTAAATGTTCAACTACAAACTGTTCGACTGACCTATATTACAATTACATTTTGATATTTTTGCAGAAGCTCTTATTCAGAACGACTTATAGTCTGTGCATTCAACTAAGGTACAGTGCCTTGCGGAAGTATTCGGCCCCCTTGAACTTTGCGACCTTTTGCCACATTTCAGGCTTCAAACATAAAGATATAAAACTGTATTTTTTTGTGAAGAATCAACAACAAGTGGGACACAATCATGAAGTGGAATGACATTTATTGGATATTTCAAACTTTTTTAACAAATCAAAAACTGAAAAATTGGGTTTGCAAAATTATTCAGCCCCCTTAAGTTAATACTTTGTAGCGCCACCTTTTGCTGCGATTACAGCTGTAAGTCGCTTGGGGTATGTCTCTATCAGTTTTGCACATCGAGAGACTGAAATTTTTTTCCCATTCCTCCTTGCAAAACAGCTCGAGCTCAGTGAGGTTGGATGGAGAGCATTTGTGAACAGCAGTTTTCAGTTCTTTCCACAGATTCTCGATTGGATTCAGGTCTGGACTTTGACTTGGCCATTCTAACACCTGGATATGTTTATTTTTGAACCATTCCATTGTAGATTTTGCTTTATGTTTTGGATCATTGTCTTGTTGGAAGACAAATCTCCGTCCCAGTCTCAGGTCTTTTGCAGACTCCATCACTTTTTCTTCCAGAATGGTCCTGTATTTGGCTCCATCCATCTTCCCATCAATTTTAACCATCTTCCCTGTCCCTGCTGAAGAAAAGCATACCCAAACCATGATGCTGCCACCACCATGTTTGACAGTGGGGATGGTGTGTTCAGCTGTGTTGCTTTTACGCCAAACATAACGTTTTGCATTGTTGCCAAAAAGTTCCATTTTGGTTTCATCTGACCAGAGCACCTTCTTCCACATTTTTGGTGTGTCTCCCAGGTGGCTTGTGGCAAACTTTAAACAACACTTTTATGGATATCTTTAAGAAATGGCTTTCTTCTTGCCACTCTTCCATAAAGGCCAGATTTGTGCAATAAACAGTCGTATATTTTGTCCTATGGACAGAGTCTCCCACCTCAGCTGTAGATCTCTGCAGTTCATCCAGAGTGATCATGGGCCTCTTGGCTGCATCTCTGATCAGTCTTCTCCTTGTATGAGCTGAAAGTTTAGAGGGACGGCCAGGTCTTGGTAGATTTGCAGTGGTCTGATACTCCTTCCATTTCAATATTATCGCTTGCACAGTGCTCCTTGGGATGTTTAAAGCTTGGGAAATCTTTTTGTATCCAAATCCGGCTTTAAACTTCTTCACAACAGTATCTCGGACCTGCCTGGTGTGTTCCTTGTTCTTCATGATGCTCTCTGCGCTTTTAACGGACCTCTGAGACTATCACAGTGCAGGTGCATTTATACGGAGACTTGATTACACACAGGTGGATTGTATTTATCATCATTAGTCATTTAGGTCAACATTGGATCATTCAGAGATCCTCACTGAACTTCTGGAGAGAGTTTGCTGCACTGAAAGTAAAGGAGCTGAATAATTTTGCATACCCAATTTTTCAGTTTTTGATTTGTTAAAAAAGTTTGAAATATCCAATAAATGTCATTCCACTTCATGATTGTGTCCCACTTGTTGTTGATTCTTCACAAAAAAATACAGTTTTATATCTTTATGTTTGAAGCCTGAAATGTGGCAAAAGGTCGCAAAGTTTAAGGGGGCCGAATACTTTCGCAAGGCACTGTAAGACAACCACAAATTCCATCTGTTGCTCCAGACTTAGGGGGGAAAAAAGATTTTAGTTTTGTCGCACCCTCGCTGCTGAGGAATGTGGTTGTTTTTCTTGTGTGTATGTATATTAGTCTTTTGTCAATTGTGTGTAATTGTAAAATGCAGGATAGAGACCTTTGTCTCAACGGGACTCCATGTTAAAATAAAGTTAAAATAAAATATCACAGTCAAGTAAACTTTCCTCAATAAAACAGCTATCAGGGAAATCCCTGCTAGTAAGAAAAGACAAGTGAGCGTGTTAGACAAGTACCGGACTATCCACTAACCCAGGGGTGGGCAATACATTTTTGCCCGAGGGCAAAATTCAGCGGAGGGGAGCACAGATTTTTTGGGGTACAGATTTGTTCGTCCAAGGCAATTTGCGGGCCAGAAAAATTGCAGTTATTTGAAAAAGTCGATTATAATGTCAACATACTTTGTATCTAGTTTTAGATGTTCAAGAATGGCATGGAGTGTATGTTGTTTTGTTTTTTAACTTAAATCTCATGCGGGCCAGATTGAATGGCCCTTTGTTGCCTAGCCCTGCACTAACACTTACCCAGTGTTTTGACCGTGCTTGACTATTTAAGAGTAAAATATTTAGTGTTGCTGCTGTTATTCACAGGTCTCAGGTCTTTCTAACTTCAGTCCTGTTAACCTTTTCACATGTGAGTCCCAAATATCTCTAACGGTCGCCCCAGCGTGAGTTGTTTTATGCACGTAATGTCAGAATGCACTCACTGTTCCAAAATGTGATTGTTACGCAGCAGGACAGTTAACACGCGCTGCCTGCTAATTATCTATAGGCTATGTTTCAACTTGTCAATTTCTAATTATTTTCGAACAAGTTGTATTTTCTAACAATTTGAATTGAGGTGTTCCGCCTCCTCATTAATTCACATAGAACTAGCCCATTTCTGCGTAGAGGACAATTTATGTTTGAGGCTTTACTGAGCCAGATAAACTTCTCTCTTTGAGAGCCCATCGCACTTCACTTATGTTTGCACATATTAAGCATGCATATATTTGCGCAGTCTTGCAAGAATTGTAACATTTTCTTGCTGGCGCTCGCTTTGCCTTCTTTGTTGTTTTCCTTACACATAGGAACGCACACGTCCAAAGTTATTAACATAATAAGTTCCTTATTTTCTGTATATTGTGTTGTCATTTCTACTGTAGGCGCATACAGTTTGTATGTATGGAGGATAATGCATTTACAGTTTTATTGACATGTTTTCAATTAGTGGTGACAAATAATGCATTCCGATTATTGCATATATTGTAATGGACAACGATGATGTGTGTAAAATACTTTTTTTTTAAGGTTGTACTGATTTGTATCTAGTGTACCTGCCGGGGCAGCAGGTAGCCTGGTGGTTACAGAGTTGCTAGATCGAATCCCAGAGCTTGCTAGGTAAAAATCTGTCATTCTGCCCCTGAACAAGGCAGTTAACCCACTGTTCCTAGGCTGTCATTGTAAATAAGAATTTGTTCTTAACTGACTTGCCTAGATAAATAAAATAAATAATGAGCTAATTTATGTCACGTAATCTGTCAGACCAAAGATGTTATAATGAGGTGAAGGAATGGTTCACTCATCTTTCGGGTAAACTTACGGAAGTGAATGAAGAGAAGTGGATGATAGTAGAAGACACAACCCCTTCAACATGCATACTATACTTATCTTGGCTCCTCTTATTATCGGTGCGCACAAACTACCCATCGTAAGTTTACTTTAGATTTCTAGAAAGTGTTTTACTCAATTATTTTGATCAATGGTGAGCTCACCCATGATGTGATTAATTTTAAATAGTAATTGCTATTAGCTAATTCATATTGTAGTTTCTGTCAGCCGAGAGTTATAAACATTGACCACTTGTGTTACATCAATCTTTCCTCAGTTAGCGCTAGGATGAATGTGGCCTACATTTTTCAGGTTTGGATGATTGTGTTATGCTGTAGCTACTTCTGAACATCGCATCCAAAAATAAACTGCTCACATTCTGGACATAATTTTGTAAGGACTGTGTTTGTGCAAAATGTTTCTGAAAAAAACATTATGGCCAGCTCAAAAGCTGATTGTTGTGTCATTCAAAACTGGACGTTCTAATCACAGCGGCTTAATCGTATGCTACAGGGACCCCTGTAGAATGATCACACCTGTGTTTTGGTACGTGAAAAAAGGTTAACAGAGTATAGAATCATCATTTAGTGCCGCTTGCCAACCACTTCAATGCATCCTGCTAATGTATGAAGACACAGCGTCATCAAACAAGGGGATAGAAGATGAAATGGAAACTTTTCAAAAGTGTAAATAATATTGTGTCGACAACAGACAAGCACAGACCAAGCACACACACACACAGAACACACACGCAAAACACGCACGGACACAAACGCAAACACACAGTGGAAGGCAGGAAGAGCTCTAACTGGATTCAGACAACAGTCTAGCACTACCTTTGATCCTAAAATGACTGCCGTCTCATCCTCACAACTCAGAAAGAAAAAAGAGAAACAGAAAACAGAGTCTCAATAATAGCAGCTAGCAAAGAAACGAGAATCCATATTACACCACTAGTGATGCAGCTAGTGCATTCTATTCTCTAATGTGCAATCTTGGCACAGTAGAGAAACTCCACTTTATCCATAACACGGGTCTGCAATCAAGCTAACGCTAAAACACTAGAGATCAGTGTCGTTTTGAAGATACCTGAAGTGTAAATAGACATAGTACAAAGTGGCAATACCTCAAATTTCAGTGTTACAGACCATATGTAACTGGTGACTGTTAGTGAGAGGCGTCCTTTCTCTTCCTCCGTCGTCCCTCCTCGTTATTCAGCTACCTTTGTTTCTTCTCCCCCCTCCCCCAACTCTCTGTGTACCTCTACCCCCCCTCCTTCCTTCCTTCCTTCCTTCCTTCCTTCCTTCCTTCCTTCCTTCCTTCCTTCCTTCCCATAAATTGTTTTCTGTTTCAAGGCCATTAGACTGTGTCCCTCTATTTATCTCCGTTCCTCCCTTACCTCTCTCTCCCCCGCTCTTCCTTCCTCCCTCCCTCCCCGAGACTCTTGGTACAGTGACTATCATTGATCGATTTTATCGGATAATTCATCTTCATTAATGCTGACCAGCCCTGATCTGGTCCCTGTGGTGCGGACGATGCGGGGCAGAGTGGAGGAGATTGGAAAAGGTAGTGAAATGGCCTGGGATACACTAAACCAAGCAGTGCATTCACTGCACAGGAGTGCTGTGGAGATATTGAACCCTCCAGTCAATGGATGTAATTTAATAACATCTCTATGGGAAGTGATTCCCTGTGATTTCAATATAGAGCGAACAAGCCCGGGATAAACTAAATGACACTACACCCAGCAGTGCATTTACAGTTCAGGAGTGAAGATATTGGATCCACCAGTCAAAAATGATTCCCATGATTCCAACATGGAGTGAACAGGCATGGGATACACTAAATTACACCTAGCAGTGCTTTTTACAGCACAGGGGTGTCATGCAAATATTGGACCCCTCCCAGTCAATAGATGCCATCCCCCATGATTCCAACATAAATCAATGGAACTAATATCATATGCTAAATTGTTGTTTCCAAAAGGTAGAAGTTTCCAAAATTTGCTATGAAATCTACGTTGACACATGTCAAGATGGTTTATGTAATATTGTTGTTGATGCACTTTACATTACCTTGTCTTAAATTACACAAACGCTGCAACAGATCATCTAATCAGTTGTAACTTTCTGATCGACAACAAGGAAAGCCACGTCTACTCCTGCAGAACAAGTCAGAACTTATTTGCCCTAACCTGACACAACAGGTTATGACAGTGTGGACGTTTGTGATGGCGTATCGAATGCTTTTTAATGAAATCTTTTACTCACGTTAAACACCTTTTGTCTCTTTCCATCGTGTGTGTGTGTGTGTGTGTGTGTGTGTGTGTGTGTGTGTGTGTGTACCTGACCTGTCCCGACCCGTCTTGTCAGCCAAGCAGGCACTAGCTAGGGCTCTACTCGTCGCTAGCTGTCACTTCTTATCACGCTAATAGACTGTCAGTTTGTCAGAGGACCGCAGACACACACACACACACACACACACACACCATAGCATGAATGGGTCTCCCTACCAGAACACATTAGCTCACTTTCTCAGCGGGGAAAACATAGCAACAGCAGGAGTGAGAAAAATAAGAGAGAGAGAGATTTATTTTGTTTATTAAATGAGGAAAGGCGGGGGGTGGTATTTATTTTGGTGCTACTCAATGACAGCTTTAGTTAGCAGCTCTGGGGGTTTGGTGGTTGACATGGGCATGTGTGAGATGGAGGGTGGGAAGATGTTGAGTTGGGAGGGGGGTAGTTCAGATTGAGTTCAGTAACAGTGTCAGGGGTGACATCTCCCTCTCTCCAGCTCTCTCTCAATTTCAATCTCTCTTTATATCTGTCTCTGTTTAGCTCACTCTCTTATCCCTCTCTATTTGTCTTGCCTTCCAGCAGGCTGGTGTGTCTGCCTCGTTGCAGAGGGAGCCCAACTCAATGCATCTGAATCATTCACACTTGTCATGTCTCATATGCAGTGTGCAGGTGTGGAAGCAAACCACGACAGCCACAGAGAGAGGTAGAGAGCGAGAGAGAGGGAGAAAGAGAGAGAAGAAGATTATAGGTCATAGAGAGGAGTAATGAGAGAGGAGTAATGAGGACGCATGCATCTGCTTGTCATGGTACAACTTGTAAGTATATATTTAGAAATAAGAGCCTCTTTCTCTCTAACCATCATCCATTAGTCCCATGTTTGTTAGGACCTGGAGAAATATGACCACCCACTAAAACTCTAATCAGAACATCCCTGTTCACCTCTTATGCAACGAGACCATTTGTATAGGTGTACTTCTCTGTGTCATCACACCGCTGATGGAGCACTCTGTGCCTCTGCGCCGTAATATTATACAGGTATCATCTATTGCTCTGTTAGATGCACTCATCCACTCTGGCCTTAAAAGGTTTAGGTTAGCTTAGCTCAGATATACTAAAATTGCTTGTGTGGATCCTCTCCTCCCATGTCCAGCTACTGTTGTTAGCTGTACTGCAGGGCTATTCAACTCAAGACCTGGAAGAGTGCTATACTAATGCTTTCATTCTCTACCTCTAATCAAGTATTGGCCCGAGTGCCAATCAGTGATGTTAAATCACTATTTACCAGAGAGAGAAGGGCCTTACTGTACTGTAGTAGTCATACTACCTTGTTAAGAACACTGACAACCACTATACAGCTAGTTGAAACAACAACCACAATCTTACATTAAACCAGAAGCTCCCAACATTTTTTATTTATTTATTCCATAGTTTACCAGGGTAGTTGACCATCAAGATGGCTGCCAGCCCATGTATAGTTTAGTATGCCCAATGGACATATTGAATGACCATTGTAGTAGTCGCTGATGTACTAACTATGCTGAAGTAATATCACCTGTATACAATGCTCTTCCTACTCAAGGTGACATTGGTTGTATATGGGTGGGAAAACTCTTCTATCCTACTGTTCTATCCTATCATATCCTGTGAGTGGAGGACACTACTTTAAACCTGGAGTTTATGTCTGTGTTTGTAGAAATCTGTTTGTTTGTGTGTTCACACACTTGAGAGTCTGTGTGTGCATCCCTGCATGTTTGTGTCTGTGTGACTGTGCATGTCTAAGAGGGACATTGACAAAAACAAAACACTTATGGGTCACAAGAGAGCCGCTTATAAACTGTCCTGTTATCAAAGCCTCTCCCTCAGGGCCCATTCTAATGACTTGGCCACGCACACTAAAGAAGCCCACATGCCACACATACTATGCCAAATTCAACCACAAACAAACAGCGTGTAGAGTCCGTGTAGAATCAGGATACAGAGAGAAAGAGTGTGTGTGTGTGTGTGTATATATACCCTGCTCAAAAAAATAATGGGAACACTTAAGCAACTCCAAGTCAATCATACTTCTGTGAAATCAAACTGTCCACATAGGAAGCAACACTGATTGACAATAAATTTCACATGATGTTGTGCAAATGGAATATACAACAGGTGGAAATTATAGGCAATTAGCAAGACACCCCCAATAAAGGAGTGGTTCTGCAGGTGGTGAACACAGACCACTTCTCAGTTCCTATGCTTCCTGGCTGATGTTTTGGCCACTTTGGAATGCTTTCACTCTAGTGGTAGCATGAGACGGAGTCTACAACACACACAAGTGGCTCAGGTAGTGCAGCTCATCCAGGATGGCACATCAATGCGAGCTGTGGCAAGAAGGTTTGCTGTGTCTGTCATCGTAGTGTCCAGAGCATGGAGGCGCTACCAGGAGACAGGCCAGTACATCAGGAGACGTGGAGGAGGCCGTAGGAGGGCAACAACCCAGCAGTAGGACCGCTACCTCTGCCTTTGTGCAAGGAGGAGCACTGCCAGAGCCCTGCAAAATGACCTCCAGCAGTCCACAAATGTGCATGTGTCTGCTCAAACGGTCAGAAACAGACTCCATGAGGGTGGTATGAGGGACCGACGTCCACAGGTGGGGGTTGTGCTTACAGCCCAACACCGTGCAGGACGTTTGGCATTTGCCAGAGAACACCAAGATTGGCAAATTCGCCACTGGCGCCCTGTGCTCTTCACAGATGAAAGCAGGTTCACACTGAGCACATGTGACAGACGTGACAGTCTGAAGACGCCGTGGAGAACGTTCTGCTGCCTGCAACATCCTCCAGCATGACTTTGGCGGTGGGTCAGTCATGGTGTGGGGTGGCATTTCTTTGGGGGGCCACATAGCCCTCCATGTGCTCGCCAGAGGTAGCCTGACTGCCATTAGGTACCGAGATGAGATCCTCAGACCCCTTGTGAGACCATATGCTGGTGCGGTTGGCCCTGGGTTCCTCCTAATGCAAGACAATGCTAGACCTCATGTGGCTGGAGTGTGTCAGCAGTTCCTGCAAGAGGAAGTCATTGATGCTATGGACTGGCCCGCCTGTTCCCCAGACCTGAATCCAATTGAGCACATCTGGGACATCATGTCTCGCTCCATCCACCAACGCTACCACGTTGCACCGCAGACTGTCCAGGAGTTAGCGGATGCTATAGTCCAGGTCTGGGAGGAGATCCCTCAGGAGACCATCCACCTCATTAGGAGCATGCCCAGGCGTTGTAGGGAGGTCATACAGGCACGTGGAGGCCACACACACTACTGAGCCTCATTTTGACTTGTTTTAAGGACATTACATCAACGTTGGATCAGCCTGTAGTGTGGTTTTTTCCACTTTAATTTTGAGTGTGACTCCAAATCCAGACCGCCATGGGTTGATACATTTGATTTCCATTGATAATTTGTGTGTGATTTTGTTGTCAGCACATTCAACTATGCAAAGAAAAAAGTATTTAATAAGAATATTTCATTCATTCAGATCTAGGATGTGTTATTTTAGTGTTCCCTTTATTTTTTTGAGCAGTATATATATATATATATATATATATATATATATATATACTGCTCAAAAAAATAAATGTATGTATGTATGTATGTATGTATGTATGTATGTATGTATGTATGTATGTATGTATGTATGTATGTATGTATGTATATATATATATATATATATGTATACATACATACATACATACATACATACATACACATATACATATATATATATATATATATATATATATATATATATATATATATATATATGTGTGTGTGTGTGTGTGTGTGTGTGTGTGTGTGTGTGTGTGTGCACGTGCGTTCGAGATTGTGAGAGTGTGTCATGAGCTGAAACCAGGTTTGTAGCATTTGCCCAGAGCTCTGTGTATAATGTTGTATATGTATGAGCCTATTGCTGTAGCAGCACTGCTATGAATATGCCTCTGGCCCAGATGGCAGGAAGTAGAGCATTACTAAGATATATTTAGTTATATTTAACTATCCAAGGTGGGGTAAAATTTCCTCTAAAAGTTTGTGTTTGTGTGGCTGTGTGCTCGTACGTGTGTCTCTGTGTGTGCGAGAGAGAGAGAAAGAGATCTTCTCTCACCCCAACTTCCCAATCCGACCACTGTGATCTCTTAGATCCCCATCATTGTCACCATCAACCATTAAAGGGGCAATCAGCAGTAGAAACAATAACAAAACCGACTTCCGGCCCCTGGTTGGTAAAAAGCTGAGGTGTGGGCTGGAGAAATGTAACCACTCCCGAATTCATAGACAGAGCTATGGATGCAAAGACTGATTATAGCTTTAACCATGTTTTGGGGCTAGATAGTGTTTGTTTACATTTTCTTTGTTTACAAAAGGTTGGAGTAAAACAAGTTTATATTTTGGGTTCTGGTGGGGTACAACAGTTGAACTAAGCTCATGAGGCAAGTTCTAAGTTGTAATCTTCAAGAACCAATGGGTTCATATCTTTAATGTATAAGTCCAACACATGGTTGTAGCAACTGTTGATTGCCCCTTTAAAGGTACTTGTCAGTGACACCCACACAACACCCTTCCCCTGTCACACAACCATAGCTTTACAGTGCAACTTTCACACTGTTATATCCACGTGAGTGATCTCTACACAGTCTATCCCATATGGACATTAGACACATCTGGTCATGTTTAACTAACATTCAACGACTCGGATTGGACAATAATGGTTGTATTGTATTGATGGATTCTGGGTACTAACTCCTAAACTTGGGATAGGGTTAATTATCAGGTATCCTTTTGAAATACTGAGCGCTTAGGTTTAGAGGGTCTACACCAGAAGTTACTGGTTATCTGTAGGAGGAAGGTATATAGAGTGTGCAATTAAGCTTGGAATGTGCTGAGTGCAGGGAAAGCAATAACGTGGCAGGCATTGATAAGGGGAGAGAGCCATGGATTAGTGATGAAGGGGTCGAGGTAAGGTCAGGTCACGTTACGTTAAGGGAGAAAGAAAAGTTTATGTCCGTATTACTTAGTTTCCTGCTTAGCAGTAAAGATACGATGTTTGTTCAGATGTGTAGGAGGAGACTCAGCCAAGAGGAAAGGGTTAAATATCAGTGTTTGTGTGAACAATGTCTTTGCCTAATGCAGCCTTATTGATTCTCTGGGAAGAATAAACTTGGTTTAAGCTTTCATTAGTGTCTATCAAGTTTTTACTCTGAGAAATTGGGTTCTAACAGTATGCACTGTACATCTACTCACATTGGCCTTGACTGACAAACCCATAGGTCTGCATTTGGGTCATATCCTGAGTCGTGATACTTATAGAGTTCACTAGTGAAAAAACCCACTTCAAATAGATCCATCTATTCAATGTACTGTATTTTTGGGTACTATACATCTACTCACATTGTCCCTAACATGACCCACAGTACATATGCATCCATTCAAGCCTGCACTGGCAGTACCCTTGATTAACCTGAACACATACATGTGAGACTGTATTCATGCCTCCATTCTTTTGTAACCTGTATCTCTAAGCAGGCTGAATCAAGGCCTGTATGGTATACTCAATGAATGACTAGCGGGCTGGAAAGGCCACCTGTAGGTGCATAAAGCAGGTGTCCTCACTTTTAGGCTGGTTCTACCTATTAACTCTAACCCCTCCATCTGTCTTTTGCTCGCTCCCTCTCTCCACAGGTGTTGCCTTTCATTAGTTCTACTTACCTCCGTACCCATCACGCTCTCTCTCCCTACCTCTTACTCCACATCTTGTTCCCCCTCTCTCCCTTCCTGCCTCTTTCCCCCTCTCTATTTTAACCATCTCTCTATCCCCCCTCCCTCCACATGTGCCGTCTTTCAAACCTTTCACATGCAGCCAACACCATTGAAGCAAGCTTGAATGGCAGCTCCTTTCATCTTTCCTTCCCTGAAACATCCCTTTCTAAAGAAAGAAAGAAAGAAAGAAAGAAAGAAAGAACGAAAGAACGAAGAAACGAAAGAAAAGGAGAGCTGAGCCTCTCTTAATGCCTCCTCTTGACCTGGGTGAAAAGAAAAAAGCCTTGGTTCTTAATGCCACCTCACTGGGCACACACTGGTTGAATCAATGTTGTTCACGTCAATGAAATAAATAAAAAAGTACGCTGAACCGAAGTGGAGTAGACGTTGAATTGACGTCTGTGTCTAGTGGGCCAGTAACAGCACTAACCCCTGCAGTTGCTAACAAGTGGATAGATATACTGCCTGTTGTGACAGTTGAAGTCTATGTCCCTTGCTTGTGTTATTATCCAGGTGGAGCCAGGAAGAGAGCTTTTTATTTCACATGTCTACTGGGCTCGGCTTAGCACTCAGTACTGTTGGACCTAGGGATGAGACAAATGGACAATTTTGCTTAACATCTAAACTGCCATATTTTTTGGGGGGGGGGGGTGCATTTTGTTAAAACGATAAGAAAAAAACATTAAATTCCACGCCAAATTCACAGTGCAGAATAATGGCCATATTACGTGTGTATAACCGCTAGGGCCGGGCAAATAAGTTATATCTACAACAGTCATATGCCCTTGAAAGCGCCTTGGCTACGACCTGTTTGTCTGTAAGGGTACACTACGTCTTCTGAACACTAGAACCATCTGACCCTTTCAGTCTATAAGTACCCGCTAAAGAACAAATAAGATAAGATAAATACATTCCATATACGCTATGGTATTGTAATAATAATAATTTGGTTGTGTTTATGAAGGTCTTAGTTAACATTACAATCCTAAAGAACATAATAGCATTGCCATTAGTTTATGTTACTCTAGGCTAAAAGGAAAAATGAAAAAAAAAACTCTAGTTCAAGAATTAAATCCATCACAAAGAAAGCCATTATAATATTGTGTTGGCAGGTCTAAAGAAACATTGTGGAAATAACAAAAATAACGAAAGCCTATTTTCAGTTTGTTATGTTAGTACTCTTTGCTTAGTAGCCAGAGCAATGCCGCTGTGCGAGTGGTCAAACCTGGCACCTTCCCTACAGGGAAGCATGGGTGGTAACATCATGCTGTGGGGATGTTTTTCAGCGATAGGGAATGGGAGACTAGTCAGGATCGATGGAAAGATGAACGGAGCAATACACAAAGAGACCCTTCCCAACAACACAACGACCTTAAGCACACAGCCAAGACAACACAGGAGTGGCTTTGGGACAAGTCTCTGAATGTCCTTAAGTGGCCCAGCCAGAGCCCTGACGTGAACCCGATTAAACATCTCTGGAGATATCTGAAAAAAGCTGTGCAGTGACCACTCTCCATCCAACCTGACAGAGCTTATGAGGATCTACAGAGAAGAATGGGAAATATTCCCGAAATACAGATGTGCCAAGCTTGCAGCGTCAAACCCAAGAAGACTAGAGGCTGTACTCACTGCCAAAGGCGTTTCAACAAAGTACTGAGTAAAGGATCTAAATGGTGCTAGAAGAAATGGCAGCAGATTTACAGGCACCCAACCAATTGTGCTATTATGTGGAGGGGTTTTCGCGTTATTTGTAACTTATTTTGTACATAATGTTTCTGCAACCATATCTTACGGCAAAAAAGAGCTTCTGGATATCAGGACAGCGATCATTCACCAATGTGCAATCATTGGATAATAAACTAGATGAGGTACGATCACGAATATCCTACCAACGGGACATCAAAAACTGTAATATCCTGTTTATTTATATGGCTGTTTATTTATCACCACAGACAGATGCTGGCACTAAGACCGCACTCAGTCAGCTGTATAAGGAAATAAGCAAACAGGAAACCACTCACCCAGAGGCGGTGCTCCTAGTGGCCGAAGACTTTAATGCAGGCAAACTTAAATCAGTTCTACCAAATTTCCATCAACATGTTAAACGTGCAACCAGAGGGAAAAAAATTCTAGATCACCTGTATTCCACACACAGACGCGTAACAAAGCTCTCCCTCGCCCTCCATTTGGTAAATCCGACCACAACTCGATCCTCCTGATTCCTGTTTACAAGCTAAAATTAAAGCAGGAAGCACCAGTGACTCGGTCTATAAAAAGGTGGTCAGATGAAGCAGATGCTAAACTACAGGACTGTTTTGCTATCACAGAATGGAACATGTTCCGGGAATTGAGGAGTACACCACATCAGTCAATGGCTTTATCAATAAGTGCATCAAGAACATCCCCCCCACAGTGACTGTACGTACTAGAGGTCGACCGATGAATCGAAATGGCCGATTATTTAGGGCCGATTTCAAGTTTTTATAAAAAATTGGTAATCTGCATTTTTGGACACCGATCATGGCCGATTACATTGCACTCCACGAGAAGACTAGGTGGCAGGCTGACTACCTGTTAAGCGAGTGCAGCAAGGAGCCAAGGTAAGGTGCTAAGCTAGCATTAAACGTATCTTATAAAAAACAATCAATTTTAACATAATCACTAGTTAACTGCACATGGATGATGATAATACTAGTTTATCTAGCTTGTCCTGTGTTGCATATAATCGATGCGGTGCCTGTTAATTTATCATTGAATCATAGTCTATTTCGCCAAACGGGTGATGTAAAAAGCACATTCGCGAAAAAAGCACTGTTGTTGCACCAATGTGTACCTAACCATAAAAATCAGCGCCTTTCTTAAAATCAATACACAAGTATATATTTTTAAACCTGCATATTTAGTTAATATTGCCTGCTAATATTAATTTATTTTAACTAGGGAAATTGTGTCACTTCTCTTGTGTTCTGTGCAACATAGTCAGGGTATATGCAGCAGTTTGGGCCACCTGGCTCGTTGCGAACTGTGTGAGGACTAATTCTTCCTAACAATGACAGCCAACTTCGCCAAACTGGGGATGATTTAACAAAAGCGCATTTGCGAGAAAAAAAAAGCACAATCGTTACACGAATGTACCTAACCATAAACATCAATGCATTTCTTATATCAATGCATTTCCTATATCAATACACAGAAGTATATATTTTTAAACCTGCATATTTAGTTAAAAGAAATCCAGGTTAGCAGGCATTATTAAACTAGTAAAATTGTGTCACTTCCCTTGCGTTCATTGCACGCAGAGTCAGGGTATATGCTACAGTTTGGGCCGCCTGGCTTGTTGCGAACTAATTTGCCAGAATTTTACGTAATTATGACATAACATTGAAGGTTGTGCAATGTAACAGGAATATTTATATTTATGGATGCCAACCATTAGATAAAATACGGAACGGTTCCGTATTTCACTGAAAGAATAAACGTTTTGTTTTCAAAATGATAGTTTCCGGATTTGATCATATTAATGACCTAAGGCTCGTATTTCTGTGTGTTATCATGTTATAATTAAGTCTATGATTTGATATTTGATAGAGCAGTCTGACTGAGCACTGGTAGGCAGCAGCAGGCTCGTAAGCATTCATTCAAACAGCACTTTTGTGTGTTTGCCAGCAGCTCTTTGCTGTGCTTCAAGCATTGTGCTGTTTATGACTTCAAGCCTATCAACTCCCGAGATTAGGCTGGTGTAACCGATGTGAAATGGCTAGCTAGTTAGCGGGATGCGCGCTAATAGTGTTTCAATTGGTGACGTCACTCACTCCGAGACCGTGAAGTAGTTGCTCTGCAAGGGCCGCGATGTGGTCCTGGTTCGATCCCAGGTAGGGGCGAGGAGAGGGACGGAAGCTATACTGTTACAATGGCAATACTAAAGTGCCTATAAGAACATCCAATAGTCAATGGTATATGAAATACAAATGGTATAGAGAGATATAGTCCTATAACTACAACCTAAAACTTCTTACCATGGAATATTGAAAACTCACGTTAAAAGGAACCACCAGCTTTCATATATTCTCGCGTTCTGAGCAAGGAACTTAAACGTTAGCTTTTTTTACATGGCACATATTGCACTTGTTTTTTTCTCCTCCAACACTTTTTTTTTGCATTATTTAAACCAAATTGAACATATTTCATAATTTGTTTAGGCTAAATTGATATTTATTGATGTATTAAATTAAGTTAAAATAAAAGTGTTCATTAAGTATTGTTGTAATTCTCATTATTACATTTAAAAAACATTTAAAAAAAAAAAAAATTATGTACACAAATGTGTTTGTTTTTTCATTGGCCGATTAATCAGTATCGGCTTTTTTTGGTCCTCCAATAATCGGTATCGGCGTTGAAAAATCATAATCGGTTGACCTCTAGTATGTACATACCCCAACTAGAAGCCATGGATTACAGGCAACATTCGCACTGAGCTAAAGGGTGAGCTGCCGCTTTCAAGGTGCGGCACTCTAACCCGGAAGCTGACAAGAAATCCTGCTACGCCCTGCGACGAACCATAAAACAGGCAAAGCGTCAATACAGGGCTAAGATTTAATCAAACTACATCGGCTCCGACGCTCGTCTTATGTGGCAGGGTTTGCAAACTATTACAGACTACAAAGGAAAGCACAGCTGCAAGCTGCCCAGTGACACGAGCCTACCAGATGAGCTAAATCACTTCTATGCTCGCTTCGAGGCGAGCAACACTGAGGCATGCATGAAAGCATCAGCTGTTCCGGACGACTGTGTGAACACGCTCTCCGCAGCCGAAGTGAGTAAGACCTTTAAACAGGTCAACATACACAAGGCTGCAGGGCCAGACGGATTACCAGGACGTGTGCTCCGGGCATGTGCTGACCAACTGGCAGGTGTCTTCACTGACATTTTCAACATGTCCCTGAATAAGTCTGTAATACCAACATGTTTCAAGCAGACCACCATAGTCCCTGTGCCCAAGAACACAAAGGCAACCTGCCTAAATGACTACAGACCTGTAGCACTCATGTCCATAGCCATGAAGTGCTTTGAAAGGTTGGTAATGGCTCACATCAACACCATTATCCCAGAAACCCTAAACCCACTCCAATTTGCATACTGCCCAAACAGATCCACAGATGCACTCTCTATTGCACTCCACACTGCCCTTTCCCACCAGGACAAAAGGAACACTTGTGTGAGAATGCTATTCATTGACTACAGCTCAGCGTTTAACACGATAGTACCCTCAAAGCTCATCACTAAGCTAAGGATCCTGGGACTAAACACCTCCCTCTGCAACTGGATCCTGGACTTCCTGATGGGCCGGCCCCATCTTTCATCGTAACAAAGGAGATGATTGTGGACTACAGGAAAAAGAGGGCCGAGCACGCCCCCATTCTCATCGATGAGGCTGTAGTGGAGCAGGTTGAGAGCTTCAAGTTCCTTGGTGTCCGCAATTCAACGGCTCAGACACAAGAGGTATGTGGCAGGGTCTACAGTCAATCACGGATTACAAAAAGAAAACCAGCCCCATCACGGACCAGGATGTCTTGCTCCCATGCAGACTAAATAACTTTTTTGCCCGCTTTGAGGACAATGCAGTGCCATTGACACGGCCTGCAACCAAAACATGCGGACTGTACTTCACTGCAGCCGACGTGAGTAAAACATTTAAAGTGTTAACCCTCGCAAGGCTGCAGGCTCAGACGGCATGACCAGCTGGCTGGTGTGTTTACGGACATATTCAATCAATCCTTATCCCAGTCTGCTGTTCCCACATGCTTCAAGAGGGCCATCATTGTTCCTGTTCCCAAGAAAGCTAAGGTAACTGAGCTAAACGACTACCGCCCCCGTAGCATTCACTTCCGTCATCATGAAGTGCTTTGAGAGACTAGTCAAGGACCATATCACCTCCACCCTACCTGACACCCTAGACCCACTCCAATTTGCTTACCGCCCAAATAGGTCCACAGACGATGCAATCTCAACCACACTGCACACTGCCCTAACCCATCTGGACAAGAGGAATACCTATGTGAGAATGCTGTTCATCGACTACAGCTCAGCATTTAACACCATAGTACCCTCCAAACTCGTCATCAAGCTCGAGACCCTGGGTCTCGACCCCGCCCTGTGCAACTGGGTACTGGACTTCCTGACGGGCCGCCCCCAGGTGGTGAGGGTAGGTAACAACATCTCCACCCCGCTGATCCTCAACACTGTGGCCCCACAAGGGTGCGTTCTGAGCCCTCTCCTGTACTCCCTGTTCACCCACGACTGCGTGGCCATGCACGCCTCCAACACAATCATCAAGTTTGCGGACGAAACTACAGTGGTAGGCTTGATTACCAACAACGACGAGACGGCATACAGGGAGGAGGTGAGGGCCCTCGGAGTGTGGTGTCAGGAAAATAACCTCACACTCAACATCAACAAAACTAAGGAGATGATTGTGGACTTCAGGAAACAGCAGAGGGTGCACGCCCCTATCTACATCGATGGGACGTTTTAAGTTCCTCGGCGTACACATCACAGACAAACTGAATTGGTCCACCCACACAGACAGCATCGTGAAGAAGGCGCAGCAGCGCCTCTTCAACCTCAGAAGGCTGAAGAAATTTGGCTTGTCACCAAAAGCACTCACAAACTTCTACAGATGCACAATCGAGAGCATCCTGTCGGGCTGTATCACCGCCTGGTACGCAACTGCTCCGCCCACAACCGTAAGGCTCTCCAGAGGGTAGTGAAGTCTGCACAACACATCACTGTGTTCCAGGACACCTACACCATCCGATGTCACAGAAAGGCCATAAAGATCATCAAGGACAACAACCACCCGAGCCACTGCCTGTTCACCCCACTATCATCCAGAAGGCGAGGTCAGTACAGGTGCATCAAAGCAGGGACCGAGAGACTGAAAAACAGCTTCTATCTCAAGGCCATCAGACTGTTAAACAGCCACCACTAACTTTGAGTGGCTGCTGCCAACACACTGACTCAACTCCAGCCACTTTAAACAATGCTACTTAATATGTTTACATACCCATCTCATATGTATATACTGTACTCAATACCATCTACTGCATCTTGCCCATGCCGTTCTGTACCATCACTCATTCATATCTTCATGTACATATTCTTTATCCCTTTACACTTGTGTGTGTATAAGGTAGTAGTTTTGGAATTGTTAGATTACTCGTTGGTTATTACTGCATTGTCGGAACTAGAAGCACAAGCATTTCGCTACACTCGCATTAACATCTGCTAACCATGTGTATGTGACAAATACATTTGATTTGACATCAACAACCAACTTGAATGGTCCAAACACACCAAGACAGTTGTGAAGAGGGCACGACAAAGCCTATTCCCCCTCAGGAAACTAAAAAGATTTGGCATGGGTCCTGAGATCCTCAAAAGGTTCTACAGCTGCAATATCGAGAGCATCACTGCCGGTACGGCAATTGCCTGGCCTCTGACCGAAAGGCACTACAGAGGGTAGTGCGTACGGCCCAGTACATCACTGGGGCTAAGCTGCATGCCATCCAGGACCTCTACACCAGGCGGTGTCATAGGAAGGCCCTAAAAATGGTGAAAGACCCCAGCCACCTCAGACTGTTCTCTCTACTACCGCATGGGAAGCGGTACCGGAGTGCCAAGTGTAGGACAAAAAGGCTTCTCAACAGTTTTTACCCCCAAGACATAAGACTCATGAACAAGTAATCAAATGGCTACCCGGACTATTTGCATTGTGTCCCCCCCCAACCCCTCTTTTTAAGCTGCTGCTACTCTCTGTTTATCATATATTCATAGTCACTTTAAGTGTACATACTACCTCAATTGGGCTGAACAACCAGTGCTCCCGCACGTTGGCTAACCGGGCTATCTGTGTTGTGACCCAACCACCACCCGCCAACCCCTCTTTTACGCTACTGCTACTCTCTGTTCATCATATATGCATAGTCACTTTAACCATATCTACATGTTCATACTACCTCAATCAGCCTGACTAACCGGTGTCTGTATGTAGCCTTGCTACTTTTATAGCCTGTCTTTTTACTGTTGTTTTATTTCTTTACCTACCCATTGTTCACTTAATACCTTTTTTGCACTATTGGTTAGAGCCTGTAAGTAAGCATTTCACTGTAAGGTCTACAGTATACCTGTTGTATTCGACGCACGTGACAAATAAACTTTGATTTGATATGATTTTATTTCCGTTCTTTATTTTTAATAAATGCGCAAACATTTCTGAAAACCTTTTTTTGCTTTGTCATTATGGGATATTTCTTACATTTTAGAATAAGGCTGTAACGTAATAAAATGTGTAAAAAGTCAAGGGGTTTGAATACTTTCCGAATGCACTCACACTATATTAATATGGCCAATATAACACGGCTAAGGGCTGTCTTTATGCACGATGTATCGCATGCCTGGACACAATCCTTAGCTGTGGTATGTTGGCCATATACCACAAACCCCAGAGGTGCCTTATTGCGAATATAAACTGGTTACCAACGTAGTTAGAGGAGTAAAAATAAATGTTTTGTCATACCCGTGGTATCAGCATCTAGGGCTGGAACCACACAGTTTATAAATACACACTATATAGAAATCAAAAAGTTTTACCTGCATGTGACTCCAAAGGAGTGATGCTCCTTTCACTGCCTTTGTCAATTCCAAGCTTCTCCCATTTCTAAATGTACAATTTGCCAACTGATAATATTGTCACTCATCAGACTGTGAATAGATTTTTGTCTTTAGTTTTGGCTAACTCTTATTATGTGTGAAATTATTTTCGGTATAGTTTCGATGGTCAGCTGCGCAGGCTGACTGGCATCGTTTGCATCCCCTTGCTCATCAACTAGGAGAGAGTCAAGGATATGTTTTGCATTATTCTAAAGGCCTACTGCAACACGTAGCATGTTTCCATTTACAATACATTTGATAAGTAATATAATTACAGTAAATAAAACAGTCCTGTAAATGCTTCTTTTTACAAAGTAAAATGTGAAAGAGAATGATTTCAATCCGCAAGGCGCTCTGTCAATGTATTTGCTATAAACATGAGCGCCAATGCTGATAAATAGGCATAACAAACTTATCATTACACTATTATTTTCTAAATTAAATCAACCTCTTCACCCTTCAATAGTGAAGTAACGTGCACAATAATCACCCATTCATCATTCATTCAGTAAGGAGAGAGAGAGACACATTAGCGCCTGGCTGTGTACCAACGTCCTACAGCACATTGTCTTGTCTGGCTAAGTTGTGAATAGGTACACTATATGACCATAAGTATGCTCGTCGAACATCTCATTCCAAAAATCATGGGCAGTAATAGTTGGACCGCCTTTGCTGCTATAACAGCCTCCACTCTTCTGGGAAGGCTTTCCACTAGATGTTGGAACATTGCTACGAGGACTTGCTTTCCACTTCACAATAACAGCACTTCCAGTTGACCGGGGCAGCTCTAGCAGGGCAGAAATTTGACAAACTGACTTGTTGGAAAGGCGGCATCCTATGACCGTGCCACGTCGAAAGTCACTGAGCTCTTTAGTGATGCCAATCTACTACCAAATGTTTGTTTATGGAGATGGCATGGCTGTCTGCTCGATTTTATACACCTGTCAGCAACGGGTACGGCTGAAATGGCCAAATCCACTAATTTGAAGGAGTTCCCACATACACGATATATATATATACACAAGTCTGAAAATAACTGAATAAAAGGCTCTAAACAGTAGGAATCGTCCGCTAGGAATCAACTCCTAAGATTCAGTATTTTTGGAACGGAGGAGGCTGATTAGTTGCCAAACTTCCAAGAACACAAACACTCAGCTCCTTCATAGTGAGCTAGGGAAGGACAAAGCATAGGCAGGACACAGTCATAACTGTACACTAGGCATATCTGCAATCAAAAGCTGAATCTCGCAATGGAATGCTGTATTTGATCATTTTCTTGCCTTGAAATGTCTCACAACTTCAATAAAGCAGGGCCCATCACCAATGAATAGGCTAGGATATTCTACACACAAAAGATCAAAGACTGAACACACACTCACGTCACAAGCAATGAGAAAGTACAGGCGAGCCAACTACATTGTGATGATACATTTGGTGGGAACCCCCCTCCCCCCCAGAAAAAAAGAAAATCTGTTACAGATTTTTCTTAAAATTAAGGATCCCAACGTTCACACCCCTAATTGGACCATAACATAATGTAAACGGAAAAACACACTCACAAAGGAGATCCCAGCGGTCTGCAGGGACACCAGTGTTTGATTTTTCAGGACAGCCAATTTACAATTGCAAAATAAAAAAAAACGTAACCAGATAAATCTAGGTTCATACATAACAGAAAAGCTATTTATAGTTTTAAACTACACACAACTGCATTTATCACATGTATTTCACTTGGGTAAAGCAACAATTACAGAGAACTCCAGGGTCACCATGCAATCCCTTAAGTCAAAGCCAGCTTTCTGAAGCTTTCTGAAGCTTTCATCGCTCACCACATTCTTTTGGAGAGATTGGAAACCCACATTGGTCTACACGGACAAGATCTGGCCTGGTTTAGATCTTATCTGTCGGAAAGACATCAGTTTGTCTCTATGGATGGTTTGTCCTCTGACAAATGAACTGTACATGTCGGTCTTCCTCAAGGCTCCGTTTTAGGACCACTATTGTTTTCACTATATATTTTACCTCTTGGCGATGTCATTCGGAAACATAATATTAACCTTCACTGCTATGTGGATGACTCACAGCTGTACATTTCGATTTAACATGGTGAAGCCCCAAAATTGCCCTCCCTGGAAGCCTGTGTTTCAGACAAAAAGAAGTGGATGGCGGCAAATGTTATACTTCTAAACTCAGATAAAACAGAGATGCTAGCTAGTTCTAGGTCCCAAGAAACAAAGAGATCTTCTGTTAAATCTGACAATTAATCTTAATGGCTTACTGGTACTCTTCCATGCCATCCCTAGGAGGGGTGCGTCACTTGAGTGGGTTGAGTTACTGACGTGGTCTTCCTGTCCGGGTTGGCACCCCCCATTGGGTTGTGCCGTGGGGGAGATCTTTGTGGGCTATACTCGGCCTTGTCTCAGGATGGTAAGATGGTGGTTGAAGATATCCCTCTAGTGGTGTGGGGGCTGTGCTTTTGCAAAGTGGGTGGGGTTATATCCTGCCTGTTTGGCCCTGTCCGGGGGTATCGTTGGATGGGACCACAGTGTCTCCCGACCCCTCCTGTCTCAGCCTCCAGTATTTATGCTGCAATAGTTTGTGTCGGGGGCTAGGGTCAGTCTGGAGTATTTCTCCTGTCTATCCGGTGTCCTGTGTGAATTTAAGTATGATCTCTCTTTTTTTCTCTCCTCTCTTTCTCTCTCTCTCTCAGAGGACCTGAGCCATGCCTCAGGACTTCCTGGCCTGATGACTCCTTGCTGTCCCCAGTCCACCTGGATGTGCTGTTGCTCCAGTTTCAACTGTTCTGCCTGCGGCTATGGAACCCTGACCTGTTCATCGGACGTGCTACCTGTCCCAGACCTGCTGTTTTCAACTCTCTAGATACAGCAGGAGAGGTAGAGATGATCGGCTGTGAAAAGCCAACTGCCATTTACTCCTGAGGTGCTGACCTGTTGCACCCTCTACAACCACTGTGATTATTATTATTTGACACTGCTGGTCGTCTATGAACATTTGAACATCTTGGCCATGTTCTATTATAATCTCAAACATGCACAGCCAGAAAAGTACTGGCCACCCCTCATAGCCTGGTTCCTCTCTAAGTTTCTTCCTAGGTTCTGGCCTTTCTAGGGGGTTTTTCCTGCACCTGCATTGCTTGCTGTTTGGGGTTTTAGGCTGGGTTTCTGTACAGCACTTTGTGACATCAGCTGATGTAAGAAGGGCTTTATAAATACATTTGATTGATACATATTTATGGGTACATCGAAGTTAATTTATATCCTTGATGCTATACGCATATGCTAATGAAGGTTCCTGAGAGCGCAGATATTCCCGGTTTCCCTTGCGACCACCACATGCAGGTGTTTAAAATCCGCTGAATGTGAATGCATGCTCTTGAACAGGCCAAGGTTGGCCGTGTGTTTAACATCCACAGAAGTGTTCCATTCACACACACACACACCTATGCATAAAGGAACACACAATGCTTGATAAACACACACACACACACACACACACACACACACACACACACGCTTGAACAGAGAAAGAGAGAGGATGCCAACATCAGAATAAAGGTTTCTATGTAAATGAAGACCTGCTTTGCTACAGCAGGTCCTACAATCAGCAAGTCACTCTGATTTGGTTAACAGCTGATCAGATATTCAAATGAACTCTGTCTGTTCCCAATCAGTGCCAAGCAAGGGTGACAGAGCGGGGCAAAAGATTATTGTGAGAACAGGGAGGTCTCATTTTCAGAGGATCAGTTGTCACTCACTGGAGTCCAAGGCAAAAGGAAAGAAAGAACCTTATGTTTTGCGTCTTCTATTTAAATCTCAGAAAGTAGACCTATATTCAGACATCATGGAGTGCCGAACCAATTATCTAAACATACACTTAATTTAAAACAACTGTACTATGGAAAGGAATAAACTGGAAGATGGACAGTACCACGTATAATACAATACGAAAATTATTAGATATACACTGAGTATATCTGAGTGCCCCTTTGCCCTCAGAACAGCCTGAATTTGTCTGGGCATTTCCAAAACATTCCACAGGGATGCTGGCCCATGTTGACTCCAATACTGGACCATTCTTGAAACACATGGGAAACTGAGCATGAAAAACCCAACAGGGTTGCTGTTCTTGACACAAACCGGTGTGCCTGTCACACATACTACCATACCCTGTTCAAATGCACTTAAAACTTTGGCTTGCCCATTTACTCTCTGAATGGCATACATACACAATCCATGTCTCAATTGTCTCAAGGCTTAGAAATCCTTCTTTAATCTGTCTGCTCCCCTTCCTCTACACTGATTGAAGTGGATTTAACAAGTGACATCAATAAGGTTCATAGCGTTCACCTGAATTCACCTGGTCAGTTTATGTCATGGAAAGAGCAGGTGTTCTTAATGTTTTGTATCCTCAGAGCACAGTACCAAGCAAGTACAATAAAAAGAAAGATGACTTCCTCACAGTTTCAGTATTCTGGAATAGAGTGCCTACACATAACAAGTCTGTCTAGCAAAAAGGGCCATCAATATTATTTTTGTTTATATTTCCAATGATTTCCTCGCTGTCTCAACTTTCTTTGTCTGGCCTTCATCAGAGACTGAGCACGCAGACACAACTTGAGCTGCATTATCATTTGTTCGCTTTCCAAAGGTGCTTTTGAGAAGATAATCAACAGGGGGGAAACAAAGAGTGTTTGCTGTGTTAAAGTAGTTAATTGCTATTGTCATGCCACCAGCACCACCATTTGCAATCACAAAATGTTGCTAAACCTAGTTAAAGGTCAGACAAAATTAGGAACGCATATAAAATATTTAGAGAAATACTGAAAATGCAAACAAACAATAACAAATCAACAATGTGCAGGGTTAGAATTTGAACTTTGTAGTGTTTTTATAAAGCCTCCTAGTCCCCTCAAAAGTCCTCAAAGGCTTGAAATGTTTGTCGGTATAACAACGGGAGATTGATTAAAATCCTAGTTTGTTGTTTTGATTATGATTATGCTGATGATGATAATGAGATGTATGAGGGCATATTCCATATTAGCGGCCACTTCTGTTTTTTTGTTGTTGTTTATGAATGAATATTTCCTACGACTTTTGAAGGACATGTTTGTGTTCATCTTCTCTGGCCAGGTGGGAGGGAGAAAGAGGGAAAACACACACACACACACACACACACACACACACACAACATCCAAACGAACAACAAGAGAGATCACTCTGTTCCTTTACGATATGACGAGTTTAATAATCTTTTATTTTATAGGTTTTATTTAAAGTCGGCATCGGAGTGTTATAGCGAGATACCCAGTCATTGCCGGCGGTAGTGACGTTTATTACATCTGTTTAAAGCGGCATTCGATAAAATATAACAGCTTTTTACATTGTTCCTCTGACGCACACATCAGCACAGAGTGCTAGATGAACATTGTGAAAGTTAAGAGCTCGGGAAATCACTGAGGCTTATAATTAAACGTTCAAACAGGATATTTAATATTTATGAACTCTCAACTCGTGTCATCCTTCTCTCTGTTCTCCCTCTCTATCATCTACCCTCCTCTCTTCTACCTTCATCTCGCTCTTGCTTCTCTTATTCCTCACCCCTCCTCTCCTGCCCTTCATTTCTTACTCTACCTCACCCCCACTCTCTTTATCAAAACAGTCTCCATATTAGCTATTTCTTCCCAATCTCTGTCCCTGACTAGTTTCTCCTTATTTCTTCATTGAACTCAACATGATAGAAAAATATTAGCCCACTAGAGGCAACGTGGGGGATGTCATGACCGCAAACTATGTATGGGCAACCTCTCCCAAAGGGACAATGATTATTGGAAAAGGTGTTTGTGTGTGTTCGTATGTGTGCATTTGTATATGTGTATGCGTGCACGCTTACAAGCCTACATGCATGAGCGTGTGCGCTTACATTACACGCATACGACTGTGTGTTACACAAACTCCCATTTGGGCATAACGGAAGTTACACAGATCAGCAATAACAATTATCCATGGATTACTTCCGCTGAGTCTCGGATAGCTTCTCAAATGGCACCCTATTCCTTTTTTAGTGCCCTACTTTTGACCAGGATCATTATGGTTCTGGGTGGAAGTAGTGCCCTTTATAGGGAATATAGTGCTATTTAAAACACAAATACAGTTAGTAAGAAGAAGCAGAGAAGCAGCCATAACTATGATAAAACAGCCTAATCTCAGCTGCGTTTGATCTTGATTAAACGTCTTATCAAATTAGTGTCATTAAATTAAGCTTGATGGTAAATCTCCTAGCGACATTATGTCTAGTGAAAAGTCCAATTCCACACTATAATCAGCATCAAATAGAGCAAGACGATTATTTGAATCCAACATTCCTTGAAGACTAGCCTAGCACACATTCTAATTGGGGGTTCAGGACCTGTATTCATAAAGAGTGCTAGGATCTATGATAAGGTCCACCCTCTGCATTCATTATAATTTAAAATGCAAAACTGATCTTAGATCAGTAATCTACTGTGAGATGCTTTACGAATACGGGCAACAGAACAAAGTCACACCCTTTAAAAACTTGTTATGGCTGGGGGCATTATTGAGTAACTTGGATGAATAAGGTGTCCAGAGTAAACTGTCTGCTACTCAGGCCCAGTTGATAATATATGCATATTATTAGTAGGTTTGAAAGGAAAACATTCTGAAGTTTCTAAAACTGTTTGAATGATGTCTGTGAGTATAACAGAACTCATATGGTAGGCAAAAACCTGAGGAAAAATCAAACCAGGGAGTGGGAAATCTGAGGTTTGTAGTTTTTCAACTCTTTGCCAATCGAATACACAGTGTCTAGGGGACAGGGGACAAATTGCACTTCCAACGGCTTCTACTCGATGTCAGTCTTTAGAACTTTGTTTGATGCTTCTACTGTGAAGAGGGGGCGAATGAGAGGGGAATGAGTCAGAGGTCTGCCAGAGAGCCACGTTGCTGGCCACGAGCGTTCACGTGAGAGTTAGCTTGAGTTCCATTGCATTTCTACAGAAAAAGGAATTCTCCGGTTGGAACATTATTGAAGATTTATGTTAAAAACATCCTAAAGATTGATTCTATACATAATTTGACATGTTTCTACGGACTGTAACATAACTAGTTATCGTCTAGTGATCGCGAGTCATGAATTTGGATTACTGGGCTAAACGTGCGAACTAAAAGGAGGTATTTGGACATGAATGATGAACATTATCGAACAAAACAAACATTGATTAATTTCTCTCTATTTCTGCTTTTTGTGACTCCTCTCTTTGGCTGGAAAAATGGCTGTGTTTTTCTGTGACTTGGCTCTGACCTAACATAATAGTTTGGTTTGCTTTTGTCGTAAAGCCTTTTTGAAATCGGACACTGTGGTGGGATTAACAAGAAGTGCATCTTTAAAATGGTGTGAAATACTTGTATGTTTGAGGAATTTTAATTATGGGATTTCTTTTGTTTTGAATTAGGCGCCCTGCACTTTAGGCTGTTGTCATATCGATCCCGTTAGCGGGATCTCAGCACAGAGGTTGTTAACAACCTAGGCTAGAATCGGAACTAGAGCCCTTTGAGTACATTTATATGAAAAATAACACACAACAGCAGCCCCGCCACTGGGTTTGTATCAATCACTAATGTACAGTGGGGCAAAAAAGTATTTAGTCAGCCACCAATTGTGCAAGTTCTCCCACTTAAAAAGATGAGGCCTGTAATTTTCATCATAGGTACACTTCAATTATGACAGACAAAATGAGAAAAAAAATCCAGAAAATCACATTGTAGGATTTTTTATGAATTTATTTGCAAATTATGCTGGAAAATAAGTATTTGGTCAATAACAAAAGTTTCTCAATACTTTGTTATATACCCTTTGTTGGCAATGACAGAGGTCAAACGTTTTCTGTAAGTCTTCACAAGGTTTTCACACACTGTTGCTGGTATTTTGGACCATTCCTCCTTGCAGGTTTCCTCTAGAGCAGTGATGTTTTGGGGCTGTTGCTGGGCAACACGGACTTTCAACTCCCTCCAAAGATTTTCTATGGGGTTGAGATCTGGAGACTGGCTAGGCCACTCAAGGACCTTGAAATGCTTCTTACGAAGCCACTCCTTCGTTACCCAGGCGGTGTGTTTGGGATCATTGTCATGCTGAAAGACACAGCCATGTTTCATCTTCAATGCCCTTGCTGATGGAAGGAGGTTTTCACTCAAAATCTCACGATACATGGCCCCATTCATTCTTTCCTTTACACGGATCAGTCGTCCTGGTCCCTTTGCAGAAAAACAGCCCCAAAGCATGATGTTTCCACCCCATGCTTCACAGTAGGTATGGTGTTCTTTGGATGCAACTCATCATTCTTTGTCCTCCAAACACGACGAGTTGAGTTTTTACCAAAAAGTTCTATTTTGGTTTCATCTGACCATATGACATTCTCCCAATCTTCTTCTGGATCATCCAAATGCTCTCTAGCAAACTTCAGACGGGCCTGGACATGTACTGGCTTAAGCAGGGGGACACGTCTGGCACTGCAGGATTTGAGTCCCTGGCGGCGCAGTGTGTTACTGATGGTAGGCTTTGTTACTTTGGTGTCAGCTCTCTGCAGGTCATTCACTAGGTGCCCCCGTGTGGTTCTGGGATTTTTGCTCACCGTTCTTGTGATCATTTTGACCCCACGGGGTGAGATCTTGGATCGAGGGAGATTATCAGTGGTCTTGTATGTCTTCCATTTCCTAATAATTGCTCCCACAGTTGATTTCTTCAAACCAAGCTGCTTACCTATTGCAGATCCAGTCTTCCCAGCCTGGTGCAGGTCTACAATGTTGTTTCTGGTGTCCTTTGACAGCTCTTTGGTCTTGGCCATAGTGGAGTTTGGAGTGTGACTGTTTGAGGTTGTGGACAGGTGTCTTTTATACTGATAACAAGTTCAAACAGGTGCCATTAATACAGATAACGAGTGGAGGACAGAGGAGCCTATTAAAGAAGAAGTTACAGGTCTGTGAGAGCCAGAAATCTTGCTTGTTTGTAGGTGACCAAATACTTATTTTCCACCATAATTTGCAAATAAATTCATTAAAAATCCTACAATGTGATTTTCTGGATTTTTTTTCTCATTTTGTCTGTCATAGTTGAAGTGTACCTATGATGAAAATTACAGGCCTCTCATCTTTTTAAGTGGGAGAACTTGCACAATTGGTGGCTGACTAAATACTTTTTTTCCCCACTGTATGTATGGTGTATATATGATCAATTTAAATTATCAAAACAGCAGTAAATAGCACATATTGGGTCTTAAGGGGAACGACAGAAACTAGAGAACAGAAAACAGAAAGTCTCTGACTTTATTACATCATAGTGTTAAATCAGAGGATGGAGATAGAGGATATATCATTGCTGTATTTCCCACAGTGGGGAGATGTTGCTGTATGAGCCTATTGAGAACCGAGGCACGCCTGCTCTGTAGAGCATGTCTTTGAAACACAGTCACACACACACATACAGAGACTCAGAGACACAGGCTTGCACGTGCAAACACATGCACACACACAGAGAAACACGCTCCTACACACACAAAAAAAACATTTGAGACTCACACACAGTTCACTTCTCATTTGACATTCTCACAACACTGATTCCCCTCCCTACAGTCTTCATGATTTCCCTCTATAGTCTAGATAAATCCTTTTGAGAGAGCAATCCCCAGAGATGAGCTTCTGGTCCTCTTAGAGTGAGAGATGTGTTTACAGGAATGCTTAAAGGCCCAGTGCAGTCAAAAACCAAATTTTCGTGTGTTTTAAATATTTTTCCACAATATGAGGTTGGAATAATACAGAGAAAATTATGATAATGCCCTTTTAGTGTAAGAGCTGTTTGAAAAAAAATTCTGTCTGTTTTGGTGGGATGCAGTAAATGAGTTAATAGACCGATAAGAAAGTTCCAAACCTCATTGCCAATAACAACTAGATTTTAGATTTCCGTTCCCCACTACAAGACAATCCTGGCAACAAAAAATAAATACAAAATAAATCACAGAAAGGTGCTTAATTGTTAACCAGAAACAATTTGATATTGAGATTTAAAAAAACGGCTGCATTTGTCCTTTAAGTGACACATACTATATGTACTTATACACTCCCTAAAGTAGGTTTGTTGTTGCAAAGCCTGGCTTGTATTTTCGTTCATGCCCTCTCTGAAGCTCTCTCGCTTGCTTCCTCTGTCTCCCTGTCTCTCTTGCGCTCATTTACACACCCTCTCATTTTCTATATTTATAGATCTCTCTCTCTCTCCTTATCTAAAACACCCACCTGCAAATATGTCCCTACTAATCAATCACATCAACATCCCTATTAAAATGTGAACGTCTCAACCTACTTACAATGGGAGACACAGGATCCATTGCTAAAATAGCCAGCAGCACATACGAGGCTAGTTATCCTTGCTAACTGTACTCAGCACCAGGGCCAGCACTAGAGTGGCACTAGTGCTGGACAGCTCCCCCCAGCTCCCTCTTAGCTCTCCCAGAGTGGTGAGAGGTAGCTGGGGATGCGTATCTACTGTAATCACACACCAGGGGCCACACACCAGGGGCAGGGCTAGGGACAGGACCCGGCCAGAGAGTATGACAGAAAAAGAGAGAGTGAATGCAGTGACAGAAAGCTAAAGGCAAAAGTAAACAGAAACACACACACAGAGAAAGGAGGGACACAGATTTGGGACACTATTATGGAGACGCCTGTGAGTAAGAATGACTTGGGAGTGTGTGTGCTGGCCTGGTGACTACATTATGGTAGCCATTTGCTGTAATATCCCAGTGGTTGGGAAACGACTGCAGTTTGACAGCTTTAAGATAGCATGAAGACATGCTATCTTAACTCTACACTGATCTCTATGGCTGGTGTGTTTACGGATATATTCAATATCTCCCTATCCCAGTCTGCTGAACCCCACATGCTTCAAGATGGCCACCATTGTTCCTGTACAGAAGAAGGCAAAGGTAACTGTACTTAATGACTATCACCCCGTAGCACTCACCTCAGTCATCATGAAGTGCTTGAGAGACTAATCAAGGATCATATCACCTCTACCTTACCTGCCACCCTAGAACAACTTCAATTTGCTTACCGCCCCAATAGAACCACAGACGATGCAATCACCATCACTGTACACACTGCCCTATCCCATCTGGACAAGAGGAACACCTACAGTGCCTTGCGAAAGTATTCAAACATAAAGATATAAAACTGTATTTTTTGTGAAGAATCAACAACAAGTGGGACACAATCATGAAGTGGAACGACATTTATTGGATATTTCAAACTTTTTTAACAAATCAAAAACAGAAAAATTGGGCGTGCAAAATTATTCAGCCCCTTTACTTTCAGTGCAGCAAACTCTCTCCAGAAGTTCAGTGAGGATCTCTGAATGATCCAATGTTGACCTAAATGACTAATGATGATAAATACAATCCACCTGTGTGTAATCAAGTCTCCGTATAAATGCACCTGCACTGTGATAGTCTCAGAGGTCCGTCAAAAGCGCAGAGAGCATCATGAAGAACAAGGAACACACCAGGCAAGTCTGAGATACTGTTGTGAAGAAGTTTAAAGCCGGATTTGGATACAAAAAGATTTCCCAAGCTTTAAACATCCCAAGGAGCACTGTGCAAGCGATAATATTGAAATGGAAGGAGTATCAGACCACTGCAAATCTACCAAGACCTGGCCGTCCCTCTAAACTTTCAGCTCATACAAGGAGAAGACTGATCAGAGATGCAGCCAAGAGGCCCATGATCACTCTGGATGAACTGCAGAGATCTACAGCTGAGGTGGGAGACTCTGTCCATAGGACAACAATCAGTCGTATATTGCACAAATCTGGCCTTTATGGAAGAATGGCAAGAAGAAAGCCATTTCTTAAAGATATCCATAAAACGTGTTGTTTAAAGTTTGCCACAAGCCACCTGGGAGACACACCAAACATGTGGAAGAAGGTGCTCTGGTCAGATGAAACCAAAATTGAACTTTTTGGCAACAATGCAAAACGTTATGTTTGGCGTAAAAGCAACACAGCTGAACATACCATCCCCACTGTCAAACATGGTGGTGGCAGCATCATGGTTTGGGCCTGCTTTTCTTCAGCAGGGACAGGGAAGATGGTTAAAATTGATGGGAAGATGGATGGAGCCAAATACAGGACCATTCTGGAAGAAAACCTGATGGAGTCTGCAAAAGACCTGAGACTGGGATGGAGATTTGTCTTCCAACAAGACAATGATATAAAACATAAAGCAAAATCTACAATGGAATGGTTCAATAATAAACATATCCAGGTGTTAGAATGGCCAAGTCAAAGTCCAGACCTGAATCCAATCGAGAATCTGTGGAAAGAACTGAAAACTGCTGTTCACAAATGCTCTCCATCCAACCTCACTGAGCTCGAGCTGTTTTGCAAGGAGGAATGGGAAAAAATGTCAGTCTCTCGATGTGCAAAACTGATAGAGACATACCCCAAGCGACTTACAGCTGTAATCGCAGCAAAAGGTGGCGCTACAAAGTATTAACTTAAGGGGGCTGAATAATTTTGCACGCCCAATTTTTCAGTTTTTGATTTGTTAAAAAAGTTTGAAATATCCAATAAATGTCATTCCACTTCATGATTGTGTCCCACTTGTTGTTGATTCTTCACAAAAAAATACAGTTTTATATCTTTATGTTTGAAGCCTGAAATGTGGCAAAAGGTCGCAAAGTTCAAGGGGGCCGAATACTTTCGCAAGGCACTGTATGTAAGAATGCTGTTCATTGACTATAGCTCAGCATTCAACACCATAGTACCCTCCAAGCTGATCATTAAGCTCGAGGCCCTGGGTCCTGGACTTCCTGACGGGCCGCCCCCAGGTGGTGAAGGTAGGAAACAATACCTCCACTCCGCTGATCCTCAACATGGGGGCCCCACAAGGGTGTGTGCTCAGCCCCCTCCTGTACTCCCTGCAGACAACACAACAGTAGTAGGGTTGATTACCAACAATGACGAGACAACCTACAGGGAGGTGAGGGCTCTGGGAGTGTGGTGCCTGGAAAATAACCTCTCACTCAACATCAACAAAACAAAGATGATGTTTGTGGACTTCATGAAACAGCAGAGGGTCCACCCCCATATCTACATCGACGGGACCGCAGTGGAGAAGGTGGAATGCTTCAAGTTCCTTGGCGTACACATCACTGACAAACTGAAATGGACCACCCACACAGACAGTGTGGTGAAGAAGGTGCAACAGTGCCTCTTCAACCTCAGGAAGCTAATGAAATTTGGCTTATCACCTAAAACCCTTATAAACTTTTACAGATGCACACTTGAAAGCATCCTGTCGGGCTCTATCACCACCTGGTACGGCAACTGCACCACCCAGAACCGCAAGGCTCTCTAGAGGGTGGTGCGGTCTGCCCAATGCATCACCAGGGGCAAACCCACCCACCTTCCAGGACACCTACATCACCCGATGTCACAGGAAAGTCAAAAAGATCATCAAGGACATCTACCACCTGAGCCTGTTCACCCCGCTATCATCCAGAAGGCGAGATCAGAACAGGTGCATCAAAGCTGGGACCAAGAGACTGAAAAACAGCTTTTATCTCAAGGCCATCAGTCTGTTAACCAGCCATCACTAGCACAATAGAGGCTGCTGCCTATAGGCATAGACTAGAAATCACTGGTCACTTTAAGGAATGGAACACTAGTCACTAATAATGTTTACATATCTGGCATTACTCATCTCATATGTATATACAGTAGAATAGTATAGAATACAGTATCTTAGTCCGTTCCGCTCTTGACATCACTCGTCCATATATACAGTGGGGAGAACAAGTATTTGATACACTGCCGATTTTGCAAGTTTTCCTACTTACAAAGCATGTAGAGGTCTGTAATTTTATCATAGGTACACTTTAACTGTGAGAGACGGAATCTAAAACAAAAATCCAGAAAACCACATTGTATGTCTTTTAAGTAGTTAATTTGCATTTTATTGCATGACATAAGTATTTGATCACCTACCAACCAGTAAGAATTTTGGCTCACAGACCTGTTAGTTTTTCTTTAAGAATCCCTCCTGTTCTCCACTCATTACCTGTATAAAAGACACCTGTCCACACACTCAATCAAACAGACTCCAACCTCTCCACAATGGCCAAGACCAGAGAGCTGTGTAAGGATGGGCTACAGGACAATAGGCAAGCAGCTTTGTGAGAAGGCAACAACTGTTGACGCAATTATAAAAAAAATGGAAGAAGTTCAAGATGACAGTCAATCACCCTCGGTCTGGGGCTCTATGCAAGATCTCACCTCGTGGGGAATCAATGATCATGAGGAAGGTGAGGGATCAGTCCAGAACTACACGGCAGGACCTGGTCAATGACCTGAAGAGAGCTGGGACCACAGTCTCAAAGAAAACCATTAGTAACACACTACACCGTCATGGATTAAAATCCTGTAGCGCACGCAAGGTCCCCCTGCTCAAGCCTGCGCATGTCCAGGCCCGTCTGAAGTTTTCCAATGACCATCTAGATGATCCAGAGGAGGATCGGGAGAACAACAGTTGTTGAGAGATATAATGCTTTTAGTGGGTATGGAACATTTCTGGGATATTCATGAAACATGGGACTAACACTTTACATGTTGCGTTAATATATTTTTGTTCAGTATACATAAGGCTAATAATTTATTTGAACTGGGTAAATAAACATATACTGTAGCTTACGCCTATTCACAATACAGGTGAATGCATATTCAATAGGAGTGTGTGCATGCATTAAGTTATTGTACAGTTAACAATCTGTTATTATTGTACAGATAAACATAATTTGCATAGAAGTAGCAGTCTCTTATTTTATAAACGTGCTTCATTTCTTTAAGACCCAGTCATTCACGAGGCACACGCAGTCCGTTCATGTGACAAAGAGACGTGAGGGAGAGACTATTTATAAAACTTTGCGGAGGATTCACGTCAAAAGGTGGTGAATGGACGAAACACAGAAAGCGCTTACGGAAAAGATATTCTGATTTATAAACACAGTGCGCACGCAAGTCCCACGCCGGTTTCAGAATCAACTCGAAATTTGCCGCACGTGAGCAAGTGTCTTGTCCCACCCTTTTAACGCCCATAGTTGCCTATAGTCAGTGAAATGCCCCTAATTAATATTCATCCATACTGACTGCATGACGACAAATCCCGACAAAAAGGCTAATAAAATACAATTTCACCCAGTGTGAAATGTAAGTTCTTGTAGAGGAGGTTGAAGCAACAAAACATACATTGTTTGGTGGACACAGTGTGGGGATTACAAATGCCAAAAAGCCGTTAGAGTGGAAGCTTGTGGCGGACGCTGTGAATGCTGCTGGCTCAGAAGGTCGGACCCTCTCAGAAATAAAAAAGACGTGGTCCTACATAAAAGTGGAGGCCAAAAGGCGCATAGCCTTACACAGACAAAGCGTTTGTGCCATGGGCGGGGGAAAGTGGACACCGGAACTCAACCCCTTTGTTGAGGGACTTGCCAGTATTATAGGGGAATCCCTCCTGAGTGGAGTAGTGACGGAGGTGCAGGGTGACACGGACATGCAAGACGCACCAGATGATCCAGGTATGTAATTGTAGCGGGAGAACCAAGAAATGAAGAGCGACACCACGGCTATAATTTAGGTTTTTATGTTGATCTGCAATAGTATTGTGAAAAGACAGGACAGGAACACATCAGTCTCCAATGCACCATCTGACAAGTTGTTCTTTCTCTCTCAGTGTTCTCTCAGACTCACATTCATGCATAAAGCCATATTGTATAGTATAAAATAATAACCAGCCCTTAATACAACAAATATATAATCTTAATTCTTAGACAATAGAACCATACCTGCAATAGTATTGTGAAAAGACAGGACAGGAACACATCAGTAGTCTCCATCTGACAAGTTGTTCTATACGGGAGCATGAAGAAAGGTAAAACATATATCCTGTCTCACATCCCCAATACATTGCTAGGTGCTTTCAGTGTTGACAGTACCAAAATACAACTCATGTACAAAACCACTGCAACACAAACAAGTTACAACGTGAAATCGCCTCTATCACATTCAGACCTTAGGAGGGCAAAAATGACATCTCCCATAATGCAACGCCATCACCAGTCGGCAGCTCAGCTAACCGTCTGCATCACAGAAAGGCATGCTAGCTAGCAACACCAGCACCTTTAGCACTCTGTAAACTATATTAATAACAACAATACAACTCTGAAAGTTACATGTTTCAATAGTCTCATACTCCCTTATAACAATATCTACAGCATTAACCTTGGGATGTTTTATTTATTTCACGTTATGGTCTTCTACAAAGGAGTAATCTGCAACACATAACTTTCTCTCTGTGTTTTCTAGGATTGAGGATAAACGGGAGCTACTGGTGGTACCAGGGTGTTAGTAGGTGACGCAAGCACCCAGATGAAATAAAATACATTTAATGAAACACAACCCGATGATGTTAATATCATTCAGCTCTGTAGCTGCCTACCTAACATCAACAGGCAGCACCAGTTGGGCAACAATTAAAAATAGACACCAAAAGTAAAGTTCCTGGCATCATCGCGATCTGACTCCCCCCTTCTGTCTGAACATGGAATATTCCTGTTCGTGGGCTTTGGCCACTGACCCTCAACCTGGTTCTTCTGTTCTGCGTTGTGTACTATTCTAATAATTTGAAGTTTGATGAAATAACCATTTTAACTCTACTACATAATTAGTATTCCCTCGTTTGAGAAGAGTAAACCAAATACATTCAAGTTGCGTTTGAAACATTTATTTACACAATTGTGACAATTTGTATTGATTTTAGTCGCTGCGTGCTCCAGTGGGGTTGTGAAAAACTGAGTTTAAATGTATTTGGCTAAGGTGTATGTAAACCTCCGACCAATTTTGGGTCCAATACTGTTCAGTTTATATAATATATAGCTATCTTACCCCTTGGCAGCGTTATCAAACAGCACAACATTGATTTTCACTACTACGCAGACGATACACATATCTTTGCATTTGTGTCACCAGAGAAGATTTTAGCTCCACAGACTAATTATTAGACTGTATTAGTGATTTAAAATACTTGGATGGCTCACAACTTCCTCCAGTTAAATCAAGACAAGACCGAGGTACGTATTATTGGAGCCAAAGCACAGAGAGATAATCTGGCCGCACATTTTAATTCACGGACAATAAAGAAAAAAAACACCAGGTGTAACACCTAGGTGTCCTTATAGATGTACTCAATTTCGAATCACACATTAGGAATGTGACCAAAATAGCTTTTACCACCTGAAAAACATTACCAAGGTGCGGCCGTTTCTATCTCAGGCTGATACAGAGAATCTCATCCTTTTATTAAAGCTTGACTACTCAGCTTGACTACTTGACTAATGCTCTCGAGTCTGGTCTACCCATGAATGCCATTGCCCAACTGCAAAACATACAGAATGCATCAGCAATGGCACTGTCCAAGACCTGCCGGAGAGCACACATTACACCTGTTTTAAGGTTTCTTCACTGGATGCCTGTGAGTTTTAGAATTCCTTTGAAGATTATTCTATTAGTTTTCAAATCAATCCACGATTGTGCAACCCGAAACATATCACACATCCTTTTAAGTTATGTACCCAGTAGGTCCCTCAGGTCCTCTGGCATGGGCCTTTTTAACTATCCCAAAGCCTAGGACCAATAGACAGGCAGCTTTTAATGATTATGGCCTCTGCCTCTGGAATAGCCTGCCAGAGATCCTGAGGGTTGCTGAACCTGTGGACATATTTAAAAGCACATTTTTATCCTTGCTTTTCCTTAGGGGGCTTTTTTTAGTCTTTCCGTTTTAAAATTGTTATTCTTACATTTTTTTTTTTTTTATCTTCAGGTTTTTTGTGTAGTAAATATTTCAGTATTTTCATGGTTTAGTTTTTTTCCTGTAAAGTGCACTGTTGCATTCATGTCTGAAATGTGCTAAATAAATGAAGCTTGATTTGATACCGGTCGTGTTGCATTATTCAAGTATGTTAACTTTTGTGCAGCATGAGTGTGGAGCTAACATGATGCAGCCCAGACTCCCAGAGGTTCCGCAGGACTGACTAGCTAGCAATGAGTAAGTGGAGCAGGCAAGAAGCATGAACGGTGTGCTCACGCTGTCAATGGGACAATGGCTGCACTGATAGACCACTTGATCCTCTCCATCAGTATACGACGTGACACACATTTGACCAAAGAACGGTATACTGTGCAACACTAATGAGATCAAAACCGAGTTGTTGAAAATACACACCCCACAGAGTTCTGTTCATCATAAAAAGATGCTCTTTCCATGACAGACTGACCAGGTGAATGCTATGATACCTTATTGATGTCACTTGTTAAATCCACTTCAAAATCAGTGTAGATGAACGGGAGGAGACAGGTTAAATAAGGATTTTTAAGCTTTGAGACATGGATTATGTATGTGTTCCATTCAGAGGGTGAATGGGCAAGGCAAAAGGTCTAAGTGCCTGAACGGGGTATGGTAGTAGGTGCCAAGCGCACTGGTTTGTGACAAGAACTGCAATGCTGCTGAGGTTCACTCTCAACAAATCTGTGTGTATCAAGAATGGTCTACTACCCAAAGGACATCCAGCCAACTTGACACAATTGTGTGAAGCATTGGTGTCAACATGGGCCAGCATCCCTGTGGAATGCTTTCGACAATTTGTGGAATCCATGGCCCGACAAATTGAGGCTGTTCTGAGGGCAAAAGGGGGGTGTGTTTACCTCAATATTAGGAAGGCGTTCCTAATGTTTGCTATACTCAGTGTACAGCACCATAACAAATCAAAGGACAAACTCCTAAAGTAACAATGACAAATTGCATTGAATGAAAGGAGTGAGATAGATCAACAGAGGAGAGAGAGAGAAAATAAAGAGAAAAATAAATGATAGAGGGATCGAGAGAGAGAAAGAATGAGACAGAGGTACAGAGAGACTCTTGGAGCGATGCTGATGTGTAATCAAAGGCATGTAGACAGAGGGAGTCCTTGTATGTTTTGATGGGATCAGACAGGTAGTTCTCACAGACATTCCGATGCATTAGGATCAGCACTCCGCCACCACCGTTTCCTCTGTCTAAGTTCACAACTACACTGACTCCAGGGCTCTCCCTATACACACAGACATAAGTGCTTCAAGACAAGTAGGCACACACACACCAGGAGAACTCATATATACTGAACAAAAAAATATAAAATGCAACAATTTCTTTGCTGAGTGACAGTTAAAAGATAAAAGGAAATCTGTTTGTTGAAATAAATGAATTAGTCCCTTATCTATGAATTTCACGACTGGGCAGCAGAGCAGCCCTGGTTGGGCCTGGGAGGGCATAGACCCACCCGCTTGGGAGCCAGGCCGACCCACTGAGGAGCCAGGCCCAGCCAATCAGAATGAGTTTATCCCCCACAAAACATCTTTGTTACAAACAGAAATACTCCTCCGACAAGTGCTGAAGCGTGTAGCATGTAAAAATTGTCTGTCCTCGGTTGCAGCCTTCACTACAGAGTTCCAAATTGCCTCTGGAAGCAACGTCAGCACAATAACTGTTCGCCAGGAGCTTCATGAAATGGGTTTCCATGGCAGAGCCGCCGCACACAAGCCTAAGATCACCATGCTCAATGCCAAGTGTTGGCTGGAGTGGTGTAAAGCTCGCCGCCATTGGACTCTGGAGCAGTGGAAAGACGAATCACGCTTCACCATCTGGCAGTCTGACAGACTAGCCTGGGTTTGTCAGATGCCAGGAGAACGCTACCTGCCCGAATGCATAGTGCCAACTGTAAAGTTTGGTGGAGGAGGAATAATGGTCTGGGGCTGTTTTTCATGGTTCAGGCTAGGTCCCTTAGTTCCATTGAAGGGAAATCTTAACTCTACAGCATACAATGAAATTCTAGACGATCCTGTGTTTCCAACTATATGGCACCAGTTTTGAGAAGGCCCTTTCCTGTTTCAGCATGACAATACCCCTGTGTACAAAAGTGAGGTCCATGCAGAAATGGTTTGTCGAGATCGATGTGGAAGAACTTGACTGGCCTGCACAGAGCCCTGACCTCAACCCCATCGAACACCTTTGGGAGTCCAATTCACAGACATAAGTGCGTGAAGTCCAATGGCGGGATGAATTGGAATGGCGACTGCGAGCCAGGCCTAATCGTCCAACATCAGTAGCCGACCACACTAATGCTCTTGTGGCTGAATGTAAACAGGTCCCTGCAGCACCGTGCCAACATCTAGTTGAAAGCCTTCCCAAGGCCTCCCGGGTGGCGCAGTGGTTAAGGGCGCTGTACTGCAGCGACAGCTGTGCCATCAGAGTCCCTGGGTTCGCGCCCAGGCTCTGTCGTAACCGGCCACGACCGGGAGGTCCGTGGGGCGACGCACAATTGGCCTAGCGTCGTCCGGGTTAGGGAGGGCTTGGTCGGTAGGGATGTCCTTGTCTCATCGCGCACCAGCGACTCCTGTGGCGGGCCGGGCGCAGTGCGCGCTAACCAAGGTTGCCAGGTGCACGGTGTATCTTCCGACACATTGGTGCGGCTGGGTTGGATGCGCGCTGTGTTAAAGAAGCAGTGCGGCTGGTTGGGTTGTGTATCGGAGGACGCATGACTTTCAACCTTCGTCTCTCCCGAGTCCGTGCGGGAGTTGTAGCGATGAGACAAGATAGTAGCTACTACAACAATTGGATACCACAAAATTGGGGAGAAAAAAGGGGGTAAAATTAAAAAAAAAAAAGAAAGCCTTCCCAGAAGAGTGGAAGCTGTTATAGCAGCAAAGAGAGGACCAGCTCCATATTAATGTCCATGATTTGGGACTGAGATGTTTGACGAGTATGTGTCCACACAATTTTGGCCATGTAGTATATGTCAAGTCTAATGGTCATTTGAATAGATGAATAGACAGATCATTTAAGTTGGAGCTCATTATGGAAGGCGTTCTTTTGCTGCTGTCAACATGCTCCCGCACCACAAGCTTCCATTAATTCAAATGGCAATCACGTTCTCCCACCACAAGCGTGACAGTTTGTCTGGCGAGAGAGAGAGAGAGAGAGAGCAGATGGGTAAATAATGCTAGAATGGTGTGAAAGAAAAAAACAAGTAGATTTGTTTTTGTCAAAGCTGAGAGCGAGTGGAGAACCATGTGTGGTAGTTAACTTCATTAGCAGGAGGCAGTCCTCCTCCTTCCCACCATGCACTTCACAGCGAGCGCCACTGACATCCCGCGGGCTTACTGTCACACACACATCCTCAGTGTCTAAACGCTATCGAGTGGTGCATGAAGCAGAAAAGACAGGCGGTATTGGATTCTAACGCTTTAGATTAAACTGATCAATAAGGCCCATTTGAGTTCTGGTGAAGAGAGAGAGCGCTAGGGGAGAAAGCGAAAGAGAGCTCTGGGGTGGTTTGAGTGATGAAAAGAGAGATAAGAGAAGGAGAGAAGGACAGGCGTTCAGAAGGAGCGAGGGAAAAAGTGTGTGTGTTGGTAGAATGCTGTGCAGCTGCAGGGGTTGTGGGAGGGAACAGGTAGTAGGGGGGGGGGGGGGGCAAGGGAGTGTGTGTTTTATAGTACAGTGTGAACGTCAGTCAGTCAGTGAGTGAGTGAGGAGAGCTGCAGCAGGGTCCAGAACAGCAGGAAAAGAAAATCACTTCCAGCCTCTGATTTCCCCAGAGAGAAGGGAGAGAGAGGGGGATGAGGAGCAGTAGCGGGGAATGGACATTTGGCCTTGGCTATCAGTAGAGAGATACAACTAGTCTCATCTGCACCACTCCAGTCCTGTTACTAACCTTACTGCATCCCTTTCTACAAGTCACTCAATCTCTTGTATCTAATGTGTCTCTGAGGCTAGTTTTAAAACATAGGCTATTATAAGTATGAAATCATGATTAGAGCTGTGGAACAGACATTTCCTGAAGGAACAAACCCAGTTAACAATGTCAATAGAGGGAGATTAAGCCCGAAGGACTTATACCTTGTGACCAGAGTTTTACAGGCACAGTAAAATTAGACCACTGTCTGCAAGGGAATCAATGTAAGCTGTGTGTCTGTGTGTGTGTGTCCTGCTGTATTCCAAACGATTACATATTTCATTACCCCAAATCTACAAAACACTGGGTCAAAGCCAGGGGAGCAAACAAAACCAAACAGGGTGTGCATATGAGCAAAACGACCCTCCAATCCCCACCTAGAACCAGACACAAAAGCACATGCAAGATGGCAACACAAACACACAAACTCTCGATAACACACACAAGAAGCTACACATTAGAAGGTAAGCACACACAATCACAGGGCTCTGGCACAGCCCAGCAGCGGTGCAGGCTGATAGTATTGGTGCCTTATCCATGTAACCCTTGTGTAGTCTTAACATTCTGTATAGTCCCGTTGTCCTTAGGGTAAAAAATGACCCGCCTACACTGAACCTCTAAAATAAAGCAGCTTAAATTAACTTTAAACCCCAAATCTATTTTGCATGAAGAAACAACCTGTCATTCATCAAACTTTGTGAATATCAGGGATTTCCCTCTTCACAATGCAGAAAGACTGCATTTAATTAGTGGACACCACTCATTTTTATTACAACACACCTGTCATAATTGTTTTCTGTAGTAAAGTAGGTTTATTATTATTAAAAGGTACTGCATAGGTGTAAATATTCATTTTTTAGCAAGAGACAGCACTTGTATAGCCTAAGAAACTAGCAGAAATGTGCAGAAAGTAGTTTTGAATTCATTTTATTTAAGGGAAACAATAAGTTATTAACTTTTTTGGCACATAGTAATATATTCTTATATTACTGTACAATGAGGAATCAACTACAAAATACTAGTCTTCTCCCATTTGTTGAACCATTGCCCCGACCCACAAGGTGTATAAACAACAATGAGACAAAGCAAAATACGTGAAGAACATAAATCAATCAACTCTAATTAACATGTAGGACAGTATGCAAGTGTGTGTGCATGGACTTTACATATGTATTTCTCACATGTGCAGCACATAGTATTTGTTTTACAGTCCTTCTTTGTGGGGCAGAATTGGCATCTCCTCCTCTTGCCCCAGCTGTAGCCTCAGGTGGATCAGAACAAGATTCAGCCCCCTGAACAGCTTTCACAGGTGCTGCTGTGCGGGGGAGGCGGTCCCTTCTTTGAATGTGTGGGGTTTCCCAGCTGCTCCAGGAACACCCTCCTCTTGTTCCGCTTATCAGGCATCCAGGTAGGGTTGATCTTGTTCCATATCACAAAGGCATTGTATGAGGACACATCAATGATGTTATGGAAGATGATCAGGGGCCAGTCATCCACCTGTAAGTTACAATCACCTTGTCCAGGTTGTAGTCCAGGATGATAGCTGGCTTCCTGTCCTCACGATCAATGATCTCAGGGGTTTTGTGCAGTGAGGACCACATTACTGTTCCTATTTGGGAGTAAAGAAACTAGAGTGAAGGTGAAAGCAAACTTTGATGAGAAGGCCTCTCTCCCCCTTGTTGCGAGGAGTGCAGGTGGAGCTCAGGCTTATTCTTTCTAACTGTGCCAACCATGGTGATCTTCCTCTTCAGGAGCTGCTGGCTGAGTTCAATCAGTAGTACACAATCTCAATTTCTCATTGTGTGTGTATATATATGCACGCACAGCATAGATAGAGAAACCAACACAGAGAGACAACAGTGTTCCAGATGAAGGGGATTTGGGAACATGGTGAAACGGTTGGAGCTAATGAACGCTCTGTTTTTGTTCCGGACGTTGAGTTCCATGTGCGCCATTACAATCTTCTCCCTCCAAGAGTGTAGATACAAATTGACATGATATAGTTTGTCGTTAAAGTAGGACAAAAATAGCCAAATGACCCAGATTAGAAAAAGTCCAACTTTCACTCGTTTGAGTAAAACTGACAACCAGTCCCCTATACAACACACTACTTTTCATTGCCCTAGAATCTGGATGTTGATCATCTAGACAGAAATCGAATGCTATTCAAATTTACATATTATCCAAATTATATCCCAGCTACAGGCACACAAGCAGACTAGAGTCCATTGCAGATTATTCATGGGTTGCACATTGTTACAATATTGTTTTGAACATTCATTTTAGGACTGAATCCCGACAGAGTATTCTGAGCATTGTAAATGAGCATTGACGAAGATTATCAAAAGTGCATAACAGTGGCTTGGAAATACAATGACATTTTTCAAAAGGAGGCAAATATTTAGTATGAAAACCTTGTCATAATTTTGATGTTGCAGATTTGCTTTATATGCAGTATAACATTAGCTAGCTAGCTAAGATTGAGGGGAGACCATCGGATTTTAGCTAGCTGACGATAGCACTGCTAGCTATTTTGGACAAAATTTGCTAGCTAATGAAAACATTCCTATCTGTATAAAGTACATTTTATGACATAATAATGAGAGCAAAGTTGTTTCCTACGAAATATTTGCCTAATTTAGCAATGTCATCGTATTTCCAGGCGACTAGTGTAATTTAGACGAAACAGTCATGAGCCTCATTTCAGAATGACTGGGCTTATCACAAATTTTGGGCACCACTATGGCGGAAGACGACTTGAGAACGTTCATAACAGTGACGGAGGTGCACCCTACGAATACAGTGTATTTGTCTCGCGTTCACATGGATCAAATAGGGACAGTTGCCCCAGCAAAGATCCCATTCTCGCAGGAAATGCCATCCCTGTTGTATCACTCCTTCATGGCTGAATCCATGTAACACTGTCACAGTACTTCCATGCCTGACAAGTTCATAATCTCTCCAACACTACTGGGCTAGGAGACAACCAACCCTGGTGATATTCACACTGTTAAGATACAGTTGTCGGGTGCTGTAAGAAAACGAGAAAATAGAAGGTCCCTGGTACATCGAGAGCTGTCGTGGTAACACACACAGACTTCACAACAGAGAATAGATGTCCCTGGTACATCAGGCGTCTGTGGTGACACACAGTTCTCTAAAAGCACAGTGGGGGCTGGCACAGATGGCATTTAACAGGCAACTTTACAATTGTGCCCGCCATGTGCCACCCTCTGGGAGACACAGACAACATTAACGAGGCAGTGAAAGTCTGTTGTGCTGGGGGGTGCGCGTGAGAGAGACTGAGAGAAAAGGAGAGAAAGAGCATGAGAGAAAAGCAAAAGTAAATGCCTGCAGATGAGGTGTGAGTTTTTCATGCATGTAACTAGGCCTACCTCTTTCTTCCCATTTTGTTTGTAATCCCTTTCCCCCTCTCCTTCAGTCTCCCTCCCTACCCATTTTCCTCTCTCTCATCCATCGATCCAGGATTAATTTATTCTCCCTCTGATAGACACACCATCTGCATCCCGTTACAGTACCTTCAAATCATCTTAGAAGAATAAAACAAGCTCACCCCTTGAGCAAGATCAGTGTGCTCAGCACTGCTCACTGATAAAACAGGTGTGGATCAGATGAAACCGCATGCAAAATAGGGCTGGGAATTGCGATACTTTGATGCCGATATACAGTGCGTCAGAAAGTATTCAAACTAGAGTTGAAGTTGGAAGTTTACATGCACCTTTGCATGTAGAATCTTTGCCATCCAGAATCTCCTCCCAAGTCCAGTTTCCCAAGTATCGCTCGTCACCACACTGCTTGGTCCTTGGTCAGCTTTTATTTCTTTCATCACATTCCCAGTGGGTCAGAAGTTTACATAAACAATTTAAAAGACAATGCTACCAAATAGTGTAACTTGGGTAAAACGTTTCGTGTAGCCTTCCACAAGCTTCCCACAATAAGTTGGGTGAATTTCGGCCCAATCCTCCTGACAGAGCTGGTGTAACTGAGTCAGGTTTGAAGGCCTCCTTGCTCGCACACGCTTTTTCAGTTCTGCCCACAAATTTTCTATAGGATTCAGGTCAGGGCTTTGTGATGGCCACTCCAATACCTTGACTTTGTTGTCATTTTGCCACAACTTTGGAAGTATGCTTGAGGTCATTGTCCATTTGGAAGACCCATTTGCGACCAAGCTTTAACTTCCTGACTAATGTCTTGAGATGTTGCTTCAATATATCCACATAATTTTCTTGCCCCCATGAGGCCATCTATTTTGTGCATCAGTCCCTCCCCTGCAGCAAAGCACCCCCACAACATGCTGCCACCCCTGTGCCTCACAGTTGGGATGGTGATCTTCCAAACATAACAATGGTCATTATGGCCAAACAGTTCTATTTTTGTGTCATCAGACCAGAGGACATTTCTCCAAAAATAGATTTTGTCCCCATGTGTAGTTTCAAACCATAGTCTGGCTTTATTATGGCGGTTTTGTAGCAGTGGCTTCTTCCTTGCTGAGCCACCTTTCAGGTTATGTTGATATAGGACTCGTTTTACTGTGGATATAGATACTTGTTCTGGGATTGATTTGCACTTTTCGAACCAAAGAAAGTTCATCTCTAGGAGACAGAACGCAGTCTCCTTCCTGAGTGGTATGATGAGCGGTATGATGGCTGAGTGGTCCCATAGGTGTTTATACTTGAGTACTATTGTTCGTACAGATGAACGTGGTACCTTCAGGCTTTTGGAAATGGCTCCCAAGGATGAACCAGACTTGTGGAGGTCTACAATTTGTTTTCTGAGGTCTTGGCTGATTTCTTTTGATTTTCCCATGATGTCAAGCAAAGAGGCACTGAGTTTCAAGGTAAGCCTTGAAAATACATCCACAGGTACCTCCAATTGACTCAAATTATGTATATTAGCCTATCAGAAGATTCTAAAGCCAGGACATCATTTTCTGGAATTTTCCAAGCTGTTTAAAGCCACAGTCAGCTTAGTTTATGTAAACGTCTGACCCACTGGAATTGTGATACAGTGAGCGATAAGTTAAATAATCTGTCTGTAAACAATTGTTGGGAAAATTACTTTTGTCATGCACAAAGTAGATGTCCTATCGGACTTGCCAAAGCTATAAAATGTTAACAAGACATTTGTGGAGTGGTTGTAAAACGAGTTTTAATGTCTCCAACCTAAGTGTATGTACTCTTCCGAATTCAACTGTATGTACTGTGTTTTCAACTTGGCTAAGTTTCTCAGATATACAGAGAGTCTCACCCACCCACCCACTTGGTTGATGTAAGCACAATGCATACACTCGGTTTGCTAACAGAAGAGCTTGCGGCTGGCTGATGCTCAATTATGCTGTGCCAGTCAGAATTGAGAAATTTTACATGGAACACACAAACACAGTGAAGACAACAGCCAGATATGCATGAGCATCCATTTACAGTCAAACAAACCAAGAAATACACACATAACAACATGTACCCCCCCACACACACACGCAAACAATCAGGTATCTACACACACACACACACTAGAGCAACAGGTCAATTCAAACACAGTGAAGGGTTAGTTAATAATTAATAGTGTTTTTCCTGGACTGTCAGCTGCACTAGGAGAGTGGAGACTGCAGTGTGGGTGTGTGTGTGTTGTTCTCTCCTGTCATGCCGAACGCTCCCAGGCGAGGCCAGTGGCAGCAGCACTGACGTCAAACAGAGAGCTGAGCACAAGCCAGAGTCAGAGATATCCACCATCACTACAGCTCAGCAAACTGCACTAAGGTGCAATGACAGGGAATGGGTGCCCACTCCTGTATACTATTTGTACATCCCCTAGATACCCACAAAGCAGCATCTATCAAGACACTGCTGTCTACTCTTTTTACTGTCCTTTCTTTTCATTCTCTTCCCTCTGTTGTATGTCATGCACCAACACCACATTTAACCAGGCAAGTCAGTTAAGAACAAATTCTTATTTACAATGACAGCCTACTCCGGATGACGCTGGGCCAGTTGTGCGCCGCCTTATGGGACTCCCAATCACAGCCAGATGTGATGCAACCTGGATTCGAACCAGGGACCGCAGTGACATGTCTTGCACTGAGATGCAGTGCCTTAGACAGCTGTGCCACTTGGGAGCCTCCTTTGTTTCTTACCTCCCTTGTTCTTCCCTTCACTCCTGCCTCCATCAACCCCTTCCTCCCCAGATACCATCCCCCCCCCCCCCCCCATAGAGCTCGTACTCTATGGGGTGGAAAGGCTTTAATCTCCTCTCAGGTTGACAGGCCACTGCTCTTTGCATATCAGTGGAAAAAATCAATTGTGTGGATAACTGGAAATCAATAGGTGGGAGCATGCACTTGCACATGCAACTCACACTCACACATAGACAGACACACACAGCCATAAACAAACACACACACTGCCCCACCATATATCTGCTCCCTCACTTGTCCTCTATAATTGCTGCAGTGCCTGGGGATGCAGGGGTAACTATAGGTCATCACTGAGATAGTGATCTTACTGGGGCCAGGGAACATACACACGCACAGACTGACACACACAAATACATGCACAAACACAGTGACACACACAGACTGGGAGTGCCACACACACACACACACAGCCCGTGGACACCCTCTCTACACCCCAGTGGCTCCCTGTAGAGCCACTAGCTCACAGCACAATCCCACTACTGGCAGATTAGCCGCGATAGCATCACTGGCCCAGCAGTACAAACAAAAGCTCCCCTCTCTGTGCTCTGCCACGGGGCACTGCGCATGACTCACATACACTCGTAAGAGCCCACGTAAGAAAACACATATAGGTACACAGACACACAAGCATGAATGTAAATACACACTCTCGGTCATACACACACATCTTTACAGACAAGATGAATTCAATCTGTAAGTCAGTGAATGTGTTAATGGTGTGTAGAAGTTAGTGGTGGTAGAAATCAATCACATTGAAGACAATTATCTACGCAGACACCATTATCTACTTCACAGTAGGGTTCTTCATAAAATATTAACTCAGTTTGGCACTGTTCACACTTAAAACGTTCACAAGACCTTGAAGCTTAAATTTAGGTTGTATACCAGGTCATATTCTGGATTTAAAACCGATTTTGTGGTTGTAGAGATGAACAAATCTGCTCAATTAGGTTGTATTTATACATATCCCATTGGCACCAATGCATGTTTTATACAAAATCTGAGTTGCACAAATCAAGTTAGGATGTAGCCCTCTGATCATACACTACATGGCAAAGGTATGTGGACACTATTTCAGCCACACCCAATGCTGACACGTGTATAAAAATTGAGCACACAGCCATGCAATCTCCACAGACAAAACACTGGCAGTAGAATGGCCAGTATTGAAGAGCTCAGAACTTGACTGGCCAGCAAAGAGCCCAGACCGCAAACCCATCGAACACCTTCGGGATGAATTGGAACGCCGACGGACAGCCAGGCCTAATCGCCCAACATCAGTGCCCGATCTCACTAATACTTGTGGCTGAGTGAAAGCAAGTCCCTGCAGCAATGTTCCAACATCTAGTGGAAAGCCTTCCCAGAAGAGTGGAGGCTGTTATAGCAGCAAAGGTGGGACCAACTCCATATTAAACACCCTTGATTTTGGAATGAGATGGTTGACAACCAGGTGTCCACATACCTTTGGCCATGTAGTGTATATTATATACACTATGCTCGTGTGTACTGGTATGTCTGCTGGTACTAAGGCTATATGCTAGTGTGTGGTGGTATATCTAGCTGAACAACACATTTAGCCAACAAAGGGGTGATAGATTGATGACATCTGGAGGAGAGCAGAACAGCTAATGACTAGTGACGGAGTGGGATCCAGGAAGAGAAAATGTCAGTGTGAAAGTGTGTGGACTGTTTTGCATGCCGTTTTGCTGATGCCGTAAGATGCAAGAGCAGCATCGTGAGTCAATACTCCGAGACACCAGCCATAGAGGAGCAATCTGACACATTGAGAACCAGAGAGTAAGCAAAATTCACAGCAAAATACACATCTCGCACCCACACACACACACACCTTGGTTTTCACCCTAACACTAATATCAACTCTCTCCCTTGTACTGTCTCCCTTCATCTCATGTTCCACCTTATGGATGAAATTTGGATAGCCATCAAATTTGATTTACACGGAAACGGTGTTAAAACTTCACAGAATGATGGCCCAAGCCGTGTATTCAGTATAACCAATCATTTCAGCAGCACTCATATTCACACGACAGCCTGCTTAGCGTAGGTAGGCCCATCTGTGCATCTCAGTGCTCAGGGGATGTATATATCAGACATCTCAAAATAAGAGTGCTGATCTAGGTACCATGTAATCGTATTCATTGGGATCTACAAGACAAAACCGATCCTAAATAAGCACTCTTACTCTCAGATGCTTGAAACATTGGGCCCCAGGTGCTACAGTACAGTAGCAGAGTGTGAACTGTTTGGAGTCCTTCCAATCTATTACAGGTAAACTGGTTCGTTCAGCAGCAGGGAGACAGAGCATCCACCAACGGGTTATGCCTCACCCGGCTTAACACGATACACTTCATCACGGCACACATTTCTGGTCTCATCACCTCTCATCTTACAGAACACTTGCACCCCCAAACAAATGGACCTCTCAAGAGGTGCAATTGCACACTGACAGTGACAAGAGGGAGTTTTGCTTGTTTTTCCTCATCCTCGCTTGTTGGAAGAGTGTTAAAGAACTAAACTGTTTTTCTGGAGTTCTCAAAGTAAATTGCTTCTCAGAAGTTAGACAAACCGTTGCTTTGGAGTTAGAAAAGTAAAGTGTTTCCTTGTAAAGCGTTGTGTAGGGCGGTAGAACTAGGACGAAGTTAGGTAAGTTAGATAGGCCCGCCTATAGAAGAGGGGGAAATTCTAGACACTGGAGGAAGATGCTAGAAACCCTGTCATCAGCGGCACGCTGTTAGGTAAGAGTTTAAAAATAAGCACCCTCCATCAACCAACATATTGCAGACTGTGTGTCATGCACACAGAAGCAGCGGGCCAATGGGGATCCTAATAAATACAATATATATTAAAGAAGTGTTATGATGTCTGCTGAAAGACATTGTGATGACAGTAAAAATATATGCAGCTGTAAATGCAATGCATGATGCCAAACAATAATACATTTTAAAAAAGGTAGCAATAACCATTATGCCCAAAATATTTGATTGTTGTATTTTTAAACATAAGAACATTCATTCAATTCCAAAGCATGAAACAGTAGTCCTAAAAATATAATTCTCCATTGAACTAAAACTATTATTTTTTCTAAAGGCCAAGTCTACAATGACAGGCAGAGGTCATGTGCGTTCAGAAGCCGTTCATATCTTATAAAAGTGTAAGGGTGTCGAGCTCAGAAATGGCTATAGAAAAGCATAGGTATTCACTCTGCTGCCCATGTTCACTCAAATAGCACAAAGTAGTAAGTTGTGATTGCTCCTTTGCATGAGGGAGAAGTGTGGTAGAACTTTCTGTACAGTTTTATGAGTAGTCATTCTGTTAATCCTTCCTTCCCACAATTGTGTGTATGTGTGTGTGTGTAACAGACAGAAAAAGAATGAGCAAGAGAGAAAGAGAGAACAAGAGAGTAAGTCTAATATGCATGTAGTCTGGCGAGCGTTGACAGCGTGGCGAACAGCACACACTATCAGCCCTACTAGTCTTCATAGTGACCCCAGGAGGTGCAGTAGGAGAGTGAAATGTAGAGAAAAAAGGAGAAAGAGAGATTGAGTCAGACCAGGCATCACGCCCCTCAGGGGGAGAGGGACAATATAGCAATGATGTTGCTCTTACTGCTGGTGATTCTCAGATCCACCTCTACGCAGATGACACAATTCTGTATACATCCAGCCCTTCTTTGGACAAGTGCAAACAAACCTACAAATGAGCTTCAATGCCATACAACACTAGTTCCGAGGTCTCCAACTGCTTTTAAATGCAAGTAAAACTAAGAACATGCTCTTCAACCGATTGCCGCCCGCACCCTCCAGCCTGACTAGCATCACTACTCTGGACGGTTCTGACTTAGAATATGTGGACAACTACAAATACCTAGGTGTCTGGCTAGACTGTAAACTCTCCTTCCAGACTCACATTAAGCACCTTCAATTCTAAAATGGCTTCCTATTTCGCAACAAAGCATCCTTCACTCATTCTGCCAAACATACCCTCGTAAAACTGACTATAAGACCGATCCTTGACTTTGGTGATATAATTTACAAAATAGCCTCCAACACTCTACTCAATAAATTGGATGCAGTCTATCACAGTGCCATCCATTTTGTCACCAAAGCCCCATATACTACCCACCACTGCAACCTGTATGCTCTCGTTGGCTGGCCCGCACTACATATCCGTCGCCAAACCCACTGGCTCCAGGTCATCTATAAGTCTATGCTAGGTAAAGTCCCGCCTTATCTCAGCTCACCGGTCATCATAGCAACACCCACCTGTAGCAAGAGCTCCAGCAGGTCTATTTCACTGGTCATCCCCAAAGCCAAAACTTCCTTTGGCCGCCTTTCCTTCCAGTTCTCTGATGCCAATGACTGGAACGAATTGTAAAAAAATATAAAAATAAATTAAAATTAAAAATAAAATCACTGAAGCTGGAGTCTTATATCTCCCTCACTAACCTTAAGCATCAGCTGTCAGAGCAGCTTTCCGATCACTGTACACAGCCAATCTGTAAATAGCACACCCATCTACCTCATCCCAATATTGTTACTTATCCTGCTCTTTTGCACCCCAGTATCACTACTTGCACATCATCATCTGCACATCTGTCATTCCAGTGTTAATGCTAAATTGTAATTATTTCGCCTCCATGGCCAGTTTGCCTTACCTCCCTACTCTTCTACATTTGCACACACTGTACATCAATTTTTCTATTGTGTTATTGACTGTACATTTGTTTATCCCATGTGTAACTCTGTTGTTTTTGTCGCACTGCTTTGCTTTATATTGGCCAGGTCGCAGTTGTAAATGAGAACTTGTTCTTAAATGGCCTACCTGGTTAAATAAAAAATAAAATGGAGAATGGGTGGGTGGCCATGTGTGTGCACACACACACACACACACACACACACACACACACACACACACACACACACACACACACACACACACACACACACACACACACCAGTAATTCCAGGACTGCCAGTGAAGTCTAAGGCCTACTCTGAAAGTCTAACCATTTCTACTTGGGTTTTATGTTGCGTGACTGTTTCAAATGAAACTTCCCTATCGTCCAGGAAACTCTATTAATGTGTCTCTGACCACCAGCACCTCTAAGGCTGTGTCCACACTTGCAACAAACTTGCAAGACCTATGGGTCTTAGTCAAAAGTACTATACTATATAGGGAATATGGTGCCAATTGGGAAGCAGCCTCAAGGGCGCTCTAGCTGCTTACATCCTCCCCTTGGCAGTCTGGTTGTATGTGGACATTGTTCTTATTGACTCGAGAGTGGAGCTGCAGAGAATTGTTTTTCCTCCATTTGTTGCTCTGATTTCAGCCCAGAGTCTAGAAATGTCTCAATCCCCATGTCGCTTACCACTGCCATGTGGATAAGGAGCAGAGAGAAAGCTTAAAATACATAGCAAAAAAAAAAGAAAAGTCAACGAACCATAAACAATTAATACAAATGCACCTGTGGAACTGTCGTTAACTTCTTCGCGATAGGGGGCAGCATTTTCACTTTTGGATGAATAGCGTGCCCAGAGTAAACTGCCTCCTAATCAGTCCCAGATGCTAATATATTGCATAGTACTATTAGTATTGGATAGAAAACACTCTGAAGTTTCTACAACTGTTTGAATGATGTCTGTGAGTATAACAGAACTCATATGGCAGGCAAAAACCTGAGAAAAATCCAGAATCCAAATCCATATAGGAAGTGGGAAATCTGAGGTTTGAAGTTTTTGAACTCAGCCCCTATCAGAGGGATGTGGGTTATGTTGCACTTCCTAAGGCTTCCACTAGATGGCAACCATCTTTAGAACGTTGTTTCAGGCTTCTACTGTGAAGTGGGACCAGATGAGAGCTCTTTGAGTCAGTGGTCTGACAGAGAGCCACGCGCTGGTCAAATGCATTTCATATAAGAACGACATGCGTTCCATTGCTTTTCTACAGACAATGGAATTCTCCGGTTGGAACATTATTGAACATTTATGATAAAAACATCCTAAAGATTGATTCTATACTTAGTTTGACAAGTTCCTGTAATATAACTTTTTTAACTTTTTGTCCGACAGGACCTGAACGCGCTTTTGGATTTGTTTACCAAACGCCCTAACAAAAGAAGCTATTTGGACATAAATGATGGACATTATCGAACAAAACAAACATTTATTGTGGAACTGTGATTCCTGGGAGTGCATTCTGATGAAGATCATGAAAGGTAAGTGAATATTTATAATGCTTTTTTTGACTAATGTTGACTGCGCAAACATGGCAGATATTTCTTTTGGCTGGTTTGGGCTCCGGGTGCCATATTCAGATTATGCCTTTTCCATAAAGTTTTTTTAAATCTGACACAGCGGTTGCATTAAGGAGAAGTGTATCTAACGTTCCATGCATAACACTTGAATTTTAATCAACAGTTCAAATAAGTATTTCTGTGAATTCATGTGGCTCTCTGCACAATCACCGCATGTTTTAGAATTACTGAACGTAACGCGCCAATGTAAAATGAGATTTTTTTTATATAAATATGCACTTTATCGAACAAAACATACATGTATTGTGTAACATGAAGTCCTATAAGTGTCATCTGATGAAGATAATCAGGTTAGTGATTAATTCATCTATATTTTTGCTTTTTGTGACTCCTCTCTTCGGCTTGAAAAATGGCTGGGTTTTTCTGTGGCTTGGTGGTGACCTAACATAATAAATTGTGGAGCTTTTGCTGTAAAGCACTTTTGAAATCAGACACTGTGGCTGGATTAATGACAAGTGCATCTTTGCAATGGTGCCTAATACTTGTATGTTTGAGAAAATGTGATTTATGAGATTTCTGTTGATTTGTATTTGGCGCCCTGCAATTTCATTGGCTGTTGGTGAGGGGTTCCGCCAGTCCTTGACAGGTTAAGACACTAACAGCTTACAGATGGTCGGCAATTAAGGTCACAGTTATGAAAACTTAGGACACGAAAGAGGCCTTTCTACTGACTCTGAAAAACACCAAAAGAAAGATGCCCAGGGTCCTTGCTCATCTGCGTGAATGTGCCTTAGGCATGCTGCAAGGAGGCATGAGGACTCCAGATGTGGCCAGCAATGTCCGTACTGTGAGACCCCTAAAGACAGCGCTACAGGGAGACAGGACGGACAGCTGATCGTCCTCGCAGTGGCAGACCACATGTAACAACACCTGCACAGAATCGGTACAACAGAACATCACATCTGCGGGACAGGTACAGGATGGCAACAACAACTGCCGGAGTTACACCAGGAATGCACAATTCCTCCATCAGTGCTCAGACTGTCCGCAAAAGGCTGAGAGAGGCTGGACTGAGGGCTTGTAAGGCCTGTTCTAAGGCAGGTCCTCACCAGACATCACCGGCAACAATGTCGCCTATGGACACAAACCCACCATTGCTGGACCAGACAGGACTGGCAAAAAGTGCTCTTCACTGACGAGTCACAGTTTTGTCTCACCAGGGGTGATGGTTGGAATCGCGTTTATCGTCAAGTAATGAGCGTTACTCCCAGGCCTGTACTCTGGAGCGGGATCGATTTGGAAGTGGAGGGTCCGTCATGGTCTGGGGCAGTGTGTCACAGCATCATCGGACTGAGCTTGTTGTCATTGCAGTCAATCTCAATGCTGTGCGTTACAGTGAAGACATCCTCCTCCATCATGTGTTATCCTTCCTGCAGGCTCATCCTGACATGACCCTCCAGCATGACAATGCCACCAGCCATACTGCTCATTCTGTGTGTGATTTCCTGCAAGCCAGGAATGTCAGTGTTCTGCCATGGCCAGCGAAGTGCCCGGATCTCAATCCCATTGAGCACGTCTGGGATCTGTTGGGTCAGAGGGTGAGGGCTAGGGCCAAACCCCGCAAAATGGCCGGGAACTTGCAGGTGCCTTGGTGGAAGAGTGGGGTAACATCTCACAGAAAGAACTGGCAAATCTGGTGCAGTCCATGAAGAGGAGATGCACTGCAATACTTAATGCAGCTGGTGGCCACACCAGATACTGACTTACTTTTGATTTCGACCCCCCTTTGTTCAGGGACACATTATTCAATTTATGTTGGTCACATATCTGTGGAACTTGTTCAGTTCATTTGTTGAATCTTGTTATGTTCATACAAATATTTACACGTCAAGTTTGCTGAAAATAAACGCAGTTGACAGTGAGGACGTTTCTTTTTTTGCTGAGTTTATTTCCTTAAAAGCCACAGAAATTAAGGACTAGGGTCTAAATGCTAGTGCTGATCTAGGATCAGGTTCCATCTTATTATGATTTAAATTACACCTACTGAGACCCAGATGATTACATGGACAGTGCTCTATTCATGTCACTTTGTTGGTGAACTTCCCCTCACAAGTACCAATTGGACTGATCCTGTTATTTTGTCCAGATCAAGTTGCAACTGCCAGTCTTGGATATTCGACTGATCCTCCATTTTGGCTTTGTGTGTGTTTGTTGTGTTTGCTCAGTTGCTAAGCTGGCCCAGGTCGCTGTGGGGTTCTTTATACCAGTGCGTCAGTACAACAGCCATCAACAAGGGGCTTATGTGCAGGAGAGAGGTGTGGGCATGCACGGTATCCAAGACCCTTTGAAAGGCTTTTCTCTCTCTGTCTCACTCTCCTTCCCCTCCTCCATTATTTGAAAGTCAAATAATTTCAAACCTGCTTTAGTGGCTTGCACGTACACTTTATTGGCAAGACCACAAACATAAAAGTATCAGACAAATGAACATCAACTGGATACAGAAATAATTCAGTGGGCAGGATTCCAATCTGTTCTTTCTACTTTCTGGTTCTTAACTCCTGAGAATAGTCCTCAGGTGCACGTGTGCACAGACACACACAAACGCATATGCACACACACTCCTTCCCTGTGTTTGATAGTGTGTCATCTGAGGTAGTGTGTGTGCAAGTGCGTTTTTACAGATCCACAGATGATGCAATCTCTATTGCACGCCACACAGCCCTTTCCCACCAGGACAAAAGAAACAACTATATGAGAATGCGATTCATTCATTACAGCTCAGCGTTCAACACCATAGTGCCCTCAAAGCTCATCAATAAGCTAAGGACCCTGGGACTAAACACATCCCTCTGCAACTGAATCCTGGACTTCCTGATGGGCTGCCCCGAGATGGTAAGGGTAGGTAACAACACATCCGCTCACATTGATCCTCAACACATGGGCCCCTCAGGGGTGCGTGCTCAGTCCCCTCCTATTCAGTCATGACTGCATGGCCAGGCACGACTCCAACACCATCATTAAGTTTTCTGATGACACAACAGTGATCACTGACAAGACAGCCTATAGGGAGGAGGTCAGAGACATGGGTGTGTGGTGCCATGACAACAACCTCAACAACCTCAATGTGATCAAGACAAAGGAGATGATTGTCATCAACAGGGCTGCAGTGGAGCAGGTTGAGAGCTTCAAGTTCCTTGGTGTCCACATCACCAACAAACTAACATGGACCAAGCACACCAAGACAGTCGTGAAGAGGGCACGACAAAACCTATTCCCCCTCGGGAGACTGAAAAGATTTGGCATGGGTTCTCAGATCCTCAAAAGGTTCCACAGCTGCACCAGAGAGCATCCTGCGTCACTGCCTGGTGTGCAACTGCTTGGTCTCCGACCGCAAGGCACTACATAGGGTAGTGAGAATGGCCCAGTACATCACTGGGGCTAAGCGTCCTGCCATGCAAGACCTCTATACCAGGCGGTGTCAGAGGAAGGCCCTAAAAATTGTCAAAGACTCTAGCTACCCTAGTCATAGACTGTTCTCTCTGCTACAGCACAGCAAGCGGTACCGGAGCGACAAGTCTAGGTCCAAGAGGCTTCTAAACAGCTTCTACACCCAAGCCATAAGACTCCTGAACCCCTAATCAAATGGCTACCCAGATTATTTGCATTGCTCCCCCTTTTACACCGCTGCTCCTCTCTGTTATCATCTATGCATATACCTCAACTAACATATTACCTCAACTAACCGGTGCCCCTGCACATTGACTATGTACCGGTACCCCCCTGAATAGTCTCGCTATTGTTATTTTACCGCTGCTCTTTAACTACTTGTTACTTTTATTTCTTATTCTTACCCGTATTTCTTTCAACTGCATTGTTGGTTAGGGGCTCGTAAGTAAGCATTTCACTGTAAGGTTGTATGTATCCTGTTGTATTCGGCACATATTATTACCAACATATTCAAATAATAATTGACATTTTCATTATGTTATTTTGATTTATTTATTCATACCATTTCATCCTTCCACAAGATAGTCCCGAAACAAATCTAGGGTTGCTACCCAAGCCGGCTGGTCGTTCGGTTGCCAGAGACGCGACCCAGTCGTTCAGACTTTTTGTTCTGTATCTATAGACGCAACCCAGTCGTTCTGGCTGGCAATGTTCTTATCCCTTGCTTGGTAGCTAGCCCTCAACGGCTAACTTACAGTCACGTCAATAACAGCAAAGTAGCTGCATTTGCTTAAGCTGTTTTCTAGTTACATTTATTTGGATACATCCATAGCAATGATGCACTATTTTGCCTGGCATAGGAAATGTGCTCTCATCAGGACACTGTTGTTCAGAAGAGCTAGCCAACAACACAACTAACACAATCACTTCAAACTGAAGCTGGAAAGACAGCAACCTAGCTGCACTTCATTTGACCTGTTTTCTATTCTACTTTTAAAGATGCACAATCGAGAGCATCCTGTCGGGCTGTATCACCGCCTGGTACGACAACTGCTCCGCCCACAATCGTAAGGCTCTCCAGAGGGTAGTACGGTCTGCACAATGCATCTCCAGGGGCAAACTACCTGCCCTCCAGAACACCTACATCACCCAATGTCACAGGAATGCCAAAAAGATCATCAAGGACAACAACCACCTGAGCCACTGCCTGTTCACACTGCTACCATAAAGAGTGCGAGGTCAGTACAGGTGCATCAAAGCTGTGACCAAGAGACTGAAAAACAGCTTCTATCTCAAGGCCATCAGACTGTTAAAACAGCCATCACTAACATTGAGTAGCTGCTGCCAACATACAGACCCAAATCTCTAGCCACTTTAATAATTAAATGTATCACTAGTCACTTTAAACAATGCCACTTTATATAATGTTAACATACCCTACATTACTCATCTCATATGTGTATATACTGTACTCTATACCATCTAATGCATCTTGCCTATGCCGCACGACCATCGCTCATTAATATATTTATATGGGTTTTTTTATTTTTTATTTCACCTTTATTTAACCAATTAGGCAAGTTGAGAGCAAGTTCTCATTTACAATTGCGACCAGGCCAAGATAAAGCAAAGCAGTTCGACACATACAACAACACAGAGTTACACATGGAGTAAAACAAACATACAGTCAATATTCCAGTAGAAAAATAAGTTCATACACGATGTGAGCAAATTAGGTGAGATAAGGGAGGTAAAGGCAACAAAAAAAAAGGACATGGTGGCAAAGTAAACACAATACAGCAAGTAAAACACTGGAATGGTAGATTTGCAGTGGAAGAATGTGCAAAGTAGAAATATAAATAATGGAGTGCAAAGGAGCAAAATAAATAAATACAGTAGAGGAAGAGGTAGTTTGGGTTAAATTATAGATGGGCTATGTACAGGTGCAGTAATCTGAGCTGCTCTGACAGCTGGTGCTTAAAGCTAGTGAGGGAGATAAGTGTTTCCAGTTTCAGAGATATTTGTACTTCGTTCCAATCATTGCCATCAGAGAACTGGAAGGAGAGGTGGCCAAAGGAAGAATTGGTTTTGGGGGTGACCAGAGAGATATACCTGCTGGAGCTCGAGCTACAGGTGGGTGCTGCTATGGTGACCAGCGAGATGAGATAAGGGGGGACTTTACCTAGCAGGGTCTTGTCGATGACCTGGAGCCAGTGGGTTTGGCGACGAGTATTAAGCGAGGGGCAGCCAACGAGAGCGTACAGGTCGCAGTGCTGGGTAGTATATGGGGCTTTGGTGACAAAACAGATGGCACTGTGATAGACTGCATCCAATTTATTGAGTAGGGTATTAGAGGCTATTTTGTAAATGACATCGCCGAAGTCGAGAATCGGTAGGATGGTAGGATGGTCAGTTTTGTATATATTTATATGTACTAGAGGTCAACCGATTCAATCGGCATTAGGGCCGATTTCAAGATTTTATAACAATCGGTAATCGGTATTTTTTGGATGCCGAATACATTTGCAATCCACAAGAAGACTGAATACGCGAGTGCAGCAAGGAGCCATGACAAGTTGCTAGCAAGCATTAAACTTATCTTAGACTAGGAATAGATTGTCCACCATCTATGCATTATCCAGACAGAAAAGAGATATAGGCAAAAGAACATTTCGATTTAGAACAATACAGAAATGGAATAAATTAACTGAGCAAATTAGAAACCTTTCAATATATAAATGTAAACATTATTTTTAAAACAATTTAAATATAGTTTATAGAAATGTTGTGGGACTATAGTAGATGAAGAATCAATATTTTTAGATTGAGTATTTATTGGGTCATTATGCTAGTATATTATGTTTGTAATAGTGTGTTATATGTGAAAGTGTGTTTGTATTATAAATTGTATTTTTAATGTTTAAGGACTCTTGAAAGATTAGCCCAAATGGGGACTACAAGAGGTCCAAATCAAATCAATCAATCTTATAAAAAACAATCAATCTTAACATAATCACTAGTTATCTACACATGGTTGATGATATTGCTAGGTTAACTAGCTTGTCCTGCGTTGAATATAATCAATGCGTTGCCTGTTCATTTATCATCGAATCACAGCCTACTTCAACTTTGCCAAATGGGTGATGATTTAACAAAAGTGCACAATCATTGCACCAATGTACCCAACCTTAAACATCAATGTATTTCTTAAAATCAATACACAAGTATAATTTTTAAAAGCAGCATATTTAGTTAAGAAATTCATGTTAGCAGGCAATATTAACTAGGGAAATTTTACATAATTATGACATAACATTGAAGGTTGTGCAATGTAACAGCAATATTTAGACTTAGGGTTGCCACCCGTTTCACTGAAAGAATAAACGTTTTGTTATCGAAATGATAGTTTCCAGATTTGACCATATTAATGACCTAAGGCTCGTATTTATGTGTGTTTATTATATTATAATTAAGTCAATGATTTGATAGAGCAGTCTGACTGAGCAGTGGTAGGCAGCAGCAGGCTCGTAACCATTCATTCAAACAGCACTTTCCTGCATTTGCCAGCATCTCTTCGCAATGCTTGAAGCACAGCGCTGTTTATGACTTCAAGCCTAACTCCCGAGATTAGGCTGGCAATACTATAGTGCCTATAAGAACATCCAATAGTCAAAGGTAGATGAAATACAAATGGTATAGAGAGAAAGAGTCCTATAATTCTTATAATAACTACAACCTAAAACTTCTTAACCGTTAATATTGAAGACTCATGTTAAAAGGAACCACCAGCTTTCATATGTTCTCATGTTCTGAGCATGGAAATTAAATGTTAGCTTTTTTTACATGGCACATATTGCACTTTTACTTTCTTCTCCAACACTGTGTATTTGCATTATTTAAACCAAATTGAACAGGTTTCATTATTTATTTGAGACTCAATTGATTTTATTTATGTATTATATTAAGTTCAAATAAAAGTGTTTATTCAGTATTGCTGTAATTGTCATTATATATATATATATATACTGCTCAAAAAAAGGGAACACTTAAACACCACAATGTAACTCCAGGTCAATCACACTTCTGTGAAATCAAATTGACCACTTAGGAAGCAACACTGAATGACAATAAATTGCACATGCTGTTGTGCAAATGGAATAGACAACAGGTGGAAATTATAGGCAATTAGCAAGACACCCCCAATAAAGGAGTGGTTCTGCAGGTGGTGACCACAGACCACTTCTCAGTTCCTATGCTTCCTGGCTGATGTTTTGGTCACTTTTGAATGCTGGCGGTGCTTTCACTCTAGTGGTAGCATGAGACGGAGTCTACAACCCACACGAGTGGCTCAGGTAGTGCAGCTCATCCAGGATGGCACATCAATGCGAGCTGTGGCAAGAAGGTTTGCTGTGTCTGTCAGCGTAGTGTCCAGAGCATGGAGGCGCTACCAGGAGACAGGCCAGTACATCAGGAGACGTGGAGGAGGCCGTAGGAGGGCAACAACCCAGCAGCAGGACCGCTACCTCCGCCTTTGTACAAGGAGGAGCAGGAGGAACACTGCCAGAGCCCCGCAAAATGACCTCCAGCAGGCCACAAATGTGCATGTGTCTGTTCAAACGATCAGAAACAGACTCCATGAGGGTGGCATGAGGGACCGACGTCCACAGGTGGGGAGCCCAACACCGTGCAGGACGTTTGGCATTTGCCAGAGAACACCACGATTGGCAAATTCGCCACTGGCGCCCTTTGCTCTTCACAGATGAAAGCAGGTTCACACTGAGCACATGTGACAGACGTGACAGTCTGAAGACGCCGTGGAGAACGTTCTGCTGCCTGCAACATCCTCCAGCATGACCGGTTTGGCAGTGGGTCAGTCATGGTGTGGGGTGGCATTTCTTTGGGGGGCCGCACAGCCCTCCATGTGCTCGCCAGAGGTAGCCTGACTGCCATTAGGTACCGAGATGAGATCCTCAGACCCCTTGTAAGACCATATGCTGGTGCAGTTGGCCCTGGGTTCCTCCTAATGCAAGACAATGCTAGACCTCATGTGGCTGGAGTGTGTCAGCAGTTCCTGCAAGAGGAAGGCATTGATGCTATGGACTGGCCCGCCCGTTCCCCAGACCGGAATCCAATTGAGCACATCTGGGACATCATGTCTCGCTCCATCCACCACAGACTGTCCAGGAGTTGGCAGATGCTTTAGTCCAGGTCTGAGAGGAGATCCCTCAGGAGACCATCCGCCACCTCATCAGGAGCATGCCCAGGCGTTGTAGGGAAGTCATACAGGCACGTGGAGGCCACACACACGACTGAGCCTCATTTGGTCTTGTTTTAAGGACATTACATCAAAGTTGGATCAGCCTGTAGTGTGGTTTTCCACTTTAATTTTGAGTGTGACTCCAAATCCAGACCTCCATGGGTTGATACATTTTGATTTCCATTGATAATTTGTGTGATTTTGTTGTCAGCACATTAAACTATGTAAAGAAAAAAGTATTTAATAATAATTGTTCATTCATTCAGATCTAGGATGTGTTATTTTAGTGTTCCCTTTATTTTTTTGAGCAGTGTATATATATATATATATATACATATACATATATATATATATATATATATATATATATATATATATATAAATATATACAAATAAATAAAAATTGGCATCGGCTTTTTAGGCCTTCCAATAATCGGCATCGGTGTTGAAAAATCATAATCGGTCAACCTCTAACATGTACATATTCTTATTCATCCCTTTACACTTGTAAGGTAGTTGTTGTGAAATTGTTAGATTACTTGTTTGATATTACTGCACTGTCAGAACTAGAAGCATGAGCATTAACATCTGCTAGCCACGTGTATGTGACCAATAAAATTGTATTTTATTTATTGATAGTTCTTTTGGCTGATTAATCGGCATCGGCTTTTTAGGCCTTCCAATAATCGGCATCGTTGTTGAAAAATCATAATCGGTCAACCTCTAATATGTACATATATCCATAAAAATTTAATTCTGCTGATTCATGATTTCGACTAGCTGAGAAAATCTGCCTGCCTGTCTGTCTCATCCCGACACTAAATGTTAATGTCTAAAGGAAATGTGAGATAATATCTAGATGTTTTATAGTAAGATCAAGTTTATAAATTGCCTGGCTGGGCTGATGAGACAGTGGATTGCGCAGGCATTTTAACATCATAGATTTTTCCCGGTGTTAACTTATGGAATAGACACCGACTGGAATGCGCTTTTAACCAATCAGCATTAGACCCTTCCGTTGTATAAACAGGGAAAAACACATAGCTTGCAGAACTAGCACCTGAAGGAGAGGGGGAAGTCAGGTATGTCTACAAAGCTAATCTGTCAGGTGTCTCAGTGGCATGCTAGGGCCCAGGTGCATTCTACCAAGAAGAAACACACACACACAGACAGAGCGAGAGAGAGAGAGAGACACAGACAGATAGAGACAGGCAGAGAGAGAGAGAGACAGGCAGAGAGAGAGAAACAGGCAGAGAGAGAGAGAGAGGCAGAGAGAGAGAAACAGGCAGAGAGAGAGAGAGAGAGAGAGAGAGAGAGGCAGAGAGAGAGAGACAGGCATACAGAGAGAGACAGACAGTGAAGCACAGACACAGAGAGAGACATACAGAGAGAGAGAGAGATGCAGACAGAGAGACACAAACACAGAGGCAAAGACAGAGAGAGAGACAGAGACAGATGAACAGAGAGAGAGAGAGAGAGAGAAACAGACAGACACAGAGAGAGAGAGAGAAACAGACAGACACCGAGAGAGAGAGAGACAAAGACAGAGAGAGACAGACAGACAGAGAGAGGGAGAGAGACCGAAACAGACAGAGAGACAGAAACAGAGAGAGAGACAAACCGAGAGAGAGAGAGACAAAGACAAACCGAGAGAGAGAGAAAGACAAACCGAGAGAGAGAGAGAGAGAGAGACAAAGACAAACCGAGAGAGAGTCACAGACAGACAGACACAGAGAGAGAGAGACAGATGAGAAAGAGAGACAGAAAGACAGAGACAGACAGACACAGAGACAGACAGACAGACAGACGAGACAGACAGACACAGAGAGAGAGACTCCGACAGACACAAAGAGAGAGCAAGAGAGAGAGAGAGACAGAGAGACACAGACAGAGACAGACAGGGGCATAGAGAGACACAGACAGAGAGACACAGAGGAACAGAGAGAGAGAGACAGACAGACAGATAGGCAGAGACAGATGAGACACAGAGAGAGAGACTCCGACAGACACAAAGAGAGAGCAAGAGAGAGAGAGAGACAGAGGCACAGACTGAGAGAGCAGACAGACACACAGAGAGAGAGGGAGACAGAGAGCGAGAGACAGACAGACACAGATACAGAGAGAGACAGACAGAGGCAGACAGAGAGACATACAGAGGCACAGACAGAGGCACAGATAGAGAAAGAGACAGAGAGAGACAGATACACAGACATAGGCAAAAAACAGACAGAGAGAAGACCAAGACAGATGAACAGAGAGAGAGAGAGACAGAGAGAAACACAGAGGCAGACAGACAGATACATAAACAGAGAGAGCAGACACACATAAAGACAGAGACAGACAGACACAGAGTCAGACAGACAAACAGACAGACAAGAGACAGACAGAGGAACAGAGAGAGCGAGACAGAGAGACACAGACAGAGAGACAGACATAGACACCGACAGAGGAACAGAGAGAGAGAGAGACAAACGAGACACAGAGAGAGAGACTCTGACAGAAACACAGAGAGAGCAAGAGAGACAGACAGACAGAGACGGACACAGATACACAGAGAGAGGCAGACAGAGAGGCATTCAGACAGACAGAGAGGCAGACAGAGAGGCATACAGACAGACAGGCAGAGAGGCAGAGAGGCAGAGGCAGACACCATCACAGACACAGAGGCACAGACAGAGAGAGACACAGACATATGCACAAAAACAGACAGAGAGAAGACCAAGACAGATGAACAGAGAGACAGAGAGAAACAGAGGCAGACAGACAGATAAACAGAGAGAGCAGACACACAGAGAGAGAGAGAGAGAGAGAGAGAGAGAAACATTCCATCACACAGCTCTACAATGTCAAGAGATGAAACCAGAGAAGAGTCCCCTCAGCCAGCTGGTTCTGAGGCTCAGTTTACAAACCCAAACCAACCCCATAGAGCCTCAGGACAGCACTCATAAAATCTGGCCCAACCAAATCATCACAAAACAAAAAGAAGAATATATCACCTATTGGAAAGACACAAAAAATCCTAATCACAAAAAAGTAAACTTCAATGCTATTTGGCTCTAAACAGACAGTAATTGGTGGAAGACTATCTGACCACTGTGACTGATAGAAAACTGAGGAAAACATTGACTAGGTACAGACTCAGTGAGCACAGTCTGGCTAGAGAGACCGGTCATCACAGACAAACCTGATGCCCAGAGAGGACAGGCTGTGCTCACTCTGCTCCAGGGGAGAGGTAGAGACAGAGCTGCATTTCCTATTACACTGTGACAAATACTCAGACCTAAGGCAATATTTATTTCCCAAAATTATAATTCAATACAAAGATTTTGAAACTATAAAAGATGAAGAAAAAAATCAAATATTTATTGGGTGAAAAGCCAAACATTTTTGGCAGCCAAGTTTTGGCAGCCAAATATGTGTCCTCCTGCCACAACCTGAGGGACAGCAAGTGAAAAGTGCAATGTAATGTCAATATTATTTCCCATTTTGTATTGTCTTTCATACCATGTCATGTGTCTTCTCAGTCATGCTGACACTGGTCTACTACCATTGCTTTAATGTATTGTTGTTCTCATTAATATTGTTGTTGTTAATGGTAATCCCATGTCCACTACTACTATTATTATTGCTGTTGGTCCCACCATTTATGTATTTATGTATTTATATATCTATACTTTGACAATGTGAGTAATAATGAACTTGCCATGTCAATAAAGTCAATAGAATTGAAATTGAGAGAGAGAGAGAGACAGAGAAAGAGACAGAGAGAGAACGAGAGAGAAAGAGATCTAAACAAGAGGACTTAGCGATACAAATTGGTGACATATGGACAACACATTTTAAAACACTCTACAACACCTTTCAAATTGACACAAACACAGAACAACGCCAAATTCATGAGAAGTTGAATGGATTAGAAAAAGCTATAAAGGACAATCAAAATCCATTGGATTGGAAACTTCAGGCTCTGAAATTTAAAAAAGCATGCGGACCTGATGGCATCCTAAATGAGATGCTCAAACTCACTAGTGCAAAATTTCAATTGGCTATATTAAACTGTTTAATTTGATCCTGAGTGTAGGTTATTTCCCTGACATCTGGAATCTAGGACTCATAACCCCAATCTTTAAAAATGGAGACAAATTTGACCCTAACAATTACAGAGGCATTTCTGTGAACAGTAACCTGGGGAAGGTTTTCTGTAGTATTATAAATGTAAGAGTTCTAAACGTCCTTAATAAGCACAATGTCTTGAGTAAAAGCCCAATTGGATTTATACCAAAACATCGCACAACTGATCATATTTACACCCTACACACCCTGATTGATAAACATGTCCACCAAAATAATACCAAAATATAATCTTGCTTTATCGACTTCCAAAAAGCATTTGATTCTATTTGGCATACAGGACTGTTCTACAAAGTTATTGAAAGTGGTGTAGGGGGTAAAAAATATGACATAATTAAATCAATGTATACTGGCAATCCGTGCAGCATTAAAATTGTCAAGAAAAAAACAGAACTCTTTAACCAGGGGCGCGGCCTTTGTCAAGGTTGCAATCTGAGCCCTGCACTCTTCAATATTTACATCAACGAATTGGCCACAATTCTAGAAAAATCCTCAGCCTCTGGTGTTAGTCTCCACAATTCAGAAGTTAAATGCCTGTTCTTCGCAAATTACCTATGCCTGCTATCACCCACAGCACATGGCCTACAGCAGAGCCTGGACCTGCTTAGAGCAGTACTGCCAGACCTGGGCCCTGGCAGTAAAACCCCCAAAAAACTAAAATAATGATTTTCCAGAGAAGATCTAGATCTCAGGGAATTAGACCAAAGTTCTCAGTTGGTACAAAATATATAAAGTACTGCACACACTACAATTACTTAGGCTTAAAAATAAGTTCAAGTGGACACCTAAATGAGGCAGTGAATGAACTGAGAGAGAAAGCATGCAAGGCATTCTGCACCATTAAAAAGCCAATTCAAATTGAAATACTTACTCAAATTTGGCTAAAACGAATTTAATATGTCATTGAACCAATTGCACTTTATGGCAGCGAGGTGTGGGGTCCACTTGCAAAACAAGATTTAATGAAATGGGACAAACACCCCATTGAAACCCTGCATGCAGAGTTCTGTAAGATTTTCCTACATGTCCAGAGGAAAACTACAAACAATGCATGCAGGGCAGAATTAGGCCAATATCCACTAATAATAAAAACTCAAAAAAGAGCAATTAAGTTTTGGAAACATCTAAAATACAGTGACCCCCTCTCATATCATTACCAAGCCCTGCAATGCCAAGAGCTGAGCAAAGAAGATAGTCCCCTCATCCAGCTGGTCCTGAGTTCACAAACCTGTTCTACTAACACACTGAAGCCTCAGGACCAGAACATCCAATCAATCAGGATAAACCAAATTACATCACAGTCAAAACAAAACTATATTACTTATTGGTAAACACAAGTACAAACACAAAGCAAAATGCAGTGCAATCTGGCCCTAAATTGACAGTACACTGTGGCTAAATATTTGACCATGGTTACTGATCAAAACCTTAGAAAAACCTTGACAAAGTACAGGCTCAGTGAGCACAGCCTTGCCATTGAGAAGGGTAGACACAGGAAAACCTGGCTCCCTGTAGAGGAAAGGCTGTGCAACCACTGCACAACAGCAGAGCCTGAGACGGAGCTGCATTTCCTGACAAAATGTCAAAAATATGAAACAATTAGAGTGTCATTTCCCCAAATTTGAAACCCTTTCAAAGACCTCTTTGATGAGAGTAGGCTACCCGTCCTGTTGGGGGAGGACGCAGAGAGCTGTGGGTTGGCAGCGCACTACATTGCTGCCTGCCATAAGTTGAGCGACAGTGTCTGACAGACCATGTATGCTTATTGTTGAATGTATGGTCACTTTATGGTTATTGTTGTTACTGTTGTCCCGTTGACAATTTTGATTCTCATTTTTATATTGTAAATATTGAAAATAAGCTTTGGCAATATGTACATTGTTACTTCATGCCAATAAAGCAAATTGAATTGAGAGACAGAGAGACAGAAAGAGAGAGACAGAGAGAGAGAAAGACACACACACAGAGACACAGACAGACATAGGCAAAGAAACAGACAGACACAGAGAAAGACAGAGAAAACCTCTCCCAACGTTGAGAACCAATCAGTGATCAGTTCAATCATCCCGACCAACATGGGACACAGTAAAAACAGATGTGCCAGAGATTCAGACTCAGCACAGAATGGACACCCCTCCCCAACAGTAGGGTCCACGTGTACCAGATGCATGTTGGTGGCTATAGCTCCATGTATTATCCTCCATTGGAGGTCAGCTGTCCTCTTATCAATAGGCAGTTTGTATAATGATCGCCAACAGCCTTTTGGAGAGGCACCTGGACCAAGCACACCCGCCCACCTCGTCGATTTTACCCCTTCCAGGGAAGAGGCATGGGACACCTTTACACATATTCTGTACATGGCCTTCTTTCCCACCTCCTTGAACTCCCCCAGCTCCGGGGTATCGAAGGAAAGCAGCATCCCCACATCCTCCTCGAATGCCCCCATGGCAGCACTATGACCCAGCTTGGTACACCCCACGCCTAACAGGCATGAACGTATGCTAGCTGAACCCAGAACACGGGACTGGATGGCAGTGTTGTTAAAAAGAGGCTCTTCAAAAAGACAGCTGGAGCAGCACCCATTTCCACCTTGACAGTCTGGCACACACTTTCTCCGCTACACCCTCCCAGTTCATTTTCTGACAGACATTGGAGCCTAGAAAACCCCCCAAAGTCTTCATCCCATCTCTGCCCCACTGGAGTTCCCCTGGTAACCGTGGAGCGGACCCCGTTTGAAGCCGACCTGCCCTCAGCGCTTCACTCTTTCCCCAATTGACTCTAGCTGAGGAGGCCCCCTCATACACCTTTAAAGCGTTTGAGAGAACCTTAACATCCTCACCCCCTGTAATAAAAACTGTCACGTCATCTGCATACGCAGACAGTGCTATCATGGCATCCTTCATTACACCTGGCAGAGAAACCAGTAAGCTTCACTCTTAAAAAACAAAGCATTGGTTCAATCACCAGACTATATAACTGCCCTGAAATTGGGCATCCCTGCCTGATGCCCCTTTGGACAGGGATAGGGCAACTCAAACCTTCACTATACACGAGGCCCCAGCATACAGTAAATTCATCCAAGACAAAAAAACATCCCCAAACCCAAAGGCTTTCATTGTTTTAAACAAGTACTGGTGATCCACACGATCAAAAGCCTTCTCCTGATCCAAAGAAAAATAAACCCACATTTACATCAGACAGTTTACAAATGTCTAAAACATCTCTTATCAGAAACAAGTTGTCAACATTAGAGCGATCAGGTATACAGTAGGACTGGTCCTTGTGGATCAACAATCCCAGATACTCTTTCAACCTGTTTGAGAGACATTTAGAAAGAATGTTGTATTCAGCGCACAGCAAAGCAACAGGTCTCCAATTTTTTATGAGAGCCAAATACCCCTTTTTTGGCAACAGTGAAAGCACCGCACGTTGACAGGATACAGGAAGAAAACCCTCATGAAAAAATTCACACACCACTTCATAAAAATCCTCCCCAGTAGACCCCCAAAAGTGCTTATAAAACTCATATGGTAAACCATCGATGCCAAGGGCTCGGCCAGATGAGAGCTGCATAACTGCTGTGGACAGCTCTTGCAGTGGAATGTCAGAGTCCAATGCGACTCTCTGCTCAGGTCCCAATTGAGGAAGACCGTGTAACAACTGTTCAGTACACAGAGAGTCACAATCCTCCGCCTTATAGAGGGCCGAGTAGAAATCCACGGCATGTTGACGCATTTCAATGTCATCCGTGGTCACCTTCCCATCAGGTAGACGAAGGCAGACCATCTGTTTACGTTGCAATGTCGACTGTCCTAGGTTTTTTTTTTTAAAGCGCTAGGAGCATCCATATCCTTGAGGGAAGCAAAACGAGACCTAATCAAGGCACCCTTCACTCTTTCATGCAGAAATGACCTCAGTTCATGTCTCTTGTCCTGTAAGTTCATGACTAGTCCAGGGTCGTTCTGAGTGAGCAGCTTCAATTCAATAGATTTGAGGTCCTGTTCACGGGCCTTGATAGTCTCTTTAACTTCAATTTGAGACAGAGCAGTATACTGTTGACAAAATACTCATATTTGGGCCTTCCCAACCTCAAACCATTGTCTCAAGGACTCAAAATTCCCTTTTATAACCCTCAATTTTCCCAAAACAACAAAAACCTTTTACAAAACATGACATCATGTAACAATTTAACATTAAAATACCAGTAAGGTGATGACCTTCGTGGACAGGACAAGTGAATATCAACAGTAACAATATGATGATCAGAGAAACCCACAAGAGTAATGTCACACCTTCCAAACCTACTACAGTATTGCTCAGATACTTACAACCTGTCTAACCTTGCTGCACTTAATTTTTAGCCATGTGTACTGCCTAACTTTTGCATTCCTTACTCTCCACATATCAGAAAGCTCAAACTCAGTTAATAGGCCAGACAGGCTGACCGCAGGTGAGGTTCTTCAGCGGTGCGATCAACCGTAAAATCCACTGTACAGTTCCAGTCACCCCCTAAAACCATACACCCCTCTTGATCACACTGTCTTAAGGTTTCCTTTATTTGATCAAATATAGCAATACGCTCTGTACCCTCATTAGGAGCATAAACATTAAAAAAAAAAAAACATAACATCCACCTTGACCAATAAAACCCGACCCTTGACAATCTCTGTTGTAGATACCACAGTCGCCCCTAAACCTGAGGAAAAAAAGATTGCCACCCCAGCACTGAAATTAGTAGCATGACTGCCAATTTGACAGATTTCCCAAAAGTCTGATCCAGAAACTAATTTACCTCCTCTAGATCATAAACTGAGTCTTCACCAGCAGCTATCATATCAAAAGAGATATCCATATCCTTCTCCTGATCCTCAGCTGAGACCACAGACAACTGACTCCCCTCTACCACATCCCTTTCAACACTCCCCACTTGCACCTCATCACTCGTACCAGGCATCTCCTCCACTACCTGGGAGACTAGCCCCACCTGAACCTCATTACTCATAGTGGGCATCTCCTCCACTACCTGGGAGCCTAGCTCCACATGAACCCCAGCATTCGTAGTGGGCATCTCCTCCACAACCTGGGAGCCTAGCTCCACATGAAAACTCTCCTGTACCTCATTACTCGTAGAATTGAATTGAAAATTGAGAGCCAGAGAGAGAAAGAGAGACAGACAGAGAGAGAGAGAGAGAGAGAGAGAGAGAGACAGAGACAAACAGAGACAGGAGAGAGAGGGAGACAGACAGATGTGTAATGTATATGTGAGTGGTAGCTGGCAAGAGAGAGAGAGACCAACACCTGGGGAGAAGCTGTTATTCCATCTGGAGCAGCAACATGTCCATAAACAGGGCTTGTACACACACACAGCTAAGTAAACACCGGCTGAGAATTCATGAATTGTATTCCCATGAAAGAGGTGCATGCAGCACCGTCCAGGTTACGCATCCACGCATCGTGGGCGGAAAGACGAACGCGATCCCAGTGGTGCCCCCGCAACGGGAGCAGGGGAGAAGATTTATTCCGGAGAATAACAGAGGAGAGGAAGAAAAAGAAAAAAAAAGAGAGATGTCTGTCAAAGATAAGATGTAATTAAAAAAAATTAAACACCCACTGTCTGCCCGACACACTTGGCGAGGACGCCCCGTTGGATTGTGGGAAGATTAACGAGAGAAGTCTAGTAAACACTAAGCAGTGAGAGAATGTTGCCCCCGGATTCACATGGAAGATGTGGGTATGATCCCAGAGGCATTGTGGGGGAAAAAAGAGAAAATGTTTTTAAAAAGTCCAACGAAATCCTTATCTACATTATTAATATGTGTAATGAGTCTCAGCAATAACAAACATCATTAACTTCCTCTGTGAAAACAAACAGGCTCTGCTTTAGAAACCGGTCAAATAGGGAGAATGGAGATATCTTTTCTCTGCAGACCTTGAGAACTGAGACGAGAGTAGCAGGACCAAGAAGAGCACAGCCTTGCCCACACGTACAGGGAGATTTTGTTTAAAGCCCCTGCATAGTGGCAGAAGGTACTGGACTTCTGAGAAGCCATCAAACAGACACAGGGATTTATCCATACCCCGGATACACCCGGCCCTATTATATATCACCAGGTCTGAGTAGGGTTCATTAGGCACCAAGCAGAAGAAAACAGACTGAAACAGAGATGGACTACCTGGAATTGTCCAATGAGAAACACTAGCTTTCAATTTCTGTAGCAAAATGTTTTAAATGAGCGTCTGTTGCGTGCCCTAATGAACACAACCCAGCTGTTAGGCCTATGCAATGAGAAACTCTTTCACTTTCCATTGCAAAACGTTTTAAATAATCATATTTTGCATGCCATAATAAACACAAACCAGCTGTAGACAGCCTATGTCTCTGTTGGGACATGCCAAAGTGGGCTAAGTTTCCGTCCCATTAGTAATGCTGAGCTGTGATTGGCAGACTGGGGCCGTGTTCCCGGACAGGTCAACGGCGGATGGCCCACGGCACTCGCTGGAGAGCCCATCAATCACAGTTTGTGATAATTAACCAGCAGGAGACAAGCCAGGAGCTCCTTGTTCTGCTCCCCCACTCTAAGGGAGGGAGGGGGGTAAAGAGAGGAGGGAAGGAGATTAGATTGGGATAGGCAAGAGAGAGGGAGACTGAAGAGACAGAAAGGGAAAAAGAGGGAGAGAGATATGCAGAGACAGAAAGAGTGCATACATTAACCCCATACTCATAGCCGAGGCCAAATATCCCTTCAACACTACAGTTACTCATCAGGAAGACATAGAGAAAGCATTTTCACATCAACCTGAAAACAAGAGAGTTGAAAACAATATTCTACCCAGTGATTATCAAACCAATACAAAGAACATGAATCCTAACACACACACAAAAATGATTCCCTTAATGATTGGGAGAGAAACCACATTGTGCTGTGTTGGCAAGCCAACATGTGGCTTCCTGCCACAAGCAAAGGGACAGTGACAGGAACAACAATAGGTATAAATAAATGTATGCAGTTATTTCTGTTCTGTTATTGCGCTCATTACTGTGAAGTTAATTAGGATAATTGTTATTTGTAGTACAGCATGATTATATTTTACCCCTGTGTAAGTTACTTTATCATGACAATAAAGAACATTTTATATGAGAAGGGGAGAGCGCGAGAGAGACAACAGGAGAAAGAGATCAATGTTTTAAATGTACGTGTGTGTGTGTGTGTGTGTGTGTGTGTGTGTGTGTGTCTATCTACAATTGAATCCTACAGACGAAGAACCGTATATGTGACATTTTAAAAAAAAATGAGATATACATGAAAAATCATTATTGGACACCATTTTTCTATAGTGAACCGGTTTCACAAGCTTTCCATGCGCTAATTAACAATAATTTTAAATTTAAAGATAGGCTCTCGTGGAATAACCGTTTATGTGCAGCACTCAGAATGGACGGACAAGCGCACAACCTTTCTGTTGCTGATGAAAATCGCAGAAATGTGGGAAAGAAACGTAAAACAAAACTAAAAGAATGGAAAGACAGGCAAAGGAAGATCTTACGGGATGCGGGAAAACCCTATACAAATCGTAAGGGTCAAGAAAAAACTGGGAAAAGCTGTCCAAAAGAGGTATGTGGAAGAACCGTATATCAAACAATCAAGCTAGCTAGCTAGCTATAGAGTACAGTAACTAACATGTATGTTCTGGGTTGTCTAATTTGTAACTATAGAGAAAACATATTAGCTAAAGTTCGTTGGCTACTAACTCATACATTATCGTTACAAATGTTATTGCTAGATTATAGAAGAAACATAGCTAGCTACTTTTTCTCCGTCCACCGGATGGGATGATTCGACATGGCTACAGTAGCTAGCTAGTTACACTGTATCCTGCAGGGAAGAGCGTGTTCCGCGACGTGCAGAAAGGATTGTGGAAAGTTGACTGATGAACGCAAGCTGCATCTGTTCAACAGGTTCTATACTGTCCCATACGAGAAACAACAAGCGTTGATTCTCTCCGGCTTGGAACAGGTTAGAAATAAGACAAAACGCCTATTATTATAATAGCTATATTGAACACTTGCATAGTTTAACTTTGACAGTAATGATACGTACATTAACGTTAACTCTAAAAGTGCTGCGTTGCACAATGGTGCAATACAAACTCATTCTGTGTATAGATTGGGAGTGTGTGAAAGATGGAGGTCCTGATCAAGCAATATCCTGAATGTGCTACAGTATATTAAATTCTGAATTCATCATTGTCAATTTTTATTGCAGCATGAGGTGAAACGGAGACGTAAACCTGAGGATACAAAGGAGAACAAACGACGGAAACAAACCTTCAAATACCATGTACAGCAAGCAGGCCAGAGATTGAATGTGTGCAAGGTTACTTTCATGTCTGTGTTCCAGCTAACCAACAGCCGTCTTCAGGCAAGTGAAAATATGAATTAATGTCTATATGAATATCAATTACAAACATATTGTATTCGCTGTACTAGTTTTTAATAACCTGCTAATTGAAATGTCATTGTTTTGGTCAGGTTATTCAGGAAAAGTTAGCTGAGGCAGGTGAGGTTGCAGGGTCTCCAGATCAGGCTACTGAGGCTAGGTCTCCTTTAGAAGATGGAAGAGGGAAGCATAGCAATAGGTAATGCACTATGGATTCCAGCCTGGATTATTTCACTATAGCAGTGCTCTAAACAATCTTCTAAACATTAACATAGAGTATCGAATGGATGAATAGCGAATTCTGAAACAAAAATATAAAAATGTTTATTACTTTTAAACAAAATGATGGTAACTAAGCTGTCCAACTACCACCTGAGCATTGAGAACTGAGTGCCGATTACCTTCCCCCTCCCACCGGACAGCACTGGCCTAATTCTCGCCGCCCTACAGGACCCCCCGGCCACAAACGGCAATGGCGTGACCGGGATTTGTACCCCGGTTATAGCGACACAGTTGCACTCTAAGGCAGGTCCCTAGACCATTGAGAGAATACAAGTTTAACAACACCTTGTTGTCTCCTTACAGGCCACATCGGATACATGCTACAGTGAAAGAGGGCATCAAGGAGCACATTCTATCTTTCCCAAGAACCCAGAACCACTACTCACGGATGAAGGGGGATGTACACAGAGAATACCTCAGCCCTGATCTGAATTTGTTGCGAATGTACCGACTCTACAAAGAGAATAATACCACATCATCTGCAAAATTCTGGGTTTATAGGGACATTTTCAAACAGCAGAGTCTCAATTTCGGCCAACCCAGGAGTGACACCTGTGGTAAATGTGACGCATTCTTCACTAAGATGTCAGCAGCAACATCTGAAGAGGAGAAGAGGAAGATTGCAGTTGAAAGTGAGTTACACCATCGAAAAGCCGAAAAGGCCTACACACAGCTTCAAAGTGACACTGAGTGGGCTAAAGCCAATGCTGACTGCCATGTTATTTCTGTGGATCTACAGGGGGTGATGTACACCCCTAATCTGACCCACTCCAATGTCTACTACCAGCGGCAGCTGTCAAATTTTAACTTTTGCATCCAGGAACTTGGAAAAGAAGATCCTGCATACATGTGTGTTTGGCATGAGGGGATTGCACACCGAGGGTCCATTGAGGTGGCAAGCTGCATAATGAAGTGGGTGAAGACAAAATTCACGCCACTCACCAAACCAGAGGTGCGCAAGTTGATCATATTCAGTGACAGATGCTGTGGGCAGAATAACAACTGGCGGATGCTCAATCTGATGTCGATGCTCGTCTCTATGGGTTACTTTACCCAAGTTGAGCAGAAGTTCATGGTCTCTGGTCATTCTTTTCTTCCTTGTGATCGATCTTTTGCCACCATCGAGAAGAGGCGCAAGGTGTCAGTCCTTCATACACCTGATGATGTTTCAAAGATGATACTTGAAGCACAACCAGCAAAACCATTCAAGGTGATGAGGATGCAATGTGAAGACTTCAGGCACCTCCCAGATTCTGTCCTCAAGCGACCAGCTGGACTACAGATCACCTCAGTGAGGTGGTTAAAAGTCACAGGTATTGCACAGAGAATAGTTTACTAACATCCCATCAACATGCAACATGTTGTTCTAACAATAAAATATCCTAATGCTTGACTGTGAAAGTTGTTATTGATGTCAAGAACTTAAAATGTTTCTGTTCTAATTTCAGTTGAGGATCCTTGGAATCTGTACGCCAAACAGAGCCACAGTCTATTTGAGGGATGGAAGTCGTGGCTGATCTCCAAACCAAAACACGGAGCTACACCTCAACCTCCCTATTTTGCAAGCCACTACCCTAGAGCATATGAGAGTCCTCTACCCATCAAAAAAAACAAGTACCAAGATCTGATGACCATGCTCAACTACTTGCCAGCTGCTGCACGCTCTTTTTATGAATCACTGCAGAGTGAATAATTTGTTGTTAAACTAAGCTACATAATTAAACGTTTTTTTCTGTGAGTTTATGATCCCCTGAACCTGTATACTGTAGTATGTTGAATCTGTATACATTTCAGAAGACATGTCACCCCTATTGTAGGAAATTAAATGTATCGTAGGTGTTTTCTATGTGAATCAATGTGTGTGTGATTTGAACCAGCACAATATATTGAATTCATTTAATTTTAAGATGTTGTTCCTAGTGTAGAAAATGTTATGTAGAATGTGTTCTGTTAATAATTATTTTGTGTGATCATTTGAACCTTTTTTAATCTGAATGAATTAAAAACAAATGAGTCATCACATACAGTATGTGAGTATTCATTTGATCTTGATTCCCTTTTTTTATTCATTACAATATACACTGTCTCTGTGTCACCACATTTAGCATTAACTCTAAGCAGTTAATACTTATTTACTGCTGTCACCTCAGTGCAGAAGGACATTTCTTGCCTTTAGCTTGGGTTTAACGCAATTCACAACGTAATGGCTGATCATAGTGTTAAACGCAAAGAGAATGGTTTTCTGAACGTTTTGTAATATTGACCTTAGGGACCTGCATAATGGACATGCATATTGGCACATCACATTTATCCCTATTTGATATTTACAAGTTGTGCTTGTTTTGATTTAATTAATTTAATTGTATTCTATTTTGGTAGTTCTATGGTATGTTCACATTGAGGGCTTCATTTTAAATGAGACTAAGATTTCATGACTCAACTTTTAAGAAAAGTCATCATTGCTAAAGTTGATAGACCACCTTTAAATGAACCTCCATACAAATGAATGAACTGCATATTGCATTAAAGTTATTTACATGAAGGGCATCTGTACTTGCAAGTACTTAAAACATCATATCAGGTGTTAAAAAAGGACATCTTACAAGAGTCATGCAAAATGTCACATATACTGTTCTTCCACAAACTGAAATCATCACTGGAGATATACTGTTCTTCCACATTCTAAAAATTAAAACGGCAATAAAAAAAGTATTATTTGAAATAACAAAAAAATATAAATTGTTGTTGGAAGATATGGGTATGGTGAAGTATTTCTCAACCATAAAACACCTAATGTGGTACACACAATTAATAATATAAAAATAACTGATTATCTTAAAATGGAAAAATTGTCACATATATGGTTCTTCGTCTGTAGGGTTCAATTGTGAATGTGTGCAATACCTGCATATTTGTGTGTGTCTGCTTGTCTATCTGCATGCATGTGACTTTGCTATATCATGCACGTGCAATACGACCCTTCGTTATGATGGGTGTGTAGTGAGGCTGCCAGGGTCTGGGTCACTGAGTAAGGGGGGAAAAAAAATCAATGCAGAATCTTGCGCCAGCTCTTTAGTGTCCGCTAGCCCAACACTGCCATCATTAGCATTAGTCCCATCCTCCATCTCCCTGATTGACCGTCCAATAACAAGCACTTTATTTGCTTAAGCCACACTTTTTCACTGGATATACTGGATAAGGTCTGGCATCAGCTCTACAAGGCAGGATGGTATGGTTTCTCTTTGCCAGTCAATATACACTTCCCAACTATCTTACAGTACTGTAGACTATAATCTCTCTGCCACTATCTCAATCTATCTGCCCTGGCAGGTTGTCAGTGTCTGAGGTTGTCAGTCTTTTTGGCCATCCATCTGTCAATTGGTTTTACCAATCCGCTGTCGATACGGCTGTTTGGTTTGGGAGGAATCTTTTTTAGAACCTGGCAGAACTTCAGTGTGATGCTTTTTTCTTGTCAAGACAAAACTTGCTTTTGAAGTGAATCGACGACGCTTGTTTTACGCTCGTCTGACTAGTGACACTCAGTCTCTGTCTCAGTGTCTGTGTCCACAGTCCCCGTCTTTCCACCTCTCTGGGAAAGTGATTTTTTTTTTGCAGAGTTTTAGGCGTGTCCATTGCCAGTGTCCAGTGGATGCACCAAAAACCTTTCAGCCAATTGCAATATTTTTTTAAGTGTACAATAAACTTTAGCTTGTATATTTTTATTTTCCCGAAATGGATAGAGGGCACATACCCCATCAGTTTCAATGGGCATGACCCCTCTGCTCCGACAATGGTCCAGTGTGGCTCCTCTAATCACAGTTATTAATACTATCTAACTGGGTCATCCCTACACAGTCCCATTGTGAAGCTGCACTGCCATCCTCACCACACTCAATGCTTCATTTAATCATGCCCGCCGGTGCCATGCCCCATGCCCCGGCCTACAACACAGTGGACCCCAAGAGAGGGACAAGAGAGATGTAGGCCTAAAGGCTTTGGAATGATGGCCGGTGTGTGTATGCCCAAGTCTGAGTTAGTCCATTCCATCTTCCTCTGTGCCTCTGTCAGGGGGAACTAGTCCTTGCCCCCCCCTCCCTGTCTATAATAAGGAGCCTCTGTGCTCTGTGGTGCCCATTAGACTGCCTGACTATAAGACAAGGCCAGACCCAAGGACCCCTGTTGAGGACACAGATCATTCTAATGTGGGAACACAACAGAAGAAGCCACGGGAACACGTCAGAACGTAACATCCAGCTGCCTCTTCTAATCACATCAGTCTGTCCTAATTCAATTCTGTCCCAGCAGGATTCAATTACTTTTTATTAATTTTGGCACAGCCAGACTCCATAGAGTGGGATTCAATTCTGCCAAATACAATTTGACTAGATGCAATCGGATTCACTTCAATTGAATGAATCTAAACTTAATATCCATCTTCTCTCCCCCTCACTCTTAGCCCCCCTCTTGCATTTTTTTTACCCCTGCTTTCCTGTTCCTATTTTACACACACACACACACGTTTTACTTGTTACTGAACTCCCATGCAGTTTGCTGTATATAACATGTCTATGATCTAACTCATAAAAGCAAGCAATCTACAACATCCCAATGCAATGTTCAAACGAACAGCCAACACACACTACATGACCAAATGTATGTGGACACCTGCACGTCGAACATCTCATTCCAAAATCATGGGTTTTAATATGGATTTGGTCCCCCCTTCACTGCTATAACAGTCTCCACTCTTCTGGGAAGGCTTTCCACTAGATGTTGGAACATTGCTGCAGGGACCTTCTTCCATTCAGCCACAAGCGCATTTAGTGAGGTCGGGCCCGCACTGATGTTGGGCGATTAGGCCTAGCTCGTAGTCAGCGTTCCAATTCATCTCAAAGGTCTTCATTGGGGTTGAGGTCAGGGCTCTGAGCAGGCCGGTCAAGTTCTTCCACACTGATCTCGACAAACCATTTCTGTATGGACCTCGTTTTGTGCATGGGGGCATTGTCATGCTGAAACAGGAAAGGGCCTTCCCCAAACTGGTACCATAAAGTTGGAGGCACAGAATCCTCTACGATGTCATTAAATTCTGAATTGACTTTTTCGAAAGGTGCCTATGACTGTGCCACGTTGAAAGTCACTGGCATCTTCAATACGGGCCATTCTACTGCCAATGTTTGTCTATAGAGATTATATTGCTGTGTCCTGGATTTGACACACCTGTCAGCAACGGGTGTGGCTGAAATAGCCAAATCCACAAATTATAAGGCGTGTCCACATTCTTTTGTATGTGTTAAATCTGTGTGTCAATGTATTGAACCCTGGTAGAATGACTCAGTCCTCGCATAGCATGTGGATCAAAGAGACAGATTTACTAAGCATTAACATAAGTATAACGTTTGAAGCTGTCCATTATCAATGTCGAATCCAACAAACAAAAAGAAACTCAAACCTTTCTGGCACCTTTATGTTCTCCCTGTAATGCTACACTGCCACATATTCCCAACAGGTGCAACCTGCACTATAGTACCAATGCTTTATAGGTCTTCCACATGTATACCCACACATACTGTTTCTCAAGAGAGTGCCGATGAACTGTGTGCAGTGTTTTTTTTTTTTTAATCTATGCAAAAAATCCACCCCTCGATTCTAAAACATTATGGGATTGACTGCTAAAGGGCATGTAAGAAAAATCAAAAAGCAGCAAGAAAAGGGTGAAATAAATAACATATACATAACATTGAGATTGGCCTTTGGACGATTTCGGAGGCCCTGCCGACTCCAGTCGTTCCTTAAATTGATTTTTCATATGAGAGTCCCCTACGGGGGCCATTCCATTTTCATATGTGCATCTGTATATGTGTTCCCCCCTTCCCACTCTATTAATCAAATAATGTAATCAGTTCCTGTGTGCACCCAGCGAAGACATGGGCCATTCCTTATGTGAACAGCATTTGCGTGTCTTTAATGGGACTTTCTGAGTGGTGTTACATAATGTAAAAGGACTGTGTGCTCAACTACTCCCGGAAAATGTTAGCCTAATAGGTTCATGCAGAAATTAGAATGATGTGATTTTTTTCTAGGAAAGCATTGGAAAAGGTGTTGGCTTCAGCTTGAGGTTCTGACGACGAGACTGAGAGGGTCTTTTAAATACTGTGTGTGTGTGTGTGTGTGTGTGTGTGTATATGTCTGTATATTATATATGTCTGTATATGTGCATGCACCACCGTCCAGGTTACGCATCGTGGGTGGACAAAATATTGTGGGTGTACAAAACATTAGGAACACCTTCCTAATATTGAGTTGCATCCCCTTTGCCCTCAGAACAGTCTTAATTCATCAGGCATGGACTCTAAAAGGTGTCAGAAGCGTTCCACAGGGATGCTGGCCCATGTTGACTCCAATGCTTCCCACAGCTGTGTCAAGTTGGCTGGATGTCCTTTGGGTGGTGGGACATTCCTGACACACACGAGAAACTGTTGAGCATTAAAATCCCAGCAGCATTGCAGTTCTTTACACAAACCTGGCACCTACTACCATACCTCGTTCAGAGGCACTTAAACCGTTTGTCTTGCCCATTCACCCTCTGAATGGCACACATACAAAATCCATGTCTCGATTGCCTCAAGGCTTAAAAATCCCTCATTAACCTGTATCCTCCCCTTCATCTACACTGATTGAAGAGGATTTAGCAAGTGACATTAACAATGCATCATATCTTTCACCTGGAATCACTTGGTCAGTGTATGTCATTGTGTTCCTAATGTTTGTACACTCAGTGTATACACATGCTCCTGTATCTGTGTGCTGTCCTCTCGGTGCTGTGTGTGCGTACGTGCATTACGCCTGTGTGTGGATATATATGTGTGTCTGTGCACACGTCTCCACTGTGGAAAGAGTGCACAGGGGCATACATCTTTTAAATCCTCCTTGACTGACACTTCTCCCAGTGGATCAGAGAAATATCTTAATTATGCCACTTAACATCTCACTGGATGGTCTTTGGGCGAGCACTGGGGAACATATAATTAATTTCACTGAGCACCAGAAAAACTCAAAAACACATAAATAAACGATGACCTGCTGAGAGGAAGCCTCGCTGGGATTTCTAGTGCTAATGTTGCTCTAACAGAGAGAACACACTGCCCAGGCAAAAAAAAAAAACATTAGTCAAATGGCATTGCGAACAAATAGCTAAATTAATTATTGAAAGGTTGTAAAAAGCCAAAAGTGTATTGTAAGGTGGTTTGGATATAGATAGCCTGTTGAGACACTGAGCCAATGTGAGAAGGTTGTGTCAATGTCAGAGGTGCAAGGGAATGGGAGTTTTACTTGTCAACTGTAATGTATGTTTAAAGCACACAAACGTAACCATAATATACCATTTAGTTCAGAGTCAGAAGAAAACCAAATGAAATAATCAATTCTGTACAGCATCAACGAGATTCAGCCGCGGGCCGAGGATGGTCGGGGTCCAGGAACATAGTTATCATTAATTTGAAGACTGCAAATTGACCGCAATAAGCACAAACAGATCAAATATTTCATTAAAACATAATCTCGAACCTTGCTTACATTTGTATTACGTGTCAATTACACGTCGGAATATTTGGTAATAGATTTCCAAAATTTGAAATAATTCACATTTTTACAATATGTTATGTCCAACTAAGATTTACATTTTTTACATGTCTTCTGATGTTGAGGCTATTGTAAATCGTCTCTAAAAGAAAACAAGTGGGTTCAGAGTAAAAAATTACATTTTGGGGGGGATCCAAGGTTCCTTGAAGGATTTTATTTCTTTAGTCCCTACTCTTGCAATTTAGTCAGGGGGGCATCACAGATTATCTTTGGGGCCACCCTGGAATTAGCCTCATATCCAATATAGCTACCATAATACCATTTGATGGAGGTCAAATCATACGTACACTTGAAGCCGTTAAAACTTGTTTTTCAACCACTCCACAAATTTCTTGTTAAAACAAACTATAGTTTTGGCAAGTTGGTTAGGACATCTACTTTATGCATGACAAGTAATTTTTCCAACAATTGTTTACAGACAGAGTGAGTTATAAGTGAAATAATCTATCACAATTCCTGTGGGTCAGAAGTTTACATACACTAGGCTGACTGTGCCTCTAAATAGCTTGGAAAATTCCAGAAAATGATATCAGAAGCTTCTAAAGCCATGACAGGCTAATTGACATCATTTGAGTCAATTGGAGGTGTACCTGTGGATGTATTTCAAGGCCTAACTTCAAACTCAGTGCCTCTTTGCTTGACATCATGGGTAAATCAAAAGAAATCAGCCAAGACCTCGGAAAACAAATTGTAGACCGCCACAGGTCTGGTTCATCCTTGGGAGCCATTTCCAAACGCCTGAAGGTACCACGTTCATCTGTACAAACAATGGTACGCAAGTATAAACACCATGGGACCACGCAGCCATCATACCACTCAGGAAGAAGACGCGTTCTGTCTCCTAGAGATGAACGTACTTTGGTGTGAAAGCGCAAATCAATCCCAGAACAACAGCAAAGGACCTTGTGAAGCTGCTGGAGGAAACAGGTGCAAGTGTCTATATCCACATTAAAATGAGTCCCATATCGACATAACCTGAAAGGCTGCTCAGCAAGGAAGATGCCACTGCTCCAAAACCGCCATAATAAAGCCAGACTACGGTTTGCCACAGCACATGGGGACACAGAACGTACTTTTGGAGAAATGTCCTATGTTCTGAATGAATGAAACAAAAATGGAACTGTTTGGCCATGATGACCATCGTTATGTTTGGAGGAAAAAGGGGGAGGCTTGCAAGCCGAAGAACACCATCCCAACCGTGAAGCACGGGGGTGGCAGCATCATGTTGTGGGGGTGCTTTGCTGCAGGAGGGGACTGCTGCACTTCACAAAATAGATGGCATCAGGAGGCAAGAAAATGGGCAGAACTGAAAAAGCACATGCGAGCAAGGAGGCCTTACAAACCTGACTCAGTTACACCAACTCTGTCAGGAGGAATGGGCCGAAATTCACCCAACTTATTGTGGGAAGCTTGTGGAAGGCTGCCATGAAACGTTTGGCCCAAGTTAAACAATTTAAAGGCAATGCTACCAAATACCAATTGAGTGTATGTAGACTTCTGACCCACTGGGAATGTGATGAAAGAAATAAAATCTGAAATAAATCACTCTACTATTATTTGGATATTTCACATTCTTAAAATAAAGTGGTGATCCTAATTGACCTAAAACAGGGAATTTTTACTAGGATTAAACGTCAGGAATTGTGAAAAACTGAGTTTAAATGTATTTGGCTGAGGTGTATGTAAACTTCCGACAAACTGTAAATATGCATTTTGTATACAAGGCTTTTTTCCAGAATTGTGTCTACTCGTGGCCAGAGAGACTTTTTTGTAAATCATTCTTATTCCGAATCCAATATGGCCAACATAATTACTTACCTTGGATATAAATGTCCCTAGTTTATTTTGTATTGTGTTATTCTGTCTTTATTAAAAAGGGTTTCATACAACTCTTGGCATAACCAGCACTATGAGAGGCTCTACCATGCCTCATGTTTGAATAGCTGAAGCCAACTAGCTTTTCAATGTGTGTTCATGTTTTTTACAACACCAGCAAATAGTAGCGTCACCAAGTTACAGGAAAGCAACCTGTAATACAACAGTCAGCCACTCTAGTAGCGTATATGTAGAGCTAACATTTCCCCTATTTTCCCCACTGAAACTAAGTCTGCAAGGTTAATTCTAAGTATTTGAGGTGACAGGACATGAGTGTGTCCTAACAGGGTGAGATAGCCAGGGTGAAGTAGCCAGTAGTGGTTGTCGTTCTGGGGCCTGACCAGGTTGCACAGCTACCTGGTCTTTCTTGGCAAGCTGCAACCACAAGTGCAGTATCCTTCCTGTATGACTGGCAGGGTATTCAGGGCTGGGTGGGTGAATAGTTTCCATTTTTACAACAGTTTGGTGCAGGCACTCAGCAGATGCAGTTTGCATGCTAACAAGACCCATTGAATAACTGGAATGTTCTCTCAGCCTGAATAATGCTGGGGATTCTCAAGTAGTGGAATGGTTGGTTGTTTTTTATGTTGAATGTGGCAAAAAAGTATTGCAGGTCACGACCTACATATTCATTCGGAAGTCGGGTCGAATGAATATTTGGCCGATATTTACTGTGGGTAAATGGCCACTAGCCTAAAAATGGCCACTAGCCTAATTTTACAATCATACATCGCAATCATACATCTTCTGACTGAATATTAATTTGCAGCGCTCTACCCCCACCTGCCGTTCCACCTAAAAAACGAATGCGGCCAAACAAGTCATCCCCTTTCCCTTTCTAGTGCTTGACTGCCCGCAATTGACTGCTAACTTCAGAGGTACCTTTAGACACTAAAAAAAACAAGCACGATAATGAAACCGGGTTTACTCTGTCCATTGCTGCGCCAGTGACATTACATCCCTCTCAGGGGTGAGCAATCCTTCCCACCATTCATATATGTCCACCTGCGCAATTTTGGGGTTACATTTTCACCCTAAACTAAACTAGCTACAGCTCGTCTATACCTACTCAGTTCTTTCTTGTTAAATCATCGATACACTGTCACCGAAGAATGTAAATTCTGCGCCGTGTCCCGTTCACCCATTCGAAAGCCTAGGATAAAAATGAATGACATTTAAACGCTAAACACCTGAGGGTAATGATGCCTTTGAATTGTTCCACAAAAGCTTAGTTATTTATCAAACAAAGAATAAACAGTTTGAATTTAAATAGCTGGCCCTGAGGTGTTATGATGCGCTGTGTGTTAACAAAATAAAGCCAAATAATCAGGACAGTGCCAGCTGCATGCCACGGACACCTTCTGTTTTCCCTGGGCAATCACCAACATCATAACATTGTTTTTCGTTATTTGTTGCTCTCCTTGAGAAACAAAAAACTAAACAAAGCACAGCCTATTGTTCTCGTTCCACAGCCACATGCATCTATCCACAATTATTTCTCTCCTACTGATGAAGGAAAAAAAAATTTGACCAGATATAGCCACTCTCTACCAATCGATGGATGTCACATTCAATGGCGGAATAACACCAGAACAGTTCAATGATGTCAACGGGGTCTTGATAATCCCCTTTTCAAAAAGCAAGCATTCCAATCAGACGTGCTGAAACTACAAAACACCAGCGGTCAAACAATCCGCCCCTCTCTCTCTCTTGCTCGCGCTCTACGGTCTCCTTCTCCCAAATCTCCCTAACATAATTGTTCCCGCCGATAGGGATTTTTGGACAAGAGCGGGCGAATAGGGCAACTTATCCATCCACGAAGTCCACAACGCCAAGAGACATGTCTCCCTACCTTGACTGCCGCAGACAAGAAACCATAGGAGTTGGATAATCATTTTGAGCAGGTTTGGCTGATGGACCGCTTCCAGCGTTCGCTGTTAGTGGAGATTTTTAGTAGCTGTTATTATAGCAGGAACCGCGACACTCCTTTCGCCCTCGGTCTTGAGGTCCGCTGGCGTTCTCTCGCTCCCTCTCTGGCGCGCGCTCCCCCGCTCGCTCCCCAGCTCGCACTTACTTTTTACTCCTTCGTTGCCTGACTCCACTGAGCAGTCCGCATTTATACATCACTCACTATACCCCTCGAGAGAAAAAGGACTTTCGTTTAAAGGTCCAAATCACTCCAATTATTGTTTATCAAAAGTATAGTTTATAATAGTTCAATAATTTGTTCGGGAGTCGAACTAACGGATGATGGATGCAGGACTGTGCAACTTGCAGTGTTACATCCTATCGAAGAAATCCGTGTGACATGAACTGTTTCATTATTTACGGGTTGTGGAGAGCACTGTTCGGACTGCAGGTCTCTTCTCCCTATCCCCTCGCTCTCTGTCACGCGCGCGCACACACGAGAACAGCGAATGGCTTTGCTGTATGTTTGTACAAATTATATGCATATTCAGCTGGAAAAAAAGATACTTCTTTATTAATTTTTTTTGCATTTTGTTTCTTGGCACACACCGAGTAACTCACTTGCGGTACGCTATCCAAACTAAATCTGCATGATACATCCAACATCTCATTCCAAAATCATGGGCATTAATATACAGTTGGTCCCCCCTTTGCTGCTATAACAGCCTCCACTCTTCTTAGACAGCTTTCCTAGATGTTGGAATATGTTGGAACATTGCTGCAGTCACATTCAGCCACAAGAGCATTAGTGAGGTCGGCACTGATGTTGGGTGATTAGGCCTGGCTCGCAGTCTGCGTCCAATTCATCCCAAAGGTGTTCAATGGGGTTGAGGTCAGGGCTCTCAGTCAAGTTCTTCCACACCAATCTCGACAAACCATTTCTGTATGGACCTCACTTTGTGCACTTGGGCATTGTCATGCTGAAACAGGAAAGGGCCTTCCCCAAACTGCTGCCACAAAGTTGGAAGCACAGAATCATCTAAAATGTCATTGCACGCTGTAGCGTTAAGGTTTCCATACTCTCCAACTAAGGGGCCTAGCCCGAACCATGAAAAACAGCCACAGACCATTATTCCTCTTCCACCAAACTTCACAGTTGGCACTAAATTTGACAAATTGACTTGTGGGAAAGGTGGCGTCCTATGATGGTGCCACATTGAATGTCACTGAGCTCTTCATTAAAGCTATTCTACTGCCAATGTTTGTCTATGGTGATTGCATGGCTATGTGCAACAGGTGTGGCTGAAACAGCTAAATCCACTAATTTGAAGGCGTGTCCACATACTTTTGTATATATAGTATATGTGGATACGATTGACATTGGAGTCTGAAATTCATAGGATAGTGACCCCACATGCCTCGTGCCCCCTCCTACACCACAAACACTCTCTCTCCCTCTCCCACATGCACAGGTAGTCATGATCAATTCATTTATGTATTCTACACCAGTCTATTGTAGTTCTTTCGTCTGGCAGTGCACGCTAACAACCCAAGACACGTTCAACGGTAATATAAGCACAAATGTAACTGAGGAAAGGTGTGAAAGTGACATCATGTAAGTCAGCAGATTCCTCACTTCATTTAGGCGGTATCAATATGCTATTTGAGATGTGTGACAATAACAATATCAAAGCATTTGACACACTTCACCATTCTCCTCAGAACAAGTGGTTGTGGTTTCGGCCTCGAAAATGAGAGGTATGTGACTTAACCACTGCCACTATCATGGTGTTTAAGGCTAAATCACTCTTTAAAAGGTTGGTAATTGTGTTGCTCCTTTTCCCCATTGAGCTGTTAAAGTTCAAAGCCATTCAGCCCAGAAGAATATAAAATCTATCTCTGCCCTCTAACAATATGATGTAGAAAAGAGACACGAAACACAGGCATTTAGCCTCTTGTCTCAAAGGAATAACCGTGACATCCATTAACTCCACTGACATTTATGCACCAGGATCGCACTGTGAAAACATTCTTTTATTGTCTTTGTACTCTGGGAAAGAGGCCATTTTTAAGTTCATGTTGTCTCTCTAAATGTCTGGGTTGGAACATGCTTTCAATGAAATGTAGCAGAAGTTGAGCAAGAATAGCAACTTTGTCATGCTAGCTTTATGTTGTGCCTGAGCCATTTTCTTCTAGATACTTTTATTTTACTTTTTTATTTCACCTTTATTTAACCAACCAGGTAGGCAAGTTGAGACCAAGTGGTCATTTACAACTGAGACCTGGCCAAGATAAAGCAAAGCAGTTCGACACATACGACAACACAGAGTTACACATGGAGTAAAACAAACATACAGTCAATAATACAATAGAAAAATAAGTCTATATACAATGTGAGCAAATGAGGTGAGATAAGGGAGGTAAAAGCAAAAAAAAGGCCATGGTGGCGAAGTAAATACCCTATAGCAAGTAAAACACTGGAATGGTAGATTTGCAGTGGAAGAATGTGCAAAGTAGAAATATAAATAATGGTGTGCAAAGGAACAAAATAAATAAATACAGTAAGAGAAGAGGTAGTTTTTTGGGGTAAATTATAGATGGGCTATATAGCTACTTTATCATACTGTAATAGAATATGGAGAACTGGGGTCTGTCTGGTGGTGGGGGTCGCGAGGCGGGGAGATTATATAAAAATGGACTCCTCTGACACCTTGTGCCACATCCATTTCAGCACCATAGACAGCTCCACTCACTACAGTATGGCTGGTCTATGACACTGCAGCAGCAACGCTCATTCAGCAACACACCCTTGCAGCATCACTAGTCAAAACACCTAAGCCATTCTGGTTTATGTCTAATCAATCCAGTAGCTTAAGAGAGCAACCTGATGGTCCCAACACACTGCCAGAGCAAAGTCATTCAGATGGTGCACACTGGCATAAGCAGGTTGTGTCAGCCAAAGGTAGCATATGCAAAAAGTAGATCTGATCACTACTCTTCATGCAAGCAGATGGCTTAGTGATATTGGATCAAATATATCCATAAATTAAACTGTGCAATCACATTATCACCCTTGTTTTAGTCTAGCGATGACGACCGAGGGGATGTCAATCAGACAGTAAACATGTGCCCTAAAAACCACTCAGAATGGGGTCAAGAAAACCGCCCAGAACAGAGTTCTTTGTGGATGCACCGTTGAGGCCCTTTGCTCCATTAGGAGCTGAAAGGAACAAGCCAAATCAAGTCTAAAATTCAGTATGCCTGACACATCCTCAAATATATAATCCACCACGGCTTCAAGCTTTTGGAAAATAAACACCTCCTTTATTTACCTGACATCTAGTTCTATTAACCCACACTATTGCTGGGCTGCCCCTCCTGTTCGCTCCAATTAGATGCACTCAATGAGTGTCTCCTAAGTATTTCCTATTTTGTGCACTACTTTCGACAAGGGCCCCATGGTCTCCGGTCAAACGTAGTGCACTATCAAGGGTGCCATTTGGGAAACAGACAATGTGTTTTGGTGACCAAACACATACGCTGGGTTGTTTCCCCTCATGGGGATCTGCCTTGGAAGAAGTCGAAGCAGTGCCTTGATGTTTTCTAGAGCGACTGGAAGGACGATAGTATGGTAACCAGATCTCCACAGCCACCATCATCACAAGGGAACTGTTCACTGGCTCATCAACAGTGTCCCTCCAGAAACTCGGTTGTTGCCCCGGCAACCCGTTTTGTGATACAGTGTGTGTGTGTGTGTGTGTGTGTGTGTGTGTGTGTAAATGGAAGCTTGTGTAGGGTGAAACTGTGTGTGTTACGCGTGTGTGATATGTGTGTTTGTGTGTGTTCATTTGCATGCATGTGTGTGTGGTGCCAGAAAATTCACAACACACTAATATAACACCTTGTTGAGAATAGTGATTAACAAGAGAACATTTGGTGATGATGACATATTGTATAGTGGCACAGGTCAACTACACAAGCGATACATGAAGACTGCTGTTACAATGGCAGCCCGGAGTCAGAGACCAGGTTCTCCGTGGTAACACATCACAACAGCTGTTCCTTATTGCTCTCAGTGTCATGTGGCCCACTTCAGCAGTGCCATTGAGGTTATAACTTTCAGGCGTGGGCTAAATGAAAAGAGCAGTGTACACACCAAGGCCCTTCAGTGCCTGGGATCTTTCTGTCATGAACTGCAAGAATAAAGAACAGTATTTACAAAGATGGTTTAGTATGAAAATACGTAGAAACTACTTCTCTAATAGAAATCCCCGATCATGCTTGTAGGCGATGTCATGTTAATGTTGGCTAGCTAAGCTCATGCGTAGAAACACTTAATCGGGTCAAAGGGTTGTCTCACGCCAAACTGTGCATGTGCAGGCCGTCAGTCAAAGGCACTCCTTTAATATAAAGTTGTTTTCGACTAAAATGAAAACGTGTACGTTTGTCACTTAGACGAGGTTGGAGTAATAACTTGACTAGCTACTTAAGACATTGGCTCGAATCTAGGTTGCGCCTTTAGACTTCGAGAAAATTAACAAATTAAGGAATAATTTTACTTCTATCATTGACTTCTCAAACCCCAAACCCCCGGTCTAGTCTGCTTTGCAAGCATTGAAGGAAGTCTCGCAATATTGGGCCTCATGATGTTAGAAACTCTGTGGTATTTATGTCCACTTGGGTGAGTGTATGTATTTTCAAGGCATTCTTAGAATCAACAATGCTATTTATTTGGATCCCTATTAGCTTTTGCAGAAGCAGCAGCTACTATTCCTGGGGTCCACAAAAATAGGCTAGTGGCCAATCCTCAAAAAGGGCTTTAGTCTTTGAGATACCCCTACCCGAGGTATAACAAAGCACAACCATGTTTTAACATATGTCTAAGGTCTCCCATATATTAAATTGATCGTTGTATACAAATATTTTTCTGCAAACGTGGTTAAATTGATAGATATTGTGACACACCCCCTTAACTCACAATATTTAACCGAATAAAGCCAAGTCAGGAGGCCATACACTGTTGAACTCTGCTTTGTACCTTCTGACAGTTTGACCAATATTGATTAAGAAATGATTTGCACCCACTGGGCACAGATGTCAATTGAACGTCTATTTCACTTTGGTTCAATGTAATTTAATTGAAATATCTTGGAAACAACATGGATTCAACCAGTGTGTGCCCAGTGGGGAGCTTTGAAGGATCAACTGAGACTGGTCGCAAAATAGATTTTCTATGTTAATGAGAATGATCTGTATAAACAAACTTCAGCTGGTCAAACAAAAGGCTTCTTTTATACTTCCAACACCTGTTTCGTATTTAACCTCTGGCATGCAGGAATGACAAACACAAAGATAATTCTTCAGTTTACGCACGCAGCCCAGTCCTTTGACTGTGACATTCAATCCCAGTGACAGCTTGCAGAAGCGTCATGCACCTACATTTTTGAAGGACCAAAAGTGAGGGAGAGACTCAATGAACATGACACCCTCGTTAGCCATGTTGGGAAGGACATTCCTTTCACTGATTTCCCAGAACGTTTACATCAACGAGAGGCGACGGTCCACGGATCCACTCCCGAGTCCCGATCCCCTTCGCTCTATAGGTAAGAGAAGGAAGGATCTGTGTCTGCCTCCGGCCTGCCATCCAAATGGAGCTCAGTTTGAGGGCCATCGACATGTTATTAGAAAAACATGGGGTCTTCAACATCAGTCTTCTGGGATGACTGAAAAGAAATGAGAGATTGGAGAATTTAGGTTGGAGACAGGCCATTCAGGATATGTGAGGCTGGATGAGGATAGGGCTGGGGATGTTTGTGCTCTATGTGTGCTGACATGGAGTCTTTGAGGAACTCATCATGCTACTTACTGAGATTGAGCAGATTGTTGGACTGACTGTTTAAACCACAAGGGCATTTTCCATTTACAGTTATGAACGATTGTCCTGTGTGGCTCAATTGGCATTGGCACTAACAATACCAATGAGGGTTCATTCATGCAGGAATCACATCAAAATATATATACCGTAAATTGCTGGGCTTAAAGCATCTACCAAAGTGGCACATGTGATATTATATTATGCTGTGTATCACAAACAATACATTTATCGATGGGAACTTTCAACATTTCACCGGGATAATGTTACAGTAACTTCCCAAAGTGGGATAAAAAGTAAACTTTTAAAATGAAAACGTTGATATTAATTGAATAATAGAGAGAAAGGTGTTGTTTGTTTGTATCATACCAATTAAGATGACAAGTACTTTAGAGAAAGCCTGTGTCGTTATACATGTGATAAACTCCAATAAGCAATTCATTAATTATTATATTTTCCTATTTTAAATAAAGTTGCTTTTCTTTCTTAATTAATGCCTGCACTTCAATGCCAGAGTGTAGGTGTACGTAGATCTCATTGCTATATTTGTCATCTGTAATGTTTGATGAGGATCAGAAAACAGGGCCTAACTGTGATTGAATTACCACACAGAGTACTGAGTCAGCAAGCAATGTGGGCAGGATTCGAAGGAATCACTGAGGCCCTCTATAATTAAACACATACAGTACACACACAGACAGACACGGACACGTGTACATGCAATCCCGGACACATGTACATGCAATCACATAAACACACACACACACACACACACACTCAAACGCACTCATAAACTGCCAGGCACAAATATGAACACACACATACACGCAAACACGCACACACTCAAATTCACACACACATACCAGATGTTTCCATTTCTTTTCAGGAATGGCTGTGAGCAAACCGTTGTCTCTAAGAAAACCTTCACCAGTCACCACAAATATTACTAATTTGACCTTGCTCTGGTTACTCTACCTTGGAATTGTCTTGTGTTCAAGGGTATACTAAACTCTTTCTCTTACATTTAATGTCTGAGATGGCATGTGTGATTCTAGGGCCCCCAGCCATATTTACATTGTAAAGAGCTAATTGGCTGATATTGAAGAGAGGATGTCTGTAGCAGATCCATTGACTGCACTATGAACGCTGATGCTTGGTTATTATTTATCTATTACTGACCTTGATACTGTCCCTTTACGGTATATACTGTAGTTGTTGAATAGTTATTGCAAGAATGGTCTTGCAACACAGACGCTGAACCATTGACTCACACATTCAAACCGGTAACCTTAATCGTTGCTGTGCACAACTTCTATTATTTTCCCTTGTCAACAGATATAATGAATGCGTCAGAAAGAAACCCTTACTACGGATAATCAACAACCCTATCAATTTTCAGAATATTATGTACAATACATCAAAGAGAAACTTGAAGATGGCAATTGTCTAAGCTACCATTAGACATACTTAGTTATATGCTCACTGTTCCCTGAGTTTATGCCTAGACTTTAGCTCAACGGGCTAACAACCCTAAAACCCGGATGGTCACATATATCCCTGTTAGATACCAGGCCCTAGTATATGTACTGTAAATCGGCAGATGCTGACTATATGAGCTGCAACCTTCTGGTCCAATTCTAGGTTTCCACAGGAGCCTCACAGGAAGTAATACCCCGTGACACGGAGAGGCACGTAGATCCATAGAGTCGGCTCAGTGGAGACATTATGGTCAAAGCCCCCGTCGGCTTTCGTTGGTTCTCTCATTTTAAACTCCATTTTCCTTTTCTCGCTCCCTCATACTGGGTTAGGGTCGAGGGGTCAACCAGATTATCTCAGAATCCCGTTAATCCATCCTCACATCAGTCTAGGATTACGGGCCGTTGTAATTGAAGGAGCCACTGCCTCAATAAAAAAAGACAGGAAGGCTGAGGATGGCTGATGGTTGAGGAAATGCTGTGAAATGAGGAGAGGGAGAAATTATGGTACGTTATCATGGTGTGTGGGGGGGGTGTGAGTGTTTGAAGGGGGTCAGTGCCCTCCTCATGCTGAGATGCCAGTCATATTTCATTAAGGTGAAAGAAGAGAAGATGGCTTGCCCCCTGCCTGCGGCCTGGAGTAATCTCTCACAGTAACATTGACTTTCCCTTAATACATAAAAGCAGACGATATATGGACAAAGACTGACAGATAGTTGGACAGATGGATGGACAATGTGTGTGTGTGTGTATGTATGTGTGTGTATGTGTGTCTGTGTATGACTTTCCAAATTGTAGTTTCTGTGTGTGTATGCGTCTGTGTATCAATGTGAGTTGTCTGTATATGTGTGTCGGTGTGTGTACACAGACTTGAAAACTCACAATGATACACAGAGACACACACACAGATTAACATGTGCAAAGTCATTTCATGTGTGAGTGTGTGTGTATGGCTCCCATATGCAGCTTCCATTTGCCCTCTCATATGTCGGCTGTTAGTGTTAGGGGTCAGTGCCTTCTGATGGGTGGACATTTTGTTGATAAAACATCTATTAGTAAGTACTCTGTCAGATTAGTGATTTAGAGGTCTGCGGTCATGCAGGGTCACGGAGCAGCAGGCCTCTCTACTGTATCCCTGAAAAGTTTGACTCTAAGAGACTCCTATAATCTCCAAACACTAGCTCAGGGTCCCTTTCCGCTTGGGAAATTAAGGTCTTGGTAGAACTTGATCCTCTGCAATCTATGAGATGTATGCTGTACTTAGATGGAAATGGTACATTTTCAAAAAAAGACTGGTGCAGTACTATTGTTTTCCATGAAATTAGTGCAATTCATAATTCAATCAAAGATGAATTTAGATAGAAGAGAGGCAGAAAAGAAAGATAGACAATGATTGGATGAATCATGGGGGGTGGGTTACATTTGTGTGTGTGTGTATGTGTGCACTTGTGCTTGCTTATGTGTGTACATGCATGTGTGTTTGCACACGCACGTGTATGTGTGTGTGCGCATATGCATATCTGTGTGTGTGTGACCGGATTGACCCAATTAATCGGTGTCATTCACCTGAATGGATCACCCCCTCAATCTCTCTGACCTTCAAAGATTCCCCCTGCAAGTCTGAAGGGTGGCCTGTGTGACCTTTCATTTTTGCGCCACGTTCCCCCTTTTATTTTTTATCTTCGTGTGCCGATAATGCCTCTTTTCCCCTTCACTCCTCCTGATGTAATTTAAACAGGATTTTCTTCATATCAGGATCTGGGGATAAGAAAGATAGAAGCGCTAGGATGGAGGGAGAGAGGGAGAGAGAGGAGGGGGAAGGTAAGAGTGAGATGACAGAAATGTCTGGACTAGGCTGAGATTTGGATGGTGACCCTGTGGTATCTGTGGCCCTGTTGTGAAGAATAAACATCTCACAGCATCTTCATATGTTCTAAAGGATGAATGTGTTAATTATGATTGAGTACTTTAATATGTGTGTGTGTGTGTGTGTGTGTGTGTGTGTGTGTGTGTGTGTGTGTGTGTGTGTGTGTGTGTGTGTGTGTGTGTGTGTATCAGTACACGTGCCTGCGCACAAGTCACGACCACAGTATGTGTCACAGCTCCACCGTGTAACATTCCCACAACAATCTTGACATTGATTTAAGATTTTCATCGATCACCCTCCCACAATTTCCCACAGCTTTGACTCTTAACTAAAATATGTTGTTATTATTGATGTAGACTTAGGCCTCCTGGGTTCTGTGTTAGAGAGGGATGCAGAGAGAGAGAGAGATGGGAAGCGATATGCAGAAACAGAGAGAGAAAGATGATGTGGAGGCAGTTTTATACTTCCCTGACACATCCCTCCCTACATTGCTGCTGCCCCAAACAAGAACACAATTGGACAGGGATGAAATACTGAACCATGGGGCTTGGCCCCTTCGTAACCTTTTAAAGCCATCTATCTCACTCCACTGCCTCAGCAGTGGCCAATGGATCTCCCTGATTGAATTCCCCCTGTCCTTAACTGATCCGGGGGTGTTAGCTTGCAACAGGCTGGCCATAAATTCCTCAGGCTAGAGGGTCGGTAAGGCGTATTTGCTGATAGTTTCATGACATCTTTCATAGATACTAGTTTGTAAAAAAATTGTCAGGAAGAATTGATTACCTTGTTACCAACAATACCAGCTTTTCATGTGTGCATTCAGACACACACATGAAAAGACATCAGACTTACACTAAAACATACTGGCCAAACTCGTGATATTTCTGACATATCTCTCCCAGCAATTCTACCAGGCTTCAGCGCTCTTTTGACAGCATACTCACACACTGACTAGTCTGGCAAAGGGTCTTTCTCCTCTCTTGCCTCTCTCCTTAGTGGTTGGCTCTCTTTGTGTGTGTGTGTGTGTGTGTGTGTGTGTGTGTGTGTGTGTGTGTGTGTGTGTGTGTGTGTGTGTGTGTGTGTGTGTGTGTGTGTGTGTGTGTGTGTGTGGTGTGTCCAACCCTCTCCCTGACAGCCAGTACTCCTGCTCCCTGCCCAACCCTGATTTATTTAACACTAAAACACTTGTTATGCAACGCACTTATTAAACCTGCAAAGGGGTAGATCAATAAAGCATTCTTTATGGCTACTGCTTAAGAAAATGTGGTGTGGGAGAGACAATGGGCAGGATCTCGTGTGATTTACCACCTCCCAGGTTCAAAATTAATATACTGATGTTAAACACCAGAACCCGATAAAATGGCAGGATGGGCGTTTATGAATCAGACTGCGATGCTGCCTGTAACCTTACATTTAAAACATATCATTAAAGGCTTAAAGAGGGATACATTAATTCTAATGATTATTGGCTTGGGAGATATACAAGACTACGGGGATGCAGCGAGAGGAGAAGGAGAGGCCTATAATGACAGGGAGGAATGTGTGTGTGTGTGAGAGAGAAAGAGTGTGTTTGTTTGGACCTGTTTGTCTGCATTTGTGTTTCTGTTTTACATGCCCCCAAACTCCCATATGTAACAGTTCTGCAATAGATTTGAACAACCTCAATCACAGATATCTGTGCATGCTTTGATTGTAAAATCATATAAAATGATATACATATCAAATGATGAATACACTGCTGTATGAGCAGGGGTAGTGGTGAGGGAATGAAGAAAAGTCACTAACTATCATATATCCCTGCAGAGTACAATGATTCAGTTGGAGTGATAATTGGATCCATTATGAACTCCAATTTCATCAAGTGCCAATATAGGCTTTTAATGGTGAAGTGCTCTGCTCAAAATTAACTGTGCAATTTTTACAGCTACCTGTTATTATTGCCTCCAGAGATTTTGTTATTCAAGCTTTTTGTGTTTTATTTTAGAAATGGGATTGTGGGTCTTGGAGTTGGTGGGGGTTGAGGGTGGGGGAGGCATTGAAAGATTTGAGAAAATTTTAGATCGAAAATGTGCCTTTCAAACTGCCATGGCAAAGTTCTATTGCTATCGAATTGCCATGTTGACATTTTCATCATGCCAAAGTGCACAGTTCTGTTAAACTCATCATAGACCGCAGCTTCTGAGTTTAGTCAAGTTTCAGTATTTGGAACTCTCATTGGTTAGTATGTCTTCCAGTTATTTGAAATGTTATTGTTATTTTGGTCACTGCTCACAAAATATGCAAAATGTCACACATACTGTTTTGAATGAGTACAGGTTTATCGTTCTTCAGTTCTCATAAGAGTGGTTCAACTTAGGTTAGGTTAGGATAGGTTAACTAAGTGCTATAGGTGCTGTAAGTGCCTATTAGAAGAGCATGAATGAATAACTGCAAATTCATCCATGGCAATTAAATAGCTTGGGCCACCAAAAGACTGAAATCTCAAAGTGCTGTACAGAAACCTAGCCTAAAACCCCAAACAGCAAGCAATGCAGGTGTAGAAGCATGGTGGCTAGGAAGAACTCCCTAGAAAGGCCTAAACCTAGGAAGAAACCTGGAGAGGAACCAGGCTATGAGGGGTGTCCTCTTCTGGCTGTGCCGGGTGGAGATTATAACAGAACATGGTCAAGATGTTCAAATGGCCAAGATGTTCAAATGTTCATAAATTACCAGCACGGTCAAATAATAATAATCACAGTAGTTGTCGAGGGTGCAGCAAGTCAGCACCTCAGGAGTAAATGTCAGTTGGCTTTTCATAGCCGATCATTAAGAGTATCTCTACCGCTCCTGCTGTCTCTAGAGAGTTGAAAACAGCAGGTCTGGGACAGGTAGCAAGTCCGGTGATCAGGTCAGGGTTGCATAGCCGCAGGCAGAACAGTTGAAACGGGAGCAGCAGCACGGCCAGGTGGACTGGGGACAGCAAGGAGTCATCATGCCAGGTAGTCCTGAGGCATGGTCCTAGGGCTCAGGTCCTGAGAGAGAAAGAAAGACAGGAAGACCGAATTAGAGAGAGCATACTTATATTCACACACGACACCGGATAAGACAGGAGAAGTACTACAGATATAACAGACTGACCCTAGCCCCCTGACACATAAACTACTGCAGCATAAATCCTGGAGACAGGAGGGGTCAGGAGACACTGTAGGCCCATCCGATGATACCTCCGGACAGAGCCAAACAGGCAGGATATAACCCCATCCACTTTGCCAAAGCACAGCCCCCACACCACTGGAGGGATATCTTCAACCACCAACTTATCATCCTGAGACAAGGCCGAGTATAACCCACAAAGATCTCCGCACAGCACAACCCAAGGGGGGGCGCCAACCCAGACAGGAAGATCACGTCAGTGACTCAACCCACTCAAGTGACGCACCCCTCCTGGTGACGGCATGGAAGAGCACCAGTAAGCCAGTGACTCAGCCCCTGTAATAGGGTTAGAGGCAGAGAATCCCAGTGGAGAGAGGGGAACCGGCCAGGCAGAGACAGCAAGGGCGGATCGTTGCTCCAGAGCCTTTCCGTTCACCTTCACACTCCTGGGCCAGACTACACTCAATCATATGACCCACTGAAGAGATGAGTCTTCAGTAAAGACTTAAAGGTTGAGACCGAGTCTGCGTCTCTCACATGGGTAGGCAGACCATTCCATAAAAATTTAGTTCTATAGGAGAAAGCCCTGCCTCCAGCTGTTTGCTTAGAAATTCTAGGGACAATTAGGAGGCCTGCGTCTTGTATGTGTAAGTATGTACGGCAGGACCAAATCGGAAAGATAGGTAGGAGCAAGCCCACGTAATGCTTTGTAGGTTAGCAGTAAAACCTTGAAATCAGCCCTTGCCTTAACAGGAAGCCAGTCTAGGGAGGCTAGCACTGGAGTAATATGATCACATGTTTTGGTTCTAGTCAGGATTCTAGCAGCCGTATTTAGCACTAACTGAAGTTTATGTAGTACTTTATCCAGGTAGCCGGAAAGTAGAGCATTGCAGTAGTCTAACCTAGAAGTAAAAAAAGCATGGATCCATTTTTCTGCATCATTTTTGGACAGAAAGTTTCAGATTTTTGCAATGTTACGTAGATGGAAAAAAAGCTGTCCTTGAAACAGTCTTGATATGTTCGTCAAAAGAGAGATCAGGATCCAGAGTAACGCCAAAGTCCTTCACAGTTTTCTTTGAGACGACTTTAAAACCATCAAGATTAATTGTCAGATTCAACAGAAGATCTCTTTGTTTTTTGGGACCTAGAACAAGCATTTCTGTTTTGTCCGAGTTTAAAAGTAGAACGTTTGCAGACATCCACTTCCTTATGTCTGAAACACAGGCTTGTAGCGAGGGCATTTTTGGGGCTTCACCATGTTTCATTGAAATGTACAGCTGTGTGTCATCCGCATAGCAGTGAAAGTTAACATTATGTTTTCGAATGACATCCCCAAGAGGTAAAATATATAGTGAAAACAATAGTGGTCCTAAAACGGAACCTTGAGGAACACCGAAATTGACAGTTGATTTGTCAGAGGACAAACCATTCACAGAGACAAACTGATATCTTTCCGACAGATAAGATCTAAACCAGGCCAGAACTTGTCCGTGTAGACCAATTTGGGTTTCCAATCTCTCCAAAAGAATGTGGTGATCGATGGTATCAAATGCAGTACTAAGGTCTAGGAGCACGAGGACAGATGCAGAGCCTCGGTCTGACGCCATTAAAAGGTAATTTACCACCTTCAGTTTCAGTGTTATGATGGGGTCTAAAACCAGACTGAAGCATGTCGTATACATTGTTTGTCTTCAGGAAGGCAGTGAGTTGCTGCGCAACAGCTTTTTCTAAACATTTTGAGAGGAATGGAAGATTCAATAGTTTTTTAAATATTTTCTGTGTCAAGGTTTGGCTTTTTCAAGAGAGACTTTATTACTGCCCCTTTTAGTGAGTTTGGTACACATCCGGTGGATAGAGAGCGGTTTATTATGTTCAACATAGGAGGGCCAAGCACAGGATGCATTACTTTCAATAGTTTAGTTGGAATAGGGTCCAGTATGCAGCTTGAAGGTTTAGAGGCCATGATTATTTTCATCATTGTGTCAAGAGATATAGTACTAAAAACACTTGAGTGTCTCTCTTGATCCTAGGTCCTGGCAGAGTTGTGCAGACTCAGGACAATTGAGCTTTGGAGGAATACGCAGATTTAAAGAGGAGTCCGTAATTTGCTTTCTAATGATCATGATCTTTTCCTCAAAGAAGTTCATGAATGTATTACTGCTGAAGTGAAAGCTATCCTCTCTTGGGGAATGCTGCTTTTTAGTTAGCTTTGCGACAGTATCAAACATACATTTCCGATGGTTCTTATTTTCCTCAATTAAGTTGGAAAAATAGGATGATCGTGCAGCAGTGAGGGCTCTTTGATACTGCACGGTACTGTCTTTCCAAGCTAGTCGGAAGACTTCCAGTTTGGTGTGGCACCATTTCCGTTCCAATTTTCTGGAAGCTTGCTTCAGAGCTCGGGTATTTTCTGTATACCAGGTAGCTAGTTTCTTATGACAAATGTTTTTAGTTTTTAGGGGTTCAACTGCATCTAGGGTATTGCACAAAGTTAAATTGAGTTCCTCAGTTAGGTGCTTAACAACATTTTGTCCTCTGACGTCCTTGGGAAGGCAGAGGGAGTCTGGAAGGGCATCAAGGAATCTTTGTGTTGTCTGAGAATTTATAGCACGACTTTTGATGCTCCTTGGTTGGGGTCTGAGCAGATTATTTGTTGTGATTGCAAACGTAATAAAATGGTGGTCCCGATAGTCCAGGATTATGAGGAAAAACATTAAGATCCACAAAATGTATTCCATGGGACAAAACTAGGTCCAGTGTATGACTGTGACAGTGATTAGGTCCAGAGACATGTTGAACAAAACCCACTGAGTCGATGATGGCTCCGAAAGTCTTTTGGAGTGGGTCTGTGGACTTTTCAATGTGAATATTAAAATCACCAAAAATTTGAATATTATCTGATATGACTACAAGGTTTGATAGGAATTCAGGGAACTCAGTGAGGAACGCTGTATATAGCCCAGAAGGCCTGTAAACAGTAGCTAAAAAAGTGATCGAGTAGGCTGCATAGATTTCATGACAAGAAGCTCAAAAGACGAAAACATCATTTTTATTTTGTAAATTGAAATTTGCTATCGTAAATGTTAGCAACACCTCTGCCTTTGCGTGATGCACAGGGGATATGGTCACTAGTGTAAACAGGAGGTGAGGCCTCATTTAATACAGTAAATTCATCAGGCTTAAAGCCATGTTTCAGTTAGGTCAATCACATCAAGATTATGAACAGTGATTAGTTCATTGACTATAACTGTCTTTGAAGTGAGGGATCGAACATTAAGTAGCCCTATTTTGAGATGTGAGGTATGACGATCTCTTTCAATAATGGCAGGAATGGAGGAGGTCTTTACCATAGTGAGATTGCTAAGGCGAACACCGCCATGTTTAGTTTTGCCCAACCTAGGTCGAGGCACAGACACGGTCTCAATGGGGATAGCTGAGCCGACTACACTGACAGTGCTAGTGGCAGACTCCACTAAGCTAACAGCCTGCTGGCTGGCATGCACCCTATTTGATTGTGGAGCTAGAGGATTTAGAGCCCTGTCTATGTTGGTAGATAAGATGAGAGCACCCCTCCAGCTAGGATGGAGTCCGTCACTCCTCAGCAGGCCAGGCTTGGTCCGGTTTGTGGGTGAGTTCCAGAAAAAGGGCCAATTATCTACAAATTCTATCTTTTGGGAGGGGCAGAAAACAGTTTTCAACCAGAAATTGAGTTGTGAGACTCTGCTGTAGAGCTCATCACTCCCCCTAACTGGGAGGTGGCCAGAGACAATTACTCGATGCCGACACATCTTTCTGGCTGATTTACACGCTGAAGCTATGTTGCGCTTGGTGACCTCTGACTGTTTCATCCTAACATCGTTGGTTCCTGACGTGGATAACAATATCTCTATACTCTCTACACTCGCCAGTTTTAGCCTTAGCCAGAACCATCTTCAGATTAGCCTTAACGCTGGTAGCCCTGTCCCCTGGTAAACAGTGTATGATCGCTGGATGATTCGTTTTAAGTCTAATACTGCGGGTAATGGAGTCGCCAATGACTAGGGTTTTCAATTTGTCAGAGCTAATGGTGGGAAACTTTGGCGTCTCAGACCCCGTAACGGGAGGAGTAGAGACAAGAAAAGGCTCGGCCTCAGACTCCGACTCGCTGCTTAATGGGGGAAACCGGTTGAACGTTTCTGTCGGCCGACACCGGTTGAGCATTACTACAGCATTTCCCTCCAGAAGTCATGAGAAAGTTGTCCGGCTGCGGGGACCGTGCGAGGGGATTTATACTAACCTTACTATCTGTACTTACTGGTGGCACCGACGCTGTTTCATCCTTCCCTACACTGAAACACCCCTTTGCACCTTGCAAGGGGAAAGATGCACTTTAATGCGGCACCAAAATAAAATGCCCAAACACGCAGGGCTCAAAACACTGACCAACCCAAAACAACGGGTGACAAAGTCCAGAGCACAAACAACACCAACGACACAATGTGAACATCAAAATAATCCCGCACAACAAAGGGGCAGGTTCCACACGCTAAATAGGGAAGCAAATCAAGCACACACAAAATAGGAACAGGTGTAACAAATGAGACCAAACTAACCGAAAAGAAAAAGGGATCGGTGGCGGCTAGTAGGCCGGTGACAACACCTCCGAGCACCACCCGAACAGGCGGGGGAGCCAACTTCGGTGGGAGTCTTGACAAGTACATTTAATCTGCGCTGCCCTAAAACCAAAGCACGCAGCCTGTTTTTATTTATAGGCTGTTTTCAATTTGTCAATTTCAAATGATTTTCTAACAAGTTTTTAATTTTCTAAGAACAGTTTGAATTGAGGTGTGTTCCGCCTCATTCATTCACATAAAAGTAGTCATTTTTACTTTTGCGGACCAATTCATTTTTTAAAAACATTTCTGACACGTACAAAATTCCCCAAACACTTCCCAATTGTTTGTGCAGTTCAAGTCTGCAGACATTTGCTCATCTCCCGTCCTGCACACACGTGTTCACATTTTTCGTCTGTTGCCTGCAGCGCAGTCAAAGTTGTTTTAGTTACCAATAATAACTTTGGAAATGTGTGTGTTTCTATCAAAGTAAGTGACTTATTATGCTATAATAGTTTATGCATGTCGTGTTATGTCGTTTCTACTGTAGCATAATGTCATTCTATCCAGGTCTGTGCCCAAACAGTTCAAGCTTCTACTTTAAAAAATCTAACGTTCCAGAAATAAGTCTCTCGCTGTTGCCACTTGTATTGGACCCCCCTCAACCCCAGCTGTGCCCTGGACACCATATGTGAATTAATTTCCCCCCCATTTATCTTCATAGTTTATACTGTTAGGTGACTTAAACTGGGATATGCTTAACATCCCGGCCGTCCTACAATCTACGCTAGATGTCCTCAATCTCACACAAATTACCAGGTACAAACCTAAATCTGTAAAACGCGGGCACCCTCATAGATTTCAACCTGACCAACCTGTCCTCCAAATACACCTCTGCTGTCTTCAACTAGGATCTCAGCGATTCATGCCTCATTGCCTGCCTCCGTAATGGGTCCGCGTAATGGGTCAATCAAACCACCCTTCATCACTGTCAAACGCTCCCTAAAACACTTCAGTGAGCAAGATTTATAATCGACCTGGCCCGGGTATTCTGGGAGGATATTGGCCTCATTCCGTCAGTAGAGGATGCCTGGTTATACTTTAAAAGTGCTTTCCTCACCATCTTAAATAAGCATGCCTCATTCAAAAAATTTAGAACTAAGAACAAATATAGCCCTTAGTTCACTCCAGACTTGACTGCCCTTGACCAGCACAAAAACATCCTGTGGCGTATTGCATTAGCATCGAATAGCCCCTGCGATATGCAACTTTTCAGGGAATTTAGGAAACAACACATAGGCAGTTAAGAAAGCAAAGGCTAGCCTTTTCAAACAGACATTTTCACCCTGTAGCACAAACTCCAACAAAATCTGTGACACTGTAAAGTCCATGGAGAATAAGAGCACCTCTTCCCAGCTGCCCACTGCACTGAGGCTAGGAGACACTGTCACCACCGATAAATCTATAATAATCGAGAATTTCAAATAGCATTTTTCTACAGCTGGCCATGCTATCCACCTGGCTACCCCTACCCTGGTCAACAAATCTGCACCCCCCACAGCTACTTACCCAAGCCTCCCCATTTATCCTTCACCCAAATCCAGATGTTCTGAAAGAGCTGCAAAAACTGGACCCCTACAAATCAGCTGGGCAAGACAATCTGGACCCTCTCTTTCTAAAATTACTGTTACAGATCTATCTTACCATGCCTTTCTAAAGTCTTCAAAATCCAAGTTAACGAACAGATCACCGACCATTTCGAATTCCACAGTACCTTCTCCTCTATGCAATCTGGTTTTCGAGCTGGTAATGGGTGCACCATAACCACGCTCAAGGTCCTAAACAATATCATAACCACCATCGACAAAAGACTGTGCAGCCGTTTTCATCGACCTGGCCAAGGGTTTCGACTCTGTCAATCACCGTATTCTTATCGGCAGACTCCACAGCCTTAGTTTCTCAAATGACTGCTTCGCCTGGTTTAACAACTACTTCTCAGATAGAGTTCAGGGTGTCAAATCAGAGGGTAAGTTGTCCGGTCTCTGGCAGTCTCTATGGGGGTGCCACAGGGTTAAAATCTCTGGCCGACTCTTTTCTCTGCATACATCAATGATGTTGCTCTTGCTGCTGGTGATTCTCTGATCTACCTCTACACAGACACCATTCTGTATACATCCGGCCCTTCTTTGGACACTGTGTTAAAAAACCTCCAGACGAGCTTCAATGCCATACAGCACTCCTTCCGTGGCCTCCAACTGCTTATAAATGCAAGTAAAACTAAATGCATGCTCTTCAACCGATCGCTGCCCGCACCCGCCAACACGTCTAGCATCACTACTCTGGACGGTTCTGACTTAGAATATATGGACAACTACAAATACCTAGGTGTCTGGTTAGACAGTAAACTCTCCTTCCAGACTCACATTAAGCATCTGCAATCCCAAATTAAATCTAGAATCGGCTTCCTGCTTCGCAACAAAGCATCCTTCCCTCATGATGCCAAACATACCCTCGCAAAACTGACTATCCTACCAATCCTTGACTTCGGCGATGTCATTTACAATATAACCTTTAATACTCCTTTAATACTCAAGTTGGATGCAGTCTATCACAGTGCCACCTGTTTTCTCACCAAAGCCCCATATACTACCCACCACTGTGACCTGTATGCCCTCGTTGGCTGGCCCTCGCTTCTTTTTCGTCGCCACACCCACTGGCTCTAGGTCATCTATAAGTCTTTGCTAGGTAAAGTCCCGCCTTATCTCAGCTCACTGGTCACCATAGCAACACCCACCTGTAGCATGTGCTCCAGCAGGTATATTTCACTGGTCATCCCCAAAGCCAACTCCTCCCTTTTCCTTCCAGTTCTCTGCTGCCAATGACTGGAATGAATTGCAAAAATCACTGAAGCTGGAGTCTTAAATCTCCCTCACTAACTTTAAGCATCAGCTGTCAGAGCAGCTAACTGATCATTACACCTGTACATAGCCCATCTGTAAATAGCCCACCCAACTACCTCATCCCCATATTGTTATTTTTTTTTGCTCCTTTGCACATCTATCACTCCAGTGTTTATTTACTAAATTATAATTATTTTGCCACTATGGCCTATTTATTGCCTTACCTCCATATTCTTACTACATTATCACACACTGTATACATATTTTTCTATTTTGTTATTGACTGTACGTTTGTTTATCCCATGTGTAACTCTGTGTTGTTTGTGTCGCACTGCTTTGCCTTATCCTGGCCAGGTCGCAGCTGTAAATGAGAACAACTGGCCTACCTGGTTAAATTAAGATTATAATAATAAAAGACCAAGCTTACCGGTAGGAGCGAGTACTCTATTGGGCCATATGGGGAACTTTTCTGCTTCCTTTACTCGCACACCTCTTCATGTCATTCTGCTATGGGGAAACCAGTCCAAATCTCTCTGGGTCCTCATTGACTCTGGGGCCGATGAGAGCTTTTTGGATGCCACACTGGCTTCCGAGCTGAACATCCCCACTCAGCCCCTCTCCATTCCCGTGGTTGTTAGAGCATTGGATGGGTGCTCTATACGTCGTGTTACCCCATAACATCACTCCCATCAACCTACAGGTGTCAGGGAATCACAGAGAGACCAATCAGTTCCTGCTCATCAAGTCCTCCCAGATCCCCGTGGTGTTGGAATTCTCCTGGCTCCACTCATCAACTGGTCTACGGATGCCATCATGGGCTGGAGTTTGTTCTGCCACTTCTGTCTGAAGTCGGTGCAACCTGCACCGGGACGTCTTCCTGGGTCCTCAGAGGTGGTTCCGGATCTCTCCGCCATTCCCACAGATTCCCGAGCTACTTCTCTTCTGCCGCACCACCCCTATGAGTGCGGGATTGACCTTCTCCTTAGCACCACGTCGCCCTAGGGAGTCTGTTCTCGCTGTCGGGACATGAAACCAAGGCTATGGAGGACTACATCGGGGACTCCCTAGCTACTGGATTTATCCATCCCTCTGCCTCTCCAGCTGGCGCAGGTTTCTTCTTCGTGGAGCAGATGGACAAGACCCTGACCCTGTGCATTGACTACCGGGGACTCAGTGACATCACTGTTAAGAAACGTCATCCACTACCACTAATTTCTTCTGCCTTCGAGCCGCTCCAGGGGGCGACTGTGTTCTCCAAGCTGGATCTATGTAACGCCTACCACCTGCTGCGGATACGAGAGGGGGACGAGTGGAAGACTACCTTCAACACAGCCAGCGGCCTCAACAAATTTCTGGTCATGCCCTTTAACCTCACCAACGCCCCTGCCGTGTTCCAGGCTTGGGTGAATGACGTTCCCCACGACATGTTGAACCAGTTCGTCTTCATCAACATTGATGACATCCTCATCTTCTCCCACTCCCCCCAAGAACACGTGCTCCATGTCCGGCAGGTTCTCCAGCACTTTCTGGAGAACCAGTTGTTTGTTAAGGTGGAAAAGTGTGAGTTCCATCACTCCACCATTCCCTTTCTGTGCAACATCATCTCTGCTGGGAGCGTCAAGATGGATCCCGAGAAGGTGAAAGCAGTGGTGGATTGGCCTCAGCCTACGTACAGGGTGCAGCGGCAACGCTCCCTGGGGTTTGCCAACTTTTATTGCTGCTTTATCCAGGGTTACAGCATCCTGGCCTCCTCCCTGTCTGCCCTCACCTCTACCAAGGTTCTGTTCACGTGGTCCATGGCCACAGACCTTAAACACGGCTTCACCACGGCTCCAATCCGGATCCTTCCCGTCAGTTTGTGGTGGAGGCCATTGCTTCGGATGTTCGAGTGGGGGCTGTTCTGTCCCCAACGTTCTACCCTGGACCTTAACCTCTTTGATCTCTAGGGGCGCTATTTCATTTTTGGATAAAAAACGTTCCCGTTTTAAGCGCGATATTTTGTCACGAAAAGATGCTCGACTATGCATATTCTTGACAGTTTTTGAAAGAAAACACTCTGAAGTTTCAGAATCTGCAAAGATATTGTCTGTAAGTGCCCCAGAACTCATTCTACAGGCGAAACCAAGATGATGCGTCAACCAGGAAATGAGCAGAATTTCTGAAGCTCTGTTTTCCATTGTCTCCTTATATGGCTGTGATTGCGCAAGGAATGAGCCTACACTTTCTGATTTTTCCCCCAACGTGTTAGCAGCATTGTGACGTATTTGTAGGCATATCATTGGAAGATTGACCATAAGAGACTACATTTTCCAAGTGTCCGCCTGGTGTCCCTGCGTCGAAATTGGAGCGCAAAGCCAGGTGCAATTATTTTTCCATTTGAGAGCAAGGAGAAACCAGGCTTCCACGAAGGATATATCATTGAAGAGATATGTGGAAAAACACCTTGAGGATTGATTCTAAACCACGTTTGCCATGTTTCAGTCGATATTATGGAGTTAATTTGGAAAAAAGTTCGCGTTTTGAGGGCTGAATTTTCGTTTTTTTTTTTTTTTTTTTTTTTTTTTTTTGGTAGCCAAATGTGATGTACAAAACGGAGCTATTTCTAATACACAAAGAATCTTTTTGGAAAAACTGAGCATCTGCTATCTAACTGAGAGTCTCCTCATTGAAAACATCAGAAGTTCTTCAAAGGTAAGTTATTTTATTTGAAGGCTTTACTTGTTTTTGTGATAGTTGCCTGCTAAATGCTAACGCTAATGCTAACGCTAAATGCTACGCTAGCTAGCTACTGTTACACAAATGATTGTTATCCTATGGTTGAAAAGCATATTTTGAAAATCTGAGATGACAGTGTTGTTAACAAAAGGCTAAGCTTGAGAGATAGCATATTTATTTCATTTCATTTGCGATTTTCATGAATAGTTAACGTTGCGTTATGGTAATGAGCTTAGGTCTATAAATAGAATCCCGGATCCGGGTTTGGTCGTCGCAACAGGTTAAGCTGCATCCCTGCGCCTTCTTCTCCCACCGCCTCACCGCCACGGAGAGGTATTACGATGTGGGGAATCGGGAGCTTCTCGCGGTGAAGATGGCATTGGAGAAAAGGAGGCACTGGCTCGAAAGGTTGAACATCCATTCATTGTATGGACGACCAGAAAAACCTGGAGTATCTCTGCACCGCCAAGCGCCTCAACTCCAGGCAGGCGAGATGGGCCCTGCTGTTTCCCCGGTTCAACTTTCCCCTCTCCTACCGGCCGGGGTCCAATAACCTCAAGCTGGGTGCCTTGTCTCACCGATATAACCCCACTGCTACCACCCCGGAGCCTGAGACCATTCTTTCCGCCTCGTGCCTGGCGACGGCACTAAGCTGATCTGCCCCTCTGGGTGGAATCCCACAAACTCTCCCCCCGGTTTATCATCTTGTTCCCCATCTCCAAGATCATTAGCCCCTCGGCTGGTCGTCTTCTGTTGCCCCGTACCCTTCGTATACATCCCACCTTTCATGTGTCCAGAGTCAAACCCATGTCTCACAGCCCTTTATCTCCCGTTTCCATGATAACATCCCAAAAACATTAAAAGAAAGACATTGTTTGAAACGAAATATTAATATATATTTTTAGAATATACACTAATTGTACAAAACATTAAGAACACCTGCCTAATATTGAGTTGCGGCTCCCCTTTTGCCCTCAGAACAGCCTCAATTTGTTCGTATCGAAAGCGTTCCACAGGGATGCTGGCCCATGTTCACTCCAATGCTTCCCACAGTTGTATTAAGTTGGCTGCATGTCCTTTTGGTGGTGGACCATTCTTGATACACACGGCAAACTGTTGAGCATGAAAAACCCAGCAGTGTTGCAGTTCTTGATCCCGTTCAAAGGCACTTCAATCTTTTGTCTTGCGCATTCCCTCTCTGAATGGCACACATACACAATCCATGTCTCAATTGTTTCAAGGCTTAAAAATCCTTATTTAACCTGTCTCCTCCCCTTCATCTACACTGATTAAAGTGGATTTAACAAGTAACATCAATAAGGGATCTTAGCTTTCACCGGGATTCACCTGGTCAGTTTGTCATGGAAAGAGCACTTCATAACGTTTTGTACACTCAGTGTATCATTTATATTATATACCATTTATGTATAATATATGATTTATATTATATCTCCTAAAATACAGTGTCTCCTAACATTCACTAAAATGTTGTGCACACAATCTGTAACTACCACCACAGAACATTGCCCAAAGGTTCCCATTAGGTTTCCAGCTAAAGAACACAGAATGGTGACATGCCCTCTGCAACCGGATTGAGTTGTCCTCACAAACCAATAAATAGGTCCCTACAAACACCGTTGTCGCAAACCACAACAGAAAATCAGCTTTCCTCAATAACTTGTTGCAGAAACTGCATAACCTGAATGTTTATTTCAAAGATCGTTGCTTTTCCCTGCAAGCCTACTAAAGGTTGATAAAACCGCAGGCGTTCGGCCAGACTGACATTTTTCTCTCCCCCAAATGGTAATAAAGAGATGGAAATGGTATTCATGGGCCACTGTGCCTGAGCCACTGTTCCTTAAAGGAGGCATTGAAATGACTGGCAAGGCGGAGAGTGGAATAGATTGTCCTGTATGATTAAGTTCCTTCTCGGCGAGGCATGTCAACAGACATGCTCTCCTTATCTACATGCGGCTAGCAGTTAGCCCTCTGCACACATTTATGTTGAGGTCCTGCCTTTCAAAGGCAGCCAGGCTGAGACAAAAATCACTCAATCTGAATAGGGAGATGTCATTTCCTGATCTCTCTCTTGTGAATAGACAATGGTGAATGATGATCTAGGTGAAAAGATGGAACCTCAACCTGTTTTTTTAGGAATTGGTTAAGGGTGTGGACATTTGTAAATGAATATAGTTTTTTCTGAATTTTTGTATTAATTGCATCTGTACCCAGCACTAATAATATTTAGTAGAGGTCAAAGGTTTCAATATGCCTCAGCATGTTGCTCAGTCAATACACAGCAATTTATAGACCTAAGAGTTAATCATCAATATAGTAGCATTTGCTGGAAAGGAAGGGTCTCCAATTAAGTCTCCATATTCCTTTTGGTTGTTGTTAACTAAACAGAGGTGGTAGCAGAAGGCTTATATTTGTTTGGAATAGAAAGTAACTTATGTATTCATGTTTTTCAAAGCGTATCATGTCAAGGTACACCTGATAAAGTTATGTGTAGCTAATTGATTGGACTTGTACATCACTATCACAATTAAAAGCAGGCAAATAGGATTGTTAAGTGTGGCTCATAAAAAATGGCCGCCTGTGTGCCTTTGTTTACTTTGGTTTTCTGCTTGGGCAGAGAGGGACGTGATACTAGGGGGATTACAGTAACAGTTTACCTGAAGGGTACCCACATAATGAGTTTATATTACATTCATAACCATGCATGCGGGGCGGCAGAAAGCCTAGTGGTTAGAGCATTTGGCCAGTAACTGAAAAGCTGCTAGATCGAATCCCCGAGCTGACAAGGTAAAAAGCTGTCATTCTATCCCTGAACAAGGCAGTTAACCCACTGTTCCTAGGCCGTCATTGTAAATAAGAATTTGTTCTTAACTGACTTACTGAGTTACATAAAAAAATAAAGAAAAGTGGTGTTCATAAGCTGTTGTCATGATGTGCCCTGGAGGGAGGATCATAGCCCTCCCCCTCTCTCTCCACAGTTTTATGACTTTACAATAACTACCTGGTAGAAACTGCCATGCAGTATTGAGGGAGAGTCTCTACCAGAACAAAGAGCTTATCTTAGTTCAAAACTCCTAATCCCCAAATTGGGAGAACTAAACAATACTCTAAACAATAGAACGTGGGAATGGTCCATGGACACGTAAGGGACAGTCATGTCGATTGTGTTTCATTTGGTGATCTCATGAAGGACAGGAAACACACATAACTGTATCTCTTAAAGTGTACATTTCCCAGCTGTCAGGTTTACATCTACAGTGCCTTGCAAAAGTATTCGGCCCCCTTGAACTTTGCGACCTTTTGCCACATTTCAGGCTTCAAACATAAAGATATAAAACTGTATTTTTTTGTGAAGAATCAACAACAAGTGGGACACAATCATGAAGGGGAACGACATTTATTGGATATTTCAAACTTTTTTAACAAATCAAAAACTGAAAAATTGGGCGTGCAAAATTATTCAGCCCCCTTAAGTTAATACTTTGTAGCGCCACCTTTTGCTGCGATTACAGCTGTAAGTCGCTTGGGGTATGTCTCTATCAGTTTTGCACATCGAGAGACTGACATTTTTTCCCATTCCTCCTTGCAAAACAGCTCGAGCTCAGTGAGGTTGGATGGAGAGCATTTGTGAACAGCAATTTTCAGTTCTTTCCACAGATTCTCGATTGGATTCAGGTCTGGACTTTATTTTTGAACCATTCCATTGTAGATTTTGCTTTATGTTTTGGATCATTGTCTTGTTGGAAGACAAATCTCCGTCCCAGTCTCAGGTCTTTTGCAGACTCCATCAGGTTTTCTTCCAGAATGGTCCTGTATTTGGCTCCATCCATCTTCCCATCAATTTTAACCATCTTCCCTGTCCCTGCTGAAGAAAAGCAGGCCCAAACCATGATGCTGCCACCACCATGTTTGACAGTGGGGATGGTGTTTTCAGGGTGATGAGCTGTGTTGCTTTTACGCCAAACATAACATTTTGCATTGTTGCCAAAAGCCAAAAAGTTCAATTTTGGTTTCATCTGACCAGAGCACCTTCTTCCACATGTTTGGTGTGTCTCCCAGGTGGCTTGTGGCAAACTTTAAACGACACTTTTATGGATATCTTTAAGAAATGGCTTTCTTCTTGCCACTCGTCCATAAAGGCCAGATTTGTGCAATATACGACTGATTGTTGTCCTATGGACAGAGTCTCCCACCTCAGCTGTAGATCTCTGCAGTTCATCCAGAGTGATCATGGGCCTCTTGGCTGCATCTCTGATCAGTCTTCTCCTTGTATGAGCTGAAAGTTTAGAGGGACGGCCAGGTCTTGGTAGATTAGCAGTGGTCTGATACTCCTTCCATTTCAATATTATCGCTTGCACAGTGCTCCTTGGGATGTTTAAAGCTTGGGAAATCTTTTTGTATCCAAATCCGGCTTTAAACTTCTTCACAACAGTATCTCGGACCTGCCTGGTGTGTTCCTTGTTCTTCATGATGCTCTCTGCGCTTTTAACGGACCTCTGAGACTATCACAGTGCAGGTGCATTTATACGGAGACTTGATTACACACAGGTGGATTGTATTTGTATTTATCATCATTAGTCATTTAGGTCAACATTGGATCATTCAGAGATCCTCACTGAACTTCTGGAGAGAGTTTGCTGCACTGAAAGTAAAGGGGCTGAATAATTTTGCACGCCCAATTTTTCAGTTTTTGATTTGTTAAAAAAGTTTGAAATATCCAATAAATGTCGTTCCACTTCATGATTGTGTCCCACTTGTTGTTGATTCTTCACAAAAAAATACAGTTTTATATCTTTATGTTTGAAGATTGAAATGTGGCAAAAGGTTGCAAAGTTCAAGGGGGGCGAATACTTTCGCAAGGCACTGTAAATATGAAACGTGATTATACATGATTATATATGAAGCTATTTGGGAAAAGACATAATGTGATGTTAACCACCTAAATGAGAGTATGGATTTTCAAATAAAGATTAACTAGTCATTGGCCACGCCCATGTGAGCATAGACATTATGTCGGCATCATGGAACCGGCCATTACTACTCCAGAGTATAAAACCACCCGTGACGAAATTGACGTTTTATGCCAAAGAGACCTATGGTTAGCCGGACGTGTCGAATGGTTAAGAAGTCAGAGAACGCCGGGACAGAGTCACCATGTTGGAATAGCTACAATTACATAGGCAACGGAGACCATACAGCTGTAGTTTTGGCTACATGGCTGTAAATGGTTAAACTCTGAGACTATTGATCGGTACTTAATAAGATTTTAGACGTATAGTTACTAGTCTGCAGCTAGAAATTACGTAAGTCTAGAACGAGAATACAGACAACCACCGAAGCACATATTCTATGAGGACATTTCCGAATTGTACTCTGGAGTATCCATTCTAACCACCTACAACCACGAAAGACATTGTGACTTCTGGGAAAGTTAACCAGAGACTCTGATGAACTCTACAGGACGATTGAGGATTCAAACAGAGAATACAACAACGACATACATACATATATGAATTGCAATTATTCTCGAATGAGTGGCCGTTCATGTGCAAAGGATTCGCGTTTCAATTAATATAATTATAGACTGTGTCGTGAATCCATTCTTGTCTTTCCTGCTCTTTCTTAGTCCCCTCCAATTTCCTTTGTCTACCAAGCCGTCATATCAGTTTAGCCCACTAGGGTACTTTTCTATCGTTGTTAGTAACCAATAACTACTGTTTGTTATGTAATTCTGTGTAATTATTTAGTTAGTTAGTAAATATATAATTAAGCCAATTTGTATATCGCTGATTCTTGATTTTGTCTAGGGTTCGTACAGATATCCAAGGGTTTGCGACTTTCAGTAATGAGAACTGATGGGGCAATTAGTAATTCATTAATATAAGACTAATTGATCAGATATTAAAATACCTGAAGAGTTATATTTGGAAAAGTATTACTTTGTAATCCCAACATTTTCCTTGGTGCAATGACTTCCTAGTTAATTTATGTTTACATGATACGTTTATTTACGTAGTAATTAAACCTAGAGAACTGATTTAATATAAATAAGTCTTCACATTTAATGATAGTTCAGACACGACCCAGTACCTAATCAGTTTGTGAATGTTTATGTCAGTTTATATCCAGAATATCCAAATTATGTATCAAATCATGCGACGCCAATGTACTGGTTATGAATGTAGCATGTATTGGTTATGAATGTGTTATAAAGTGTTACCGGGTATTACATGGCCAACGTTTAAACCCAACAACAATTATTGACGCTAGCAGCAAATAGTGGATGGAGGGATTTTTTAGAGGCTAAATAAAGAGGTGGCATTTAGGGTAGGTTAGCTCCCAAGGAAACCTTAGGGTCGATACATTTATGAGAAAACAAAGTCCACAAGTGAGCAATGGCAATACAATGTGAGTGGAAGAAGCAGACAAATATGAAGAAGTAAAGGGAATGTAACGGCTTTCTTCGGTTGAAGGAGAGTCGGACCAAAATGCAGCGTGTAGATTTCAATCCATGTTTAATAACACAACGTAAACACGAATCAATACAAAAACTACAAAACAATAAACGTAACGAAAACCGAAACGGCCTAATTCTCGTGCTCATAAACACGGACATAAGGACACTAAGGACAATCACCCACGACAAACTCAAAGAATATGGCTGCCTAAATATGGTTCCCAATCAGAGACAACGATAAACACCTGCCTCTGATTGAGAACCACTCCAGACAGCCATAGACTTTGCTAGATCACCCCACTAGCTACAATCCTAATACATACACACCACAACCCCAAGACAAAACACACCACAATACAAAAACCCCATGCCACACCCTGGCCTGACCCAATACATGAAGATAAACACAAAATACTTCGGCCAGGGCGTGACAGGGAAAGAAATTAGAATAGATACAAACATGACTGTACTCAAAACTGATCAGACAACCCTGATTCGATACCTTTCTAGTGCCATGAATATTTAGTAGCAATTTGTTAAATTAATGTTTAAGTGTTTATTGGATCGGTAATGATATGAGCTGATTTGAGGGTAAAGTTGAGTCAGTCAGCAGTGTTCGTGAGAGTAATTTTATGTGTTGGGTTGTTTTTTTTAAATGATATGTGGTTAGTAAACACATCTGATTTTACACGCATTGTAGATATGAGCTTCATATCATGTAGACCTTGTTTTTATTGCCAACACTAATGCATTCTCCTAACCGGCCATATTGGGCTTATTTGCATTTTGCAATCCCTTTTTACCATCCCTAATACTTTTCCCCTCACTGTGTTTGCTCTAATAGCATTTCCCGGTGTGGGTTGGAGTCCATATATATAGTTTTATTTCAAAAATAGAAAAAAAAAGTGTACATCTCTTTTGCAAGCAGTTGACACATTAGGTAGAAATCCAGCAAAATCCCACGTTAGCTCATGTGGGACATTAACACATAAAAGCTTTTCAAAGGGTAACAATTGAATCTCTCCTTCAATTTCCATCAATGGTTTTCATCATCATAAAACCGCCTTTGGTTCCCGTTTCAAGGAAATGTCGTTCTATCAGATATGAGTTTTGATGAATCTTAAAATCAAAGGACAATGTTTATGAATGGGAAAGAACATCTGCATTGGTTGCTGAGAGTGAAATTAGCTCAGTGTGCATATATAATTGAAAGGTCATGCAAGTTCATACACAGAAACATGCTGCTACCTGGATGGGTGGCTGTTGGTAAAGTGTGTGTGTGCCCACCTATGTGCACCTGTTTACTTTTAATATGCCAGTCAAGGTTGTGTCAATCTGGATGCCCTTGGTCATGTTTGTCGCCTAGCTGACCAGGGGTTCCTTTGGATTGCCCATGGGAGATGCTTCGATGTCAGATGCAGAGCTGTAATTGGCCAGTGAGCCTGAGGACATGCCTGTGGGTTCCTGAAACTAGATGGGAGACCGTACAGTTTGATGAAGTGCCTGGCTCCAACATCCTGGGTTATGTTCAGTAGGTATGAAATTGAATATATATTTTTTTAAACAGAGAAATGGGGACATTTGTCCAATAATAAAAGCACATTTTCTGTTTTTAAAACTATCTAAAATGTTTTGTTACAATGTGCCCTAATGAACACAAGTAACTTTATTGGACCTTTTTTGTAATGTATATACTGTTTTTGGAAATCAACTCAACCAAATAGCTGAATGACCAAACAATGCTAGAGCTGGCCTGCCCAGATGGTCAACACTACTGGTCAAAGGTCAGAAGCTGGAGGAGGTGGCCTGCCTACATTGGGGCACAACACCTGTCTGCTTACTCTTACCCATTTGTACATACAGTTGAAGTCGGAAGTTTACATATAAATAAAAGCTCAAATAAATAATTCTCTCTACTATTATTCTGACATTTCACATTCTTAAAATAAAGTGGTGATCCTAACTGACCTAAGATAGTTAATTTTACTAGGATTAAATGTCAGGAATTGTGAAAAACAGAGTTTAAATGTATTTGGCTAAGGTATATGTAATCTTACGACTTCAACTGTATATCATGTTATGAACCCGTTAAGCAGGCCTAGGACACTAGACAAAGTGAGTGTAGGCTTTTCAGTAGTCTGGCAAACTGGTAGTGATTTTAGTCCTGTTTGGTCTTGTGATGGGCCTGGTTTCCCAAAAGCATCTTAAGGCTACCTTCGTAGGAGCTTTGTTAAATCGCCGAGCTGTTTACCAAAACCATTGTTACTAAAGTGGCACTTGAAAATGCTTGTTATTTACCGACTGCCTCAGACCACTCAGAGCAGCTAAGTGCGTTGTTAAGTGCTTCAAATGAACCGAGATGACTGAATTAAAAGATAAATACAGTAGGCTACATAGGCACAGGTAAATTACAAATTAATGTAAATGAGGGATACAAAGTATATTTGTCACGGTCGCCATAACGAGGAGACCAAGGCGCAGCGTGATAAGAACACATTCTTCTTTATTTAAAGAAAGACCATTAAACAAATGTGCCGCTATAACACAAGTGCTGACATGCAACTACACATAGCCAATAACCCACAAAACCAAAATGGCAAATGGCAACCTAAATAGGATCCCCAATCAGAGACAAAGTTAAACAGCTGTCTCTGATTGGGAACCAATTCAGGCCACCATAGACCTACATATACCTAGACATACAAAAAACCCATAGATATACAAAAAACCCTAGACAGCGTGAAACACCTAGACATTACAAAAACTAAACCAACCACCCTTGTCACACCCTGACCTAACCAACATAATAAAGATAACTAAGGTCAGGGCGTGACAATATTGAAAGCAGGTGCTTCCACACAGGTGTGGTTTCTGAGTTATTAAACAATTAACATCCCATCATGCTTAGGGTCATGTATAAAAATGCTGGGCAGTCCATTATTTTGGCTACCATGGTTATGCCCCCATAAGATGACGATGCCCCCATCCACATGGCACGAGTGGTGCCTCAATGGATTGATGAGCGTGAAAACAATGCAAACCAAATGCCATGGCCGTTTCAGTCCCCAGATCTCAACCCAATTGAACACTTATGGGAGATTCTGGAGCGGCGCCAGGGAAAACGTTTTCCGTTTTTTTTGAAAATAAAATAAAAACGATCTATACAAAATTATCTAATGTCAAAGTGGAAGATCAATTCAAACATCTTTTAATGATGAATGAAAAATATCTTGATTAAATAAGACTTTACCCCCGAGTCAATACATGTTAGAAACACCTTTGACAGCGATTACAGCTGTGAGTCTTCTTGGATAAGTCTCATAAGAGCTTTGCATACCTGTATTGTGCAAAATTTGCCCATTATTCTTTTCAAAAATCTTCAAGCTCTGTCAAGGTATTAAGGTTGGCTAGACAGCTATTTTAAGTCTTGCCATAGATTTTCAAGCAGATTTAAGTCAAAACTGTAACTTGGTCACTCTCTCTCTTCTTGGTAAGCAACTCCAATGTCTATTTGGCTTTGTGCTGTAGGTTATTGTACTGCTGAAAGGTGAATTCCTCTTCCAGTGTCTGGTGTAAAGCTGAAGCAGGTTTTCCTCTAGGATTTTGCCTGTGCTTTGCTCCGTCCCATTTATTTTCATCCTGAAATACTCCCCAGTCTTTGCTGATGTCAAGCATAACCATACCATGATGCAGCCACCAACAAAATAAGAAGGCAGTTACTGTATGATGTGTTGTGTTGGATTTGTCCCAAACATAAAGCTTTAGGCCAAAAGGTGTATTGCTTGGCCAAGTTTTTTTATTCAGTATTACTTTAGTGCCTTGTTGCAAACCTATGGACGTTTTGGAATATTTTTATTCTGTATATTTTTATAATTCTAGTAGCTATTTTGTTGACTTGACGTTAGCTAACATGGTTCCAAAAACGTAGGTTGTGTGTAACGGTTAGGGTTTATGATGGTTTGACTTGGAAACAGCTGATGTGTTGTGTACTGAAGTCCACAAGCGAAGGGTTAAAGTGAGAGGAGGAGAGTGCGTAGATGTGAGAAGGAATTAAACCGAGATCTGGCTGCTCTGAAAGTGAACTGCTTTTGCGTGTGATCAGGGCTGTATTCATTCAATGTTTCTTAAACAAAAGCAAATTAAACAAAACTGGGATGAACATCTGCATTTGTCCAATAGGAACCCTTATTTGCAACTGTTGGACTAATGATTACATCCTAGATCAGCTAGATACAGGCAAGACTGTGCAAGGCGATATTGAATGTGTCAATGTCTGTCACGTTCATTACTCAAATTTCTGTTGACCTGTGCACCTAAACTTTCCTTAAAAGGCTAGGTTGAAGCAGCCTCATGATGGGTATAGGGAACACTTGAGCATCATGTAGTAAGTAGACTAATCGTATCCATGTTACATTGAGCTGGGTAAATGGAATATGAATGACTGCATGCAATATGCTGTAATAGACATAAGGCCATGTCCCCCCCCCCCAAAAAAAATGGGTCCTCCCTCACCTTAAATGGCTCCGACTGCCACTGATGTACACACAGTACATTCATCAAAAAAATGTGACAGGGATAACACAATAGAGTCAAAGACTTAATTCCATGCATTAAGAAAAACAAACAACACAATAAAATAAAGATTGAGGAGATGTTAGAAATATTATGAATAAATGAATAAACAATATTCCCATTTTAAATAGAACTGTAACTAAGTAAACTTATACTCAGTTTAATTATATCTGATTAACAATATGAGTTCATAAGAAGGGATTGTGTGACACGGACAAGGAGTAATTAAAGTTAATGAACACCATTCCAACTAGGAAGAAAGGAATGGTTTGTGGATTAAGTAAACAGATAAGGTAGTTAACCTATGGTTGAACCGACGAAACTGAGCTCTGGGGTGTTTTAGATACGGCTGTGAGTGCCTTCCTAGGTTTTCTGTTAATTAAGAACTGTCAGCTAAGTGGTGATCGATAATGGTGAGGAGTCAAAAGTTAATTCAGCTGTGTTGTGTGTCCTGTGTATGTGCTAGTGGGTTAGAATGAACTCAGAATGAACTTTTAAAGTTCCCTTTGACCCGGTCGAGAGGGGGAGAATTGATTTTAGGAGCAATGAAATGACGTCATGTTATTGTATATAAACTGTTGCTCGTGGTAACGTGGCAGCGCGCTCCGAGAATAAATTATGTTACCTATTATTGATAAGACTGGTCTCCGTCTATTTTATGCAAACAAGAATCTTGCAAATTCTCATGAAATAGATTAAGGGAATTCAATTAATGAAAACACATTGGTATATTTAAATTACAGTAACAGGAGATGAAGATTAAATGTCTCTAATTGGCTTCAGAAGATGAAAAGGCTGAGAGTTGGGGCAGTTTGAATTGCAAATCTAGTATATCTTCAATGGAGTGGGCATCGATGATACAGCCAGAGAGAAAGAAAGACAATCTGACAAACAGGACTGTAGCTTCATCAGTTCACCACACCTGCTTCTCCGACAGTCAGTTCCTTTATAGGAGCCGCTTCTCCTCCATTGCCGAACATGTAACACCTGCCTGGGTTCTGCCATGGCTGCTGAAAAGCGCACAAAAAATACACTACATCCTGGCAGTGATTAAAATCAGTCCCTGAGCCTCTGCCATCTCTGGACACAGCATGTAGTCCTTGATTGTTATTCTTCCCGACAGATGAAACAAAAAAGCCAGGGCTGCATTATTAAAATCCAAAAAGCCAGATGGCTAGCTATCTGCATATAGTATCGATGTGGCATATATTATTATGATAGTGTAACACAGAGAGAAGTTAAACATGGTTAAACATTATTCACAATCTTGGACAAACATTTAATTTGAATGTGACTCACAGTATGAACACAAAGAGAACAAACTAGATTAACAGTGTGGGTTTACATATTAGACGTGACACGGGTTGAGTGTTACGACAGGCTGAACAGTGCCTCCCAGCAGGGAACACACAGGTTGACTGTGCTTTCCACCCTGTGCAGCCAGAACTAGACTCCTGGTGCATGTCAGGACGGTGAGTCACTGGAATAATTCCTGTGTGCTATTGAGAATGATTAGTCCTCTGTGCCATCTCTCTCTCTCAGCCAGAGGGACGAGAGGGTCACAACTGACTGCATTCAACAGACGCTCGTATTTTACCTTCTCATTGGCAGTAAAGGAGGATGTGATAATTACTTTGCCAGAGTGGCAGAACCCTGCTCTGATGTAAAAGCTTACAAATGATGATATGTGTATTTTACAACCGCTAAACTCTGGAAAGTGCGCTTGGGAAACCGTAAGTGTGAAGCTGTGTGTGTGTACAGTATGTGGGTACGAGGGAGGAGTGTAGGGGTGTGTGTCAGGTGTGTGTGGGTTTGTGTGTGTGGAGGCCTGCAGGTGGTTTAATTCCATTATTTATTTTCATTGTTGGACATAAAAGACTGTAAAAACACCAGTAAATCAGTGATTTTAATGTAATAAATCTGTTCAAAAGTAATCCCACACAGAATAGAGAGACGTGATTGTATACAAATGTAAGCAAAGTTTGAGATGTTTATGTTTTAGTCAAACGTGTCTGTTTGGGCTTCTTGCGGTCAATTTGCAGTTTAAAAATAATTTGTAATTATGTTCCGGCCCTCTGTGTAATGAACATGATGGGAGACAGAGAGCTGGTTTCAAGTGCAGGGCGCAGCAGGTGTTTATTTGTGGAGGACCACAGGAGGAGGCAGGTAGCTGGGTCCAGGGGCAGACAGAAGGTCATACACAGGGATATCCAAACAGGCAACAGCACAGGCAGGGAAAAGGCTAGTAACGTTATCCGGGAGATCAGGCAATAGGTTGATAACTGGAAATCCTGAAGTACAGGCAGGGAATACGTGTCATTAGTGAGGCAGACACAGGGGGATTAAATCCCAGGGCAAACCCAGCACTCCACATAGAAATGTATCACAAAACAAACAATACCTCACAATGATGGGGTGCAAAGAACTGAACTATATAGTGTGTGATAACGACACACAGGTGTGTGAACAAGTGATCAGAATTCAGGTGATTGGGATCTGGAGAGTGAGCTGCGTTCATGGGATCTATGTGTTTAAGAGTATGAGCTGCGTTCAGGGGATCTACCTGTTTGAGAGTGTGAATTGGAAACAGAAGTTACACTCTGACCATCCGCTCAGCAAAAAATTGTCCCGCGGCTGAAAAAAGTTGATAACGTTGAATTAACACATGCCTACATGTGTATAGAGCGATATTTTTCTGTCACTGGCCGTGTCCGAAATCTGTCTTGCCTACTACTTACTTAAACTACATACTGTGTACTAATCATACTACATACTATTTAGAATGCATTGTTTCGTGGAAAATAAGCAGTAATCAACAAATATCAACCTATTAGACTCACCCATACTGAGAATGCCTCATCTAATGTGCAATTACGTTGCTTTCCACCATTCGCTCATTTTGCTACAACGCCTCCTCTTCTCTGATTATCAGCTGATTGTAAGCTGTTGTCAAACACACATCGGTCGGAAAAGCCAATTCTCTTTCTCAATAGCATGCTGCGAATTCTACTACATGTAAAGCTGAAATGAGTATGCCATCCTGGCATACTGCCATACTGCTTTAGCACACTCTGCCAACCCAGATGTCTTAGCCGTGTCTGAATCCTGGCTTAGGAAAACCACCAAAAACCCTGAAATCTCCATTGCTTACTATAACGTTTTCCACCAAGATAGAATTGCCAAAGGGGGCGGTGTTGCAATCTACTGCAAAGATAACCTGCAGAGTTCTGTATTACGTTCTAAGTCTGTACCCAAACAATTTGAGCTTCTACTTCTAAAAATTCCCCTTTCCAGAAACAAGTCTCTCACTGTTGCCGCTTGCTATAGACCTCCCTCTGCCCCCAGCTGCGCCCTCGATACTATATGTGAACTGATTGCACCCCATCTTCTGAGCTCGTGCTACTAGGTGACCTAAACTGGGACATGCTTAACAACCTGGCCATCCTACAAACTAGGCTTGATGCCCTCAAATTATCAATGAACCTACTAGGTACAACCCCAAATCAGTAAACACAGGCACCCTCATAGTTGTCATCCTAACTAATTCACCCTCCAAATACACCTCTGCTGTTTTCAATTAAGATCTCAGCGATCACTGCCTCATTGCCTGCATCCGTAATGGGTCTGCGACCAAACGACCCCTCATCACTGTCAAACGCTCCCTGAAACACTTCTGCAAGCAGGCCTTTCTAATCGACCTGGCCGGGGTATCCTGGAATGACATTGACTGTCACGCCCTGGTCAAAGTATTTTGTGTTTATCTTCATGTATTGGGTCAGGCCAGGGTGTGGCATGGGGTTTTTGTATTGTGGTGTGTTTTGTCTTGGGGTTTTGGTGTGTATGTATTGGGATTGTAGCTAGTGGGGTGATCTAGCAAGGTCTATGGCTGTCTGGAGTGGTTCTCAATCAGAGGCAGGTGTTTATCGTTGTCTCTGATTGGGAACCATATTTAGGCAGCCATATTCTTTGAGTGTTTCGTGGGTGATTGTCGTTAGTGTCAGTTTGCACCAGTTTAGTCTGTTTCGATTTTCACATTACGTTTTTGTAAAGTTCGTGTTTCTTTATTATTAAATAAACATGTATTGCAATAGCCACACTGCATTTTGGTCCGACTCTCCTTCTACCGAAGAAAGCCGTTACATTGACCTCATCCCATCAGTAGATGATGCCTGGCTATTCTTTAAAAGTGCCTTCCTAACCATCTTAAATAAGCATGCCCCTCTCAAAAAATTTAGAACTAGGAATAGATATAGTCCTTGGTTCACGCCAGACCTGTCTGCCCTTGACCAGCACAAAAACCTCCTGTGGCGTTCTGCATTAGCATCGAATAGCCCCCATGATATGCAACTTTTCAGGGAAGTTAGGAACAAATATACACAGGCAGTTAGAAAAGCTAAGGCAAGCTTTTTCAAACAAAAATTTGCATCCTGTAGTACTAACTCAAAAAGGTTCTGGGACACTGTAAAGTCCATGGAGAATAAGAGCACCTCCTCCCAGCTGCCCACTGCTCATTGTCACCACCGATGAATCCACTATAATTGAGAATTTCAATAAGCATTTCTCTATGGCTGGCCATGCTTTCCACATGGCTACCCTTACCCCAGTCACCTGCCCGGCACCCTCCACAGCAACCCGCCAAAGCCCCCACCATTTCTCCTTTACCCAAATCCAGATAGCCAATGTTCTGAAAGAGCTGCAAAATCTGGACCCATTCAAATCAGCCGGGCTAGACAATCTGGACCCTCTCTTTCTAAAATTATCTGCCGAAATTGTTGCAACCCCTATTACTAGCCTGTTCAACCTCTCTCTTTCGTATCATCTGAGATTCCCAAAGATTGGAAAACTGCCACGGTCATCCCCCTCTTCAAAGGGGGTGACACTCTAGACCCAAACTGCTACCCTGTCTTTCTAAGGTCTTCGAAAGCCAAGTTAACAAAGAGATTTACTGATCATTTTGAATCCCACCATACCTTCTCTGCTATGCAATCTGGTTTCAGAGCAGGACATGGGTGCACCTCAGCCACGCTCAAGGTTCTAAACGACATCACATTACTGTGCAGCCGTATTCATCGACCTGGCCAAGGCCTTCGACTCTGTCAATTACAACATTCTTATTGGCAGACTCGACAGCCTTGGTTTCTCAAATGATTGCCTCGCCTGGTTTACCAACTACTTCTCTGATAGAGTTCAGTGTGTCAAATCGGAGGGCCTGTTGTCTGGACCTCTGACAGTCTCTATGGGTGTGCCTCAGGGTTCAATTCTCGGGCCGACTCTCTTTTCTGAATACATCATTGATGTTGCTCTTGATGCTGGTGATTCTCTGATCCACCTCTACGCAGACGACACCATTCTGTATACTTCTGGCCCCTCCTTGGACACTGTATTAACTAACCTCCAGACAAGCTTCAATGCCATACAACTCTCCTTCTGTGGCCTCCAACTGCTCTTAAACGCAAGTAAAACTAAATGCATGCTTTTCAATCGATCGCTGCCCGCACCTGCTCGCCCGTCCAGCATCACTACTCTGGACGGCTCTGACTTAGAATACGTGGACAACTACAAATACCTGGGTGTCTGGTTAGACTGTAAACTCTCCTTCCAGACTCACATTAAGCATCTCCAATCCAAAATTAAATCTAGAATCGGCTTCCTATATCGCAAGAAAGCATCCTTCACTCATGCTGCCAAACATACCCTCGTAAACCTGACCATCCTACCGATCCTCGACTTCGGTGATGTCATCTATAAAATAGCCTCCAACACTCTACTCAACAAACTGGATGCAGTCTATCACAGTGCCATCCGTTTTGTCACCAAAGCCCCATACACTACCCACCATTGCGACCTGTACGCTGTCATTGGTTGGCCCTCGCTTCATACTCGTTGCCAAACCCACTGGCTACAGGTTATCTACAAGTCTCTGCTAGGTAAAGCCCCACCTTATCTCAGCTCACTGGTCACCATAGCAGCACCCACTCGTAGCACGCGCTCCAGCAGGTATATCTCACTAGTCACCCCCAAAGCCAATTCCTCCTTTGGTCGTCTTTCCTTCCAGTTCTCTGCTGCCCAGGACTGGAACTATTTGCAAAAATCTCTGAAGCTGGAGACTCACTTCTCCCTCACTAGCTTTAAGCACCAGCTGTCAGAGCATTTTACAGATCACTTCACCTGTACTTAGCCTATCTTTAAACAGCCCATCTATCCACCTACCTCATCCCCATACTGGTATTTATTTTTTTATTTTGCTCCTTTGCACCCCAGTATCTCTACCTGCACATTAATCTTCTGCCGATCTACCATTCCAGTGTTTAATTGCTATATTGTAATTACTTCGCCACCATGGCCTATTTATTTCTGCAGATGTCTCAAGTAGACACCTGGAAATGCAAATGCGCTACGCTAAATGCTAAATGTACTCGTTAAAACTCAAACGTTCATCAAAATGCACATGCAGGGTATTGAATTAAAGCTACACTCGTTGTGAACCTAGCCAACAAGTCAGATTTTTAAAATGCTTTTCGGCGAAAGCATGAGAAGCTATTATCTGATAGCATGCAACACCCCAAAATGCCTGAATGCGACGTAAACAAAGATTTAGCGTAGCCGGCGCTACACAAAACGCAGAAATAAAATATAAAACATTCATTACCTTTGACAAGCTTCTTTCTTGGCACTCCTATATTCCCCATAAACATCACTATTGGGTCTTTTTTCGTTTAAATCGGTCCATATATACCCAAAATAGCTTTCTATGGAAGCTGTGTAATTCAGAAAAAAACATTGTTTTAAAACGCAGCGTCATTTTTTAAAATGAAAAAAGTCGACGATAAACTTTCACAAAACACTTCGAAATACTTTTGTAATCCAACTTTAGGTATTAGTAAACGTTTATAATCTATCAAAATGATTACAGGGCGATGTGTATTCAATAGCTCCTCGTCTTCAAATCAATGGCTGAAAATGTGCACTTCACAACATCCTGGCGGAGACCGGAAGAAATTGAATCCAGTTAGTTGGATTTACCAACAAAAAACTCCCTGGAAAATGACGACAATGGCGTCATTGCAGGTCCATAATTAATTTTGTGCCCTTTTAACAACTCATGAAAGTGACGCATGGAAATTATTTTTAGCTTTCAGAGAGCAGATTTTCTTGCGCTTTTCGATGAAACACACAATCTGTTATAGTCACAGCCGTGATTTAACCAGTTTTAGAAACTTCAGAGTGTTTTCTATCCACACATACTAATCATATGCATATACTATATTCCTGGCATGAGTAGCAGGACGCTGAAAAGTTGCGCGATTTTTAACAGAATGTTCGAAAAAGGAGGGGGTAGGATGAAGAGGTTTTAACTTACTTCATTTGCACTCACTGTATATAGACTTTTTGTTTTCTTTTGTTCTACTGTATTATTGACTGTATGTTTTGTTTATTCCATGTGTGTTGTTGTATGTGTCGAATTGCTACGCTTTATCTTGGCCCTATGGGTAGGTCCTGGGCCTTGGTAAAAAGTAGTGCACTATAGAGGAAAGAATGTGCCATTTGAGATGCACCCATGCTATCTCAGACATCAAATATAGGGGAAAGGAGTGATTTAAACCCAGCCATGTCCTGTACTTCCTCACATAACACAACCACCACAGACATAATCTATTTTAGGTCTGATATGGCATCCTGTAGCGCTGAGCGTTAGCATTTAACCACATTTTATGTTAACCCCACACAAAGAATTGTCTGCATGTTTCCCCCCCCAGTGTTAATAATGCATTATGGAGAATAAACAGCATTTAGCCTATCACTCAGTAGCAGTAGAACATTTGGCACTATTGCTCCCTGATAATATATCTGAGATGTATCCTGTGTATAGCGAGCAATCATTACATACCAAAAAGAGCAAATGTCACCAGCTAAATGTCATATGCTAATGCAACGTTATGTAGTTCTAGCGTTTGTGTGTGTTTGTGTGGGTGATAGAGATAGAGAGAGAAAGACAGAGGGAAAAGGAGAGAGATGGTGTGAGAGAGATTGAAGGAGAGAGAGAGGGAAAGAGAGAGAAAGGGGTACAGGAAATGGAGAGGGATAGAGAGAGCGAAGTAGAGCGAACGGGAGAGGAGAGAAAGAGGGTGAGTGATCGAAAATGATAGGGAAAGAGGGGGCGGAGAGAGAGAGATGGGGATGTTAGAACACTTGTCTGTCGGTTAATCATCTCTGTCTTCCTGGTAGTCTTTTTTAAGGAACGATCCTCTGACAGCTAAATAATGTGTGTTTGTTCTCCGTGGCTTAATTATACATATTCCAATAAGAGCAGCCGAATGGGAGAGATATTTTATCCTCCACAGTTATTCCGCAGTCACTTTACAGACAGAATAGCAGAAGTAAAAAACTCTAGCTAGTCCTGCAGGTCCTCACAGAAAGCCACAGGGAGGACACAGGAAGTGTCACATTTAGTGTCTTCCTGACACCTTGTCACCGCTTAGGTAGGGTTGTCACTAATTACCACAGCAGTAAAAATGTATGAAAAAAAAATGTATGTAAGGTTAGGGTTAGGCATAAGGTTAGCAGTGTGGTTAAGGTCAGGGTTAGGGTTCAAATCTGATTTTAAGACGTTAAATTGCAAAATTAGGTGCGGTTTAGCCATTTGTGGCTGTAATAACTAGTGATGAGCCGTAGGCAGAATAACTTTCAACATGGCACACAATCTCACTTACGTTATCATTATCATTATTAATGGGACTTGACATACAGTGGGGCAAAAAAGTATTTAGTCAGCCACCAATTGTGTAAGATCTCCCACTTAAAAAGATGAGAGAGGCCTGTAATTTTCATCATAGGTACACTTCAACTATGACAGACAAAATGAGAAAAAAAAATCCAGAAAATAACATTGTACATTTTTTATGAATTTATTTGCAAATTATGGTGGTAAATAAGTATTTGGTCACCTATAAACAAACAAGATTTCTGGCTCTCACAGACCTGTAACTTCTTCTTTAAGAGGCTCCTCTGTTCTCCACTCGTTACCTGTATTAATGGCACCTGTTTGAACTTGTTATCAGTATAAAAAACACTTGTCGACAACCTCAAACAGTCACACTCCAAACTCCACTATGGCCAAGACCAAAGAGCTGCCAAAGGACACCAGAAACAAAATTGTAGACCTGCACCAGGCTGGGAAGACTGAATCTGCAATAGGTAAGCAGCTTGGTTTGAAGAAATCAACTGTGGGAGCAATTATTAGGAAATGGAAGACATTCAAGACCACTGATAATTTCCCTCAATCTGGGGCTCCACGCAAGATCTCACCCCGTGGGGTCAAAATTATCACAAGAACGATGAGCAAAAATCCCAGAACCACACAGGGGGACCTAGTGAATGACCTGCAGAGAGCTGGGACCAAAGTAACAAAGCCAACCATCAGTAACATGGGGACAGAAGAATGAATGGGGCCATGTATCGTCAGATTTTGAGTGAAAACCTCCTTCCATCAGCAAGGGCATTGAAGATGAAACATGGCTGTGTCTTTCAGCATGACAATGATCCCAAACACACCGCCCAGCAACGAAGGAGTGGCTTCGTAAGAAGCATTTCAAGGTCCTGGAGTGGCCTAGCCAGTCTCCAGATCTCAACCCCATAGAAAATCTTTGGAGGGAGTTGAAAGTCTGTGTTGCACAGCAACAGCCCCAAAACATCACTGCTCTAGGGGAGATCTGCATGGAGGAATGGGCCAAAATACCAGCAACAGTGTGTGAAAACCTTGTGAAGACTTACAGAAACGTTTGATAAACTTTTGTTATTGACCAAATTCTTATTTTCCACCATAATTTGCAAATAAATTCATTAAAAATCCTACAATGTGATTTTCAGGATTTTTTTCTCATTTTGTCTGTCATGTTGAAGTGTACCTATGATGAAAATTACAGGCCTCTCTCATCTTTTTAAGTGGGAGAACTTGCACAATTGGTGGCTGACTAAATACTTTTTTGCCCCACTGTAAGCCATTGCCACACATGATGATCACCCTCAGTTAGTTGACAAATGGCCTCCCACTGTTGGAATTGTACGTCTCTGTGAAGTGTTTCCATTGGATGGCATGCTGATATGTGTCATGACATTGCCTTCATGTTTGCAATGAATTTTCAGACCAGCAACATAAGTACAAATCAGGGTAGTGTTCAGTAGGGAGCACAATGGAAAAAATAAAACAATTTACAGAAAAATCTATTAAACTTTTCTTTTAGGATAAATAGATCCAGGAAGTCCCTCACTGTTTCAGTCAATTTTTTCAATTTGGTGCCCAATAAACATGACCCTGACATATTAAGAAGGGTTCAAATTAAGAGTTAAAGCCTGTCTTATGCCCAATTAGATGGAAAATGGTGGTACATCGGGTAAATGTTAAAGAACAAGTGAAGATGGCACCAGAGGGGATGGCTGTGGTCTTATCGGCTCTTAACCAACCATGCTATTTTTTTCCCATGTTGTTCATAACTTGTTTTGTACATATATCGAATTTACAATGGTTTATTAATCCAACAGGGGCAGGCAATAGACAGGTAAAGGCAGGCAGGGGTCAGTAAACCAGAGTTGGGGAAATGTTGCAGGACGGCAGACAGGTCAGGGTAGGCAGAGGTCAATAATCCAGAAGTGGGGCAAAGGTGTAGGTCGGCAGGCAGGCTCAGGGTCAGGGGCAGGCAGAGTGGTCAGGCAGGCGGGCTCAGAGTCAGGACAGGCAAGGGTCAAAACCAGGAGGGCGAGACAAAGAGAGACTGGGAAAAGCAGGAGCTGAGAACAAAAGCGCTGGTTGACATGACAAACAAGACGAACTGGCAAGAGACAAAATACACAGGGGATAATGGGGAAGATGGGCGACACCTGGAGGGGGGTGGAGACAATCACAAAGACAGGTGAAACAGATCAGGATGTGACAACATAATGTTGCGCTACCGTCTCTCATGACCGAAAAGAGATTCTGGACATCAGAACTGCGATTACTCACCTCAGATTAGACAAAGAGTTTTTCTTCAATGAGTCCACCCTGCTAGCTAAAGTTCAATCACTGGAAAATAAATGGGATGAACTGAAAGCATGTACAGTGAGGGAAAAATAATTTGATCCCCTTCTGATTTTGTACGTTTGCCCACTGACAAAGAAATGATCAGTCTATAATTATAATGGTAGGTTTATTTGAACAGTGAGAGACAGACTAACAACAAAAATATCCAGAAAAACGCATGTCGAAAATGTTATAAATTGATTTGCATTTTAATGAGGGAAATAAGTATTTGACACCCTCTCAATCAGAAAGATTTCTGGCTCCCAGTTGTCTTTTATACAGGTAATGAGCTGAGATTAGGAGCACACTCTTAATAACTTGTTATGGCTGCAATCCCGCTAACGGGATCAATATGGCAACTACCAGTGAAAATAGAGGGCGCCAAATTCAAACCACAGAAATCTCATAATTACAATTCCTAAAACATTCATGTGTTTTATATCATTTTAAAGTTAATCTTGTTGTTAATCCCACCAAAGTGTCCGATTTCAAATAGGCTTTTCAGCGAAAGCACTACAAACGATTATGTTAGGTCTCCACCAAACCACAATAAGCACAGCCATTTTCCAGCGAAATATAGCATTCACAAAAAGCAGAAATAGAGATAAAATGAATCATTAACCTTGAATTATCTTCATCAGATGACACTCATAGGACTTCATGTTACACAATACATGCCTTTTTTGTTTGATAAAGCTCATATTTACATAAAAAAAAGTTTACATTAGCGTATTAGATTCACTAGTTCCAAAAACATCAAGTGATTTTGCATAGCCACATTGTTTCAACAGAAATACTCATCAAAAATGTAGATGATAATAGAAGTTATACACATGGAATTATAGATACAGTATACCTCTCCTTAATGCAACCACTGTGTCAGATTTCAAAAAAAGTTTACGGAAAAAGCAACCCATGCAATAATCTGAGACGGAACAAATTAGCCTCCATGTTGGAGTCAACAGGAACCAGAGAATACATGATAAATATTTCCTTAACTTTGATGAACTTCATCAGAATGCAGTCCTAGGAACCCCAGGTCCACAATAAAAGCTTGATTTGTTCGAAAATGTCCGTTATTTATGTCCAATTAGCTACTTTGGTTAGCGCGGTTGGTAAGCAATTACAAAGTCACAAAGCGCGTCCACTATAACGTGACGAAATGTCCAAAAGTTCCGTAACAGTCAGAAGAAACATGTCAAACGATGTACTGAATCAGTTTAGAATGTTGTTTACATATATATTGAATAACATTCCAACCGGAGAATTGGAATGACTTCAGATGACGGTGGAAGGCAGGTCCTTCCCCTGTGAACGCGCATGGCGAAAGCATGGTCAACTCGTGGCAGTGGTGACTATTTCCTGTCTCATTTGACCCCCCTTCACATTAGAGTCATCAGACAAAGTTCTATTAACTGTTGACATCTAGTGGAAGGCGTAGGAAGTGAAAACTCATCCATATCTCTCTGTAATTTTCATCCAAGCTACTCAATACTGCCCCTGCAGCCATAAAAAGTTAAAGGGAGTTCTGTACAAAACCTGTATAAAAGACACCTGTCCACAGAAGTAATCAATCAATTAGATTCCAAACTCTCCACCATGGCCAAGACCAAAGAGCTCTCCAAGGATGTCAGGGACAAGATTGTAGACCTACTCAAGGCTGGAATGGGCTACAAGACCATCACCAAGCAGCTTGGTGATAAGGTGACAACAGTTGGTGCGATTATTCGCATATGGAAGAAACACAAAAGAACTGTCAATCTCTTTCGGCCTGGGGCTCCATGCAAGATCTCACCACGTGGAGTTGCAACGATCATGAGAACGGTGAGGAATCAGCCCAGAACTACACGGGAGGATCTGGTCAATGATCTCAAGGCAGCTGGGACCATAGTCACCAAGAAAACAATTGGTAACACACTACGCCGTGAAGGACTGAAATCCTGCAGCGCCCGCAAGGTCCCCCTGCTCAAGAATGCACATATTTATATCCGTCTGAAGTTTGCCAATGAATATCTGAATGATTCAGAGGACAACTGGGTGAAAGTGTTGTGGTCAGATGAGACCAAAATGGAGCTCTTTGGCATCAACTCAACTCGCCATGTTTGGAGGAGGAATGCTGCCTATGACCCCAAGAACACCATCCCCACTGTCAAACATGGAGGTGGAAACATTATGCTTTGGGGGTGTTTTTCTGCTAAGGGGACAGGAACACTTCACCACATAAAAGGGACGATGGACAGGGCCATGTACCGTCAAATCTTGGGTGAGAACCTATGCTAGGCTATCGATAAACTTACACAAATACTTGTCTTGCTTTGGCTGTAAAGCATAATTTCAAAATCTGAGATGACAGGGTGATTAAACTTCTTACGGACGTGGTTCCTGCACAGGAACACATCAGCGGAAATTTCAGAGCGCCACCTATAGTACTATAGTATAGTACTCGATAAATCTCAAACTTTCATTAAAACACACACGCAAGATACTCAATTAAAGCTACACTCATTGTGAATCTAGCCAACATGTCAGATTTGTAAAATGCTTTTCGGCGAAAGCATGAGAAGCTATTATCTGATAGCATGCACCCCCCCAAAATACCTGAACGAGACCTAAACAAAAGATTTTGCGGTAGCTGGCGCTACTCAAAACGCAGAAATAAAATATAAAACATTCATTACCTTTGACAAGCTTCTTTGTTGGCACTCCTATATGTCCCATAAACATCACAATTGGGTCTTTTTCCCGATTAAATCCGTCAAAGTATGCCAAAAATGTCCATTTATGAAGGCCGTCTGATCCAAGGAAAATGCACCTTTACACGACGCAACGTCACTTTTTAAAATTAACAAAGTTGCCTATAAACTTTTACAAATCACTTCAAACTACTTTTGTAAACCAACTTTAGGTATTAATAAACGTTAATAATCGATAAAATTGATCACGGGGCGATCTGTATTCGATAGCAGCAAGTCTTGAAATCATCGTCCATTTTTTTCCCTTTCATAATTTCCTGGGTGCACCCCAAGACAGGAAGTGCCTATACGTCATCCCACCAAGGATAAACGTGCAAAGAAATGCCAGTATTGGCGACATCGTGTGGAAGCTGTAGGCCTCATCTATTTTTTTATCGCCTTAGACAATTCAAAGACTGGAGGATGAATTTTTTTTTTGTGTTTTTGGTGAACAGTTTTCCCTGGGATTTTTACTCCTGAACATGTTCTGTTATAGCCACAGACATGATTTAACCAGTTTTAGAAACTTCAGAGTGTTTTCTATACACACATACTTATTACATGCATATACTATATTCCTGGCATGAGTAGCAGGACGTTGAAATGTTGCGCGATTTGTAAAAAAAAGCTGCGAAAATTCGCAGCATCCTTAACAGGTTCAAAAGGCTAAGCTGTGTTTCAATATATTTCACTTGTGATTTCATGAATATGAATATTTTCGAGTGATATTGTTTGTCCGTTGCGTTATGCTATTTAGTGTCAGTTGATGACAATTCTCCCGGATCCGGTAGCGGTAGTTCCAAGAGTTAAGATCCTGGAGTGGCCTAGCCAGTCTCCAGACCGTAATCCCATAGAACATCTGTGGAGGGAGCTGAAGGTTCGAGTTGCCAAACGCCTGCCTCGAAACCTTAATGACTTGGAGAAGATCTGCAAAGAGGAGTGGGACAAAATCCCTTCTGAGATGTGTGCAAATCTGGTGGCCAACAAGAAACGTCTGACCTCTGTGATTGCCAACAAGGGTTTTGCCATAAGTCATGTTTCGCAAAGGGGTCAAATACTTATTTCCCTCATTCAAATGCAAATCAATGTATACAATTTTTGACATGCGTTTCTCTGGATTTTTATGTTGTTATTCTGTCTCTCACCGTTCTAATAAACCTACCATTAAAAATATAGACTGATAATTTCTTTGTCAGTGGGCAAAAATACTTTTTTCCCTCACTGTATATCCTACCAACGGGACATTAAAAACTGTAATATCTTATGTTTCACCGAGTCGGGGTTGAACGACAACATTAAGAACATACAGCTGGCGGGTTACACAATCTATCGGCAGGATAGAACAGCAGCCTCCGGTAAGACATGGGACGGGGCCTATGCAACACAATATCTAAGGAAGTCTCAAGGTTTTGCTCGCCTGAGTTAGAGTATCTCATTGTAAGCTGTAGACCACACTATCTACCTAAAGAGTTTCATCTGTGTTTTTTGAAACTGTCTACATACCACCACAGACCGATGCTGGCACTAAAACCGCACTCAACCAACTCTATAAGGCAATAAGAAAACAAGAAAATGCTCATCCAGAAGCGGTGCTCCTAGTGGCCGATGACTTTAATGCAGGGGAACTTAAATCACTTTTACCTAATGTGCAACCAGAGGGGGAAAAAACTCTAAACCACCTTTCCTCCACAGACAGAGACGCATAGAAAGCTCACTCTTGCCCTCCATTTGGCACATCTGACCAGAATTCTATCCTCCTGATTCCTGCTTACAAGCAAAAATTAAAGCAGGGAGCACCAGTGACTCGGTCAATAAAAAAGTGGTCAGATGAAAAAGATGCTTACAGGACTGTTTTGCTAGCACAGACTGGAATATGTTCCGGGATACTTACGATGGCATTGAGGAGTACACCACATCAGTCACTGGTTTCATCAATAAGTGCATCGAGGACATCATCCCCACGGTGACTGTACGTACATACCCCAACCAGAATGGATTACAGGCAACATCTGCACTGAGCTAAAGGTTAGAGCCTCCTATTTCAAGGAGCGGGACTCTATGTAACGGCCGTTGGCGGTGGTAGAAGTTGAGGACCAATGCACAGCGTGGTAAGTGTTCATCATATATTTATTAAACCGAGAACACTAAAAAACCAGTCTGAAAGGTGACATACACCGTCCTGACAGACGGGCGGCTCTGGCAGCTCAGGACAGACGGGCGGCTCTGGCAGCTCAGGACAGACGGGCGGCTCTGGCAGCTCCTGACAGACGGGAGGCTCTGGCAGCTCCTGACAGACGGGCGGCTCTGGCAACGCTGGACACAAGGGAGACTCTGGCAGCGCTGGACAGGAGGGAGACTCTGGCAGCGCTGGACAGGAGGGAGACTCTGGCAGTGCTGGACAGGAGGGAGACTCTGGCAGTGCTGGACAGGAGGGAGACTCTGGCAGTGCTGGACAGGAGGGAGACTCTGGCAGTGCTGGACAGGAGTGAGACTCTGGCAGACCTAGTCCATCACTGGGGCAAAGCTTCCTGTCATCCAAGACCTATATACTAGGCTGTGTCAGAGGAAGACCCAAAAAATTGTCAAAGACTCCAGTCACCCAAATTATAGACTGTTCTCTCTGCCCCCGCAAGGCGAGCGGTACCGGAGCACCAAGTCTAGGTCTAAAAGGCTCCTTAACAGCTTCTACCCCCAAGCCATAAGACTGCTAAACAATTAACCAATTGGCCACCCCCCTCTTCTACGCTTCTGCTACTCACTGTTTATTATCTATGCATAGTCACTTTACCACTACCTACATGTACAAATTACCTAAAATAACCTGTACCCCTGCACATTGACTCAGTACCGGTACCCCATGTATACAGCCTCATTATTATTATTTTTGTTACTTTTTGTTAAATTTCTTGAACTGCATTGTTGGTTAAAACTTCTTATGGATAGGGAGCACTATTTTCACGTCCGGATGAAAAGCGTTCCCAAAGTAAACTGCCTGCTACTCAGGCCCAGAAGCTAGGATATGCATATATTATTAGTGGAAACAACTCTGAAGTTTCTAAAACTGTTTGAATAATGTCTGTGAATATAACAGAACTGACTTGGCAGGCAAAACCCTGAGCACAATCCATCCAGGGAAATATCTTTTTTAGGTAAATCTGTTTTACATTCGGTTTCTATGGGAAGCCCTTTTTAATAGGAATATGGTTGCAGTTCCTATGGCTTCCACTAGATGTCAACAGTCTTTAGAAATTGGTTGATGTTTTTCTTTAGAGAATTGAAGAAGTAGTCCTGTTCTTTCCATGTGTCACTCAGATGGACTCAAGTCTTTTTTGTGCGCGTGACCTGGAACACGCTTCACGTTGTTTTAATCCGGGATTGAACACAGTATTTCTCGTCTTAAATTTGATCCATTATTTACCTTTTTAGGGTACCTAAGGTTGGATTAGGAACGGTGTTTGAAATGTTTGGACCAAGTTTACAGGTAACTTATTAGATACTTTGTAGGCATGTTGGGCGAGTTGAAACCAGTGTATTTATGAATCACAGTTTTGGGACATAAAGAAGGACATTATCGAACAAAAGGACCATTTGTGATGTTTCTTGGACATTTTGGAGTGTCAACAGAAGAAGATCTTCAAAGGTAAGGCATTTATTATATCGCTATTGCTGACTTTTGTCGTTCACCTGCCTGGTTGAAATCTGATTTTCATGTGTTTGTATGCGGGGTGATATCCTCAGATAATCGCATGGTTTGTTTCGCCGTAAAGCCTTTTTGAAATCTGACACAGTGGCTGGATTAACAAGAATTTAAGCTTTATTTTGATGTATTACACTTGTGATTTTATGAAAGTTAAATATTTATAGTAATTTAATTTGTATTTGGCGCACTGCAATTTCACCGGATGTTGTCAAATCGATCCCGCTAAAGGGATTTGATCCCTAAGAAGGGCTTGTAAAGTAAGCATTTCACGGTAAGGTCTACACCTGGTGCTCTATGATATGAGTGAAGGTGTCCTTCATTTGGTCATAGTTTGTGGGGATGTCTATTCCATAATCGTCCTATTGTCTCACTTTCAGGGTGAGCCAGCACTGTCATAGGAGACTTTAAACCTTGGTTTGACGACAGCTTAATAACATTGTCCTCATTAACACTGTTGGCCGCCTGTGTGTGTGTGTGTGTGTGTGTACAGTGCCTTCAGAAAGTATTCACACCTCTTGACTTTTTCCACATTTTGTTGTTACAAAGCGTAATTAAAATGGATTTCATTGACTTTTTTTGTCAACAATCTACACAATGTATAGATTAATGTAATGTCAAAGTGGAAGGCAAATTCTAACATTCTTTTTTTATTAATGGAAAATAAAACACTCATTTATTTTGATTAGATAAGTATTTAACCCCCTTTTTAAAATGTTTCAAGCTCTGTCAATTTGATTGTTGATCATTGCTAGACAACCATTTTCAAGTCTTGCCATAGATTTTCAAGACGATTTAAATAAGTCAACACTGTAACTACTGTAGGCATCTCAGGAACATTCAATGTCTTGATAAGTAACTTCAGTGTATATTAGGCCTTGCATTTTAGGTTATTGTCCTGCTGAAAGGTGGATTTGGCTCCCAGTGTCTGTTGAAAAGCAGACTGAACAAGTTTTTCCTACAGGAATTTGCCTGTGCTTAGCTCCATTATGTTTCTTTTCATCCTAAAAAACTCCCTAGTCCTTGCCGATGACAAGTTTTCTCCTATCATAGCCATCTAACTCAGTAACTGGTTTAAAATCACCATGGCATCATGGTGAAATCCATGAGCAGTTTCCATCCTCTTCATCAACTGAGTTAGGAAGGACGCCTGTATATTTATAGTGACTGGGTGTGTTGATACACCATCCAAAGTGTAATGAATAACTTCAGCATGATCACAGGGATATTCAATGTCTGTCGTTGAATCTGTGTTTGAAATTCACTGCTCAACTGAGGAATCTTACAGATAATTGCATCTGTGGGGTACAGAGATGTGGTAGTCTTTCACAAATCACCATTATTGCACACAGAGTTAGTCCATGCAACTTATTATATGACTTTAATGACTTGTTAAGCATATTTTTACTCCTGAAGTTATTTAGGCTTGGTATAACAAAGGGGTTGAATATTTATTGACTCAAGACATTTCAGTTTTTTAAATTCATTTGTAAAAATGTCTAAAAATAAAATTCCAGTTTGACATTCTGTGTGTAGATCTGTGACACAAAATCCAAATCTAATAAATGTTAAACTCAGGCTGTAACACAAACTGTGGAAAAAGTTAAGGGGTGTAAATACTTTCTGAAGTCACTGTATATGTGTCTGTCTGTGTGTGTGTGTTTATTTGTGCATGGAGACATTTTATGGGACCTATAATGTTGAGCTGCATGGGATAGAGACTTAAATTGGAATAGTTTTGAAATCACTGTATAGTGTTCACACACTTTTCTTTCTCGAGTAGGCTACAGTGTCTTTTTTGCGATGTTTTAATTTCATTTTTATTTAACTAGGCAAGTCAGTTAAGAACCAATTCTTATTTACAATTACGGCCTACCCTGGCCAAACCCTGACCTGGAAGATGCTGGGCAAATTGCGCACTGCCCTTTGGATGTAAACAGGACCCTTTCAAAATACACATTTCCATCACTGACCATTGTTGGCAGTTCTAAAAAAAAGGGGTTAGTCCTAAATAGAACTAAGTAAAGCCTTACGCTAACTCCTTCAAACTGTTGCAGGGTCCAATTTATAATGGATGAACATTACAGTTTATTAAATGAACCCTACAGACGAAGAACCATATATGTGACAATTTTTCCATTTTAAGATAATCAGTTATTTTTATATTATTAATTGTGTGTACCACATTAGGTGTTTTATGGTTGAGAAATAATTCACCATACCCATATCTTCCAACAACAATTTATATTTTTTTGTTATTTCAAATAATACTTTTTTTATTGCCGTTTTAATTTTTAGAATGTGGAAGAACAGTATATCTCCAGTGATGATTTCAGTTTGTGGAAGAACAGTATATGTGACATTTTGCATGACTCTTGTAAGATGTCCTTTTTTAACACCTGATATGATGTTTTAAGTACTTTCAAGTACATATGCCCTTCATGTAAATAACTTAAATGCAATATGCAGTTAATTCATTTGTATGGAGGTTCATTTAAAGGTGGTCTATCAACTTTAGCAATGATGACTTTTCTTAAAAGTTGAGTCATGAAATCTTAGTCTCATTTCAAATGAAGCCCTCAATGTGAACATACCATAGAACTACCAAAATAGAATACAATTCAATGAATTCAATCAAAACAAGCACAACTTGTAAATATCAAATATGGATCAATGTGATGTACCAATATGCAGGTCCCTAAGGTCAATATTACAAAACGTTCAGAAAACCATTCTCTTTGTGTTTAACACTATGATCAGCAATTAAGTTGTGAATTGCGTTAAACCCATGCTAAAGGCAAGAAATGTCCTTCTGCACTGAGGTGACAGCAGTAAATAAGTATTAACTGCTTAGAGTTAATGCTAAATGTGGTGACAGAGAGACAGTGTATATTGTAATGAATAAAAAAAGGGAATCAAGATCAAATGAATACTCACATACTGTATGTGATGACTCATTTGTTTTTAATTCATTCAGATTAAAAAAGGTAAAAATTATCACACAAAATAATTATCAACAAAACACATTGTACATAACATTTTCTACACTAGGAACAACATCTTAAAATTAAATTAATTAAATATATTGTGCTGGTTCAAATCATACACAAATTGATTCACATAGAAAACACCTACGATACATTTAATTTCCTACAATAGGGGTGACATGTCTTCTGAAATGTATACAGATTCAACATACTACAGTATACAGGTTCAGGGGATCATAAACTCACAGAAAAAACATTTAATTATGTAGCTTGGTTTAACAACAAATTATTCACTCTGCAGTGATTCATAAAAAGAGCGTGCAGCAGCTGGCAAGTAGTTGAGCATGGTCATCAGATCTTGGTACTTGTTTTTTTTTATGGGCAGAGGACTCTCATATGCTCTAGGGTAGTGGCTTGCAAAATAGGGAGGTTGAGGTGTAGCTCCTTGTTTTGGTTTGGAGATCAGCCACGACTTCCATCCCTCAAATAGACTGTGGCTCTGTTTGGCGTACAGATTCCAAGGATCCTCAACTGAAATTAGAACAGAAACATTTTAAGTTCCTGACATCAATAAACAACTTTCACAGTCAAGCATTAGGATATTTTATTGTTAGAACAACATGTTGCATGTTGATGGGATGTTAGTAAACTATTCTCTGTGCAATACCTGTGACTTTTAACCACCTCACTGAGGTGATCTGTAGTCCAGCTGGTCGCTTGAGGACAGAATCTGGGAGGTGCCTGAAGCCTGAAGCCAAAAATTGAGACTCTGCTGTTTGAAAATGTCCCTATAAACCCAGAATTTTGCAGATGATGTGGTATTATTCTCTTTGTAGAGTCGGTACATTCGCAACAAATTCAGATCAGGGCTGAGGTATTCTCTGTGTACATCCCCCTTCATCCGTGAGTAGTGGTTCTGGGTTCTTGGGAAAGATAGAATGTGCTCCTTGATGCCCTCTTTCACTGTAGCATGTATCCGATGTGGCCTGTAAGGAGACAACAAGGTGTTGTTAAACTTGTATTCTCTCAATGGTCTAGGGACCTGCCTTAGAGTGCAACTGTGTCGCTATAACCGGGGTACAAATCCCGGTCACGCCATTGCCGTTTGTGGCGGGGGTCCTGTAGGGCAGCGAGAATTAGGCCAGTGCTGTCCGGTGGGAGGGGGAAGGTAATCGGCACTCAGTCCTCAATGCTCAGTTGGTAGTTGGACAGCTTAGTTACCATAATTTTGTTTAAAAGTAATAAACATTTTTATATTTTTGTTTCAGAATTCGCTATTCATCCATTCGATACTCTATGTTAATGTTTAGAAGATTGTTTAGAGCACTGCTATAGTGAAATAATCCAGGCTGGAATCCATAGCGCATTACCTATTGCTATGCTTCCCTCTTCCGTCTTCTAAAGGAGACCTAGCCTCAGTAGCCTGATCTGGAGACCCTGCAACCTCACCTGCCTCAGCTAACTTTTCCTGAATAACCTGACCAAAACAATTACATTTCAATTAGCAGGTTATTAAAAACTAGTACAGAGAATACAATATGTTTGTAATTGATATTCATATAGACATTAATTCATATTTTCACTTGCCTGAAGACGGCTGTTGGTTAGCTGGAACACAGACATGAAAGTAACCTTGCACACATTCAATATCTGGCCTGCTTGCTGTACATGGTATTTGAAGGTTTGTTTCCGTCGTTTGTTCTCCTTTGTATCCTCAGGTTTACGTCTCCGTTTCACCTCATGCTGCAATAAAAATTGACAATGATGAATTCAGAATTTAATATACTGTAGCACATTCAGGATATTGCTTGATCAGGACCTCCATCTTTCACACACTCCCAATCTATACACAGAATGAGTTTGTATTGCACCATTGTGTAACACAGCACTTTTAGAGTTAACGTTAATGTACGTATCATTACTGTCAAAGTTAAACTATGCAAGTGTTCAATATAGCTATTATAATAATAGGCGTTTTGTCTTATTTCTAACCTGTTCTAAGCCGGAGAGAATCAACCCTTGTTGTTTCTCGTATGGGACAGTATAGAACCTGTTGAACAGATGCAGCTTGCGTTCATCAGTCAACTTTCCACAATCCTTTCTGCACGTCGTGGAACACGCTCTTCCCTGCAGGATACAGTGTAGCTACTGTAGCCATGTCGAATCATCCGGTGGACGGAGAAAAAGTAGCTAGCTATGTTTCTTCTATAATCTACCAATAACATTTGTAACGATAATGTATGAGCTAGTAGCCAACAAACTTTAGCTAATATGTTTTCTCTATAGTTACAAATTAGACAACCCAGAACATACATGTTAGTTACTGTACTCTATAGCTAGCTAGCTTGATTGTTTGATATACGGTTCTTCCACATACCTCTTTTGGACAGCTTTTCACAGTTTTTTCTTGACCCTTACGATTTGTATAGGGTTTTCCCGCATCCCGTAAGATCTTCCTTTGCCTGTCTTTCCATTATTTTAGTTTTGTTTTAAGTTTCTTTCCCACATTTCTGCGATTTTCATCAGCAACAGAAAGGTTGTGCGCTTGTCCGTCCATTCTGAGTGGTGCACATAAACGGTTATTCCATTATTGTTAATTAGCGCGTGGAAAGCTTGTGAAACCGGTTCACTATAGAAAAATGGTGTCCAATAATGATTTTTCATGTATATCTCATTTTTTTTTAAATGTCACATATATGGTTCTTCGTCTGTAGGATTCAAATGTGAAATTTGTACGTCACAAATTCGCAGACACCTAGTAAGAGAGTAAAGTACAGTAGTACTTCATTGATCCCAAGTTTGGAAATAGTTTTATCACTCAGCATCACCAATAAATTACAAGGACAACATAAATATGAATGACAAACACATGATAAAAAAACACATAATAAAACACAGATGAACCAACCATACCAACCAAATTTGCATAGAAAAGTAGGTTACAGAGCTGTCATTCTAATCGAAAGCAAGTCTAAGATGTCGTAGATCTGATCTACGCGTGCTATTTCTATGCTTCCCATTCTTAAGTTTAGTTTTTGTGTCTTTTACTTTCAGGTTTGGACACTAGCTTCAAACAGCTGAAAATACAATATTGTTGGTTATAGAAAATATATTTCACAGCGGTTTAGATGGTACAATGATTCTCTACACTATACTATTTGCTTTTTGTCACATAAACTGAAATTAGGCGAACTATTAGAATTTTAGCAACAAGGAAATTGCGGAGCGATTTATGCATATTGCATCTCTATGACACTCCCAATTTCCCTCTTAATCTCTTTAGTTCATAAATACTCCTTTAACTATGCAGAGGAGCTGTCCTTTCCCAGTTGGCAAATCCACAACAATACATCTCCCATTAACACAGAGCTAGCATTACAAGCAATATGGAACTACAAATGGAGAGGAACAGGATTGGCTGTCCATTGGCCATGATTATGTGTGTCTGATAGCTTTCAGCCTTTTTATGACCATAACGTTTATCCACTGGGCACAGACATCAATTCAACGTCTATTCCCACGTTGGTGCAACATAATTTAATTACAATAATGTGGAAACAACATTGATTCAACCAGTATGTGCCCTGTGGGTATTTTCTACCTGTGTGGTACATGTGTGAAGTTCTGACAAAAGCTGTCGCCTCCCTCTTCCTGTTCATAGAATAATGCATTCTGGGATCTAACGCTCCTCACAGTTTGGTTTGTATTAATACATTCAAACTGAATGGTCATTGGGCCATTGTGTTTAGAATTATTCACACTTAAAAGCAATTACGCTTAATTTCTCTCCCTTCATTCCGGTTCAGACTCTGATAAAAAAATAAAAGAGGGAAAAGAAGAGAGAGTCTAAAGCAGGCTAATTACTTCCCAGGGTTTGAACCTGTTGACTCCCATTAAAGCTCAGCCGGGGTGCAAATTGAGGTCGGGTATCAGAGAGAAGAAGGCGGCCGCCCTGTCACTTCACTCTATGGTGTTTATACGATGGCTGGTCGAGAGGGTTAGGCGGGTGAGGAGATGGTGGAGGTGGAAGGCCAGGAGTGGATGTAGAGGCTACTTTTGTCATTCCTACACTATAGATGTGACTTGTTTTTACATGGCATCTGTTCGAGAGGGTGAGGAGATGGTGGAGGCAGAAGGCACGGGAATTTGGGAAAGTTTCCTGAATTTTTAAACCCTACTTCTGAGTTAGTTGTGAGTCTGACAATAGGGTGTAAGCTTGTGTCTTGACAAAAAATGGGTTACCCTTGTCCTCATATACTTCCAATAAGATAATGAAGATAAACAAAACACAATATATCTTCACAATTTCGCTTTGTCCTTTTCTTTCTTGCTTTAAAGCGACAATATATTACTTTTTGAGATACCGACCAAATTTACATAGAAAAGTAGGTTACAGTTCTGTCATTCTTATTGAAAGCAAGTCATAGATCTGATATACTTGTGCTATTTCTATGCTTCCCATTCTTAAGTTTAGTTTTTAGTCTTTTACTTTCAGGTTTGGACACTAGCTTCATAAAGTTGGAAATACAATATTTTTGGTAATGGAAAATACATTTCACAGCGGTTTAGATGGTACAATGATTCATTACACTATACTACTTGCTTTTTGTCACAAACTGAAATTAGGCAGACTATTAGAATTTTAGCAACCAGAAAATGGCGGAGCGATTTCTGCATTGTGCATCTCTATGACAATCCCAATTTCCCTCTTGATCTCATTAGTTCATAAATCCTCCTTTAACTATGCAGAGGAGCTGTCCTTTCCCATTTGACAAATCCTCAACAATCCATTTCCCGTTAACACAGAGCTAGCATTACAAACAATATGGAACTACAAATGGAGATGAACAGGATTGGCTGTCCTCATAATGCATGTTCAATTAATGCACATGCAGCGGTGTGACTTGTTTTAATAGTGAATCATTCCTCTACCTGTGTTCTGGTGGAGTTGTAATGGAGGTGGTTCTGTAATAACTAGGCTTTAGCTCAGTGGACTAACACAGTCTTGTGGTGGGCACATTACCCAGATTCGACTCTGGCCAGTCACAGAGAAATGGTTAGGGGTCACCAAAAGCTAATGATTCCTACTTGAGTTTTCCATTCAGCCAATAGTTCCTATAGCACAAACAATTTGCCATAAAGCTCAAGCACCTTGGAATCTCTGAACCTGTGAGTGAATTGGTCATATTGGTTACCACTTAATTGGGAATGATAGACAGGGTTTAAGGCTGGACTGGATGGATGAGGAAACACTGCACCTGGCCTATGTATTATGCATAGTGATACCTCCCTGAAGCATGCTTTAGTCGCTCTACTAATTGCTCTGTGTAGTGAGGGAGGGGGAGAAAAAGAGGGATGGGGAGAAAGAAAAATATAATCGCCCATCTGTTGTCAAGGTCACATTTTTATCGACAAGGATTTCTTCACTGGTAATTGTTGTAACGTCATAGAAAATGCCTCGGAATTGTAACAATGTGACTTTACAAGTACAGCAGTTAGTAGTCAAATGAAAGCATTCAAGTGTATGCAATCCATTTTTGGCACAATGGAACTGTAACTTGAACATGGACTTTCCATTTCTGAAACCTTTCGTCGTATCTTACACGACACTTAACTAGTAAGCTACAAGTGTAGTAGCAATTGACAAATTGACTGTTGGCATAATGGTTGTGTTTTATAGTCACTTGAATATACAGTACTGTATGCAATTTCCATTTCTCAGACCTTGAGCCTTATTCAGTTATTACAACCGTATTCTTCCAAGCTTCTCACACGATACTTATACTTATTCTGTAAGGATGAGGATGGATTCATATCATCATTGAAAAAATAGATTTAACTTCATATGTGCTCAAATATTGTTGTTATAGTGGACAGGAAATCTTGTTGAAGTCTTTGGGCTACATATGTGAAAGAAAATAGCAATGAGCTTTGAGTACACTCACCATAAGGTAAATTCAGAACACTCCAACTCGTGATTGCATGCCACACATCGTGCAGTTTTAAAATAATGATCTCCTTCACATGCACATTGTTAAAGTGCTTTTTTGCATGAGAAAAATGTTGCTCTGAAGAAAGAATGGATGAAAACAAGGAAACATGGGTGCCCATGTGTCACAGGCAGGCAACACAGAGAGACTGATTGGAAGCAATGATAGGTAATGACAGTTCACTGGGTGTCATCCTCTGCCAGCAGGCCGCCCAAGACAAAGTGACCTCCAATTTTCTCTGATTGTTTCGAGAAAGAACAGATATCTGTAGACAAAGGTTTTACGCACACACATGCACACACCCACACAAACAAATATAAAATCACACACACACGCAAGCGCATTCCATCTCTCTCTCACACACACACACACACACACACACACACACACACACACACACACACACACACGCCTGAACGGAATGCACCCTGTTTCATTAACAACACTGCACGCTACTGGGCAGTGGCTACAACAATTACAAGTACAAGTATGATCAAAACCTGCTAACCTACCGAAGAGGATGGCTGACGTTTTACATGCTTCTAACCAACTGTGCTATTTATTTTATTTTTTTGCGTTGTTTGTAACTTTTTTTTAAAACTTATTTTGTACATAATGTTGCTGCTACCGTCTCTTATGACCAAAAAAAAAACTTAGACATCAGAACAGCAATCACTCACCACGAACTGGAAGAAGCTTTTTCCTTTAACGAGACAGACGAGAAGGATATACTTCTTCCCGGGAACAAGGCCAAATCCCCGTCATTTCCGTGAAGAAAAAACTGTCTCTCTGTGCCAGTTCGTCTTGTATGTTTCCAAGTCAACCAGCGTTTTTCCTGTTCTCCTGCTTTGTTGCGGTTTTGACCCTTGCCTGTTTCTGGATTGTACCCGCCTGCCTGACCATTCTGCCTGTCTTGACCACGAGCCTGTCTGCCACTCTGTACCTCCTGGACTCTGATCTGGTTTTGATCTCTTTGCCTGTCCATGACCATTCTCTTCCCTACCCCTTTGGATTAATAAACACCCCAACCATCTGCCACCTGTGTCTGCATCTGGGTCTCGCCTTGTGCCTTGATAACCTTATGATAAGCTGTAGACCACACTATCTACCAAGAGTGTTCTCATCTATATTAATTAAAACCTGTTAAAGATATTGGTTCCCATTTGGGACTCAACTCTCCCACGTTCAGCTGAAACGGTGGCGCATGGAACGCAAAAATATTCTTAGAAATATTTAACCTCCACACATTAACAAGTCCAATAGCTCAAATGAAAGATAAACACCTTGTTCATCTAGCCAGCAAGTCAGATTTCTAAAATGTTTTACGGCGAAAACAGTACATATTTATGTCAAACCACCACCAGACACAGCTCATTTGAATAGCCAAAACATGCTATCAACAAATGCAGGATTAAAAAATAAATAATTCACTAACCTTCTGAAAAAATTCATCAGATGACAGTAATAGGACATGTTACACAGTACATTTTTTTTCCTCAATAATATGCCATTTATATCCATAAATGTCCATTTACATTGAGTTCATGTTCAGAAATTACTCAAAAATGTCCGCAGGAAATCTAGGTAGCGCGGCAAGATAACGTAAATAGACATCATAAACTTTGACTAAATATACATGTTCTACATATAGTTAGAAAGATACACTGCTTCTTTATGCAATCGCTTTGTTACATTTCTTTTTAACGTTACAGAAATCGCACACTATTCAATATTCTGAGACGGCGCTCAGATACAAGCTACATTTCTCCGTAATGTTGGAGTCAACAGAAACACAGATTTCAGCATAAATATTCCCTTACCTTCGATGGTCTTCGTTCAGAATGTTCTGGAAGGCTTCATACTTACCCAATACATTATTTGGTTTCAAGTCTTGCGTCTTTGTATTAGCTACTGCTAATAACATCAGCTGAAATGCACCCAAAATGTCCTCTGGTCCGGAAAAGTTGCGCATCAAAACTTCAAAATTACATATTATATGTCGACTAAACAGGTCAAACTAAGTGCAGAAGCAAGCTTTATGATGTTTTAAACACACAAAACAAATTTCAATTCAACCGGTCATTGTCTGGTCCTTTTTCTGAGTACTGGAACAAAGGAATGGCTGTGACCAATTCGCGCCCTAACGCACAGGTTTTTTCTCGCGGCACTTACTCAAATCACTCCCATAGGGCCAATCCCCAGATCCATAAGTGGTTGGGAAGGGTGGGGGCGATGACGTCAAAGTTGCTCCAACTTTCATGACCACAAAACTAGTTTGGAAGAATGCCTGCCCTGTGAGTTCTGCTATACTTACAGACATAATTCCAACGGTTTTAGAAGCTTTAGAGTGTTTTCTATCCAATAATAATTATTATATGCATATATTAGCAATTTTTGACAATTTTTTTCAGTTTACTAGGAGTACCCAATTCCTCCAAAGGGGGCATAAGTCAGCCATATCCTCACAGTGAGTTGTGCGTGGCGACATTTCACATGAAGCCCATCATATATTTTGTATTTTGTAGATACGTAACACCGTTGTTTGCCTCTATAAACTCAAATGTTCTAATGAAACATTGTTGCCAACTACACTGAACGAAAATATAAACGCAACATGCAACAATTTCAAAGATTTTACTGAGTTACAATTCATTTAAGGAAGTCAGACAATTGAAATTAATTCATTAGGCCCTAATCTATGGATTTCACATGAGTGGGAATAGAGATATGCATATTTTGGTCACAGATACGTTAAATAAAAAGTTAGGTCTGTGGATCAGAAAACCAGTTAGTATCTGCTGTTACCACATCTCCTTCGCATAGAGTTGATCAGACTGTTGATTGTGGAATGTTGTCCCACTCCTCTTCAATGGCTGTGTGAAGTTGCTGGATATTGGCGGGAACTGGAACACGCTGTCATAAACGTCAATCCATAGCATCCCAAACATGCTCAATGAGTGACCGGTCTGGTGAATATGCAGGCCATGAAAGAACTGGGACATTTTCAGCTTCCAGGAATTGTGTACAGATCCATGCGATATGGAGCAGTGCAATATCATGCAGAAACTTGAGGAGATGGCTGCAGATGAATGGCATGACAATGGGCCTCAGGATCTCATCACGGTATCGCTGTGCATTCAAATTGCCATTGATAAAATGCAATTGTGTTCATTGTCCGTAGCTTATGCCTGCCAATACCATAACCCCACCACCACAATGGGACACTCTGTTCACAACGATGACATTATCAAACTTCTCGCCCACACGACACCATACCTACAGTCTGCCTGTCATTTGCCTGATTCATCCATGAAGAACACACTTCTCTAGTGTGCCAGTGGCCATCGAAGGTGAGCATTTTCTCACTGAAGTCGGTTACGACACCAAACTGCAGTCAGGTCAAGACCCTGGTGAGGACGACGAGCATGCTGACATTCTTCTCTGAGACGGTTTCTGACAGATTGTGCAGAAATTCTTTGGTTGAGTAAACCTACAGTTTCATCAGCTGTCCGGGTGGCTCGTATCAGACCATCCCGCAGGTGAAGAAGCTGGATGAGGAGGTCTGCGAATAGTGAGGCCGGTTGGATGTACTGCCAAATTCAATAAAATAACATTGAAGGTGGATTATGGTAGTGAAATTAACAGTGCATTTTTCTGGCAACATTCCTGCAGTCATCATGCCAATTGCACGCTCCCTCAAAACTTGAGACATCTGTGGCATTGTCTTGTGTTACAAAACTACACATTTTAGAGTGGGCTTTTATTGTCCCCAGCACAAGATGCACCTGTGTAATGATCATTCTATTTAAAACACCTGTCAGGTTGATGGATTATCTTCGCAAAGGATCATTTATTTTACCTTTATTTTACCAGGCAAGTCAGTTAAGAACACATTCTTATTTTTAATGACGGCCTCGGAACAGTGGGTTAACTGCCTTGGTCAGGGGCAGAATTACAGATTTGTACCTTGTCAGCTCACGGATTCAATCTTGCAACCTTTCAGTTACTAGTCCAACGCTTTAACCACTAGGCTACCTGCCGCCCCATGCTCACTAACAGGGATCTAAACAAATTTGTGCTCAAATTTGTGCACGAAATCTTTAAAAAATATGTTTTTTTTTGTGCATATGGAAAGGTCTGGTATCTTTTATTTCAGCTCATGAAACATGGGACCAAACCGTTGCAAGTTGAGTTAAACATTTTGTGCAGTACAGTATATTAACATTATAGACCACATCCCCCTTATCTCTCACCCAACAACAACCCAAAATGGTGACTCCTGCCAATAAACCAAGTTAATAATATGCAGCACTGGGGAAAAATAACTAAACATGTATAACACAGAATATGCTAAAGTCAAACTGTGATGGAATTATTCCTGGGTGCATACTTGTTTCAATTTCAGCAGTGAGCAGAGTATTCAGCAGCGTGCATAATCTATGCAACCAAGGGAAGAAAATGCAAGAACGGAGAGAACAAGCACACATAATAGATCTCATTCTCTTGTCTCCATGTTTCTCCGTGTTTTTAGGCTTTTTTCAAAATAGCCTCCACTGTGTTCCACACCGGGGTTATACAAAATGTGTTCAATTACACAGAGGATTATGCAGAAAATCTATTCTCAACTGGTTAACCTCCACAAACAAGTTGACAGACATGAGAAGTACAATGTTTTTCCCACACCGAGCTGTTAAATCGCCAAGCATTTCAAGACTTGTCTTTTACAAGCTGAAAATCGCAGCAAAACCTGCCTGGCTTTCACTACAATTGACAAGACAACAGTTTTAAGAAAGATACTAAAACATGACACTTGGACTTGGAACCATTTGAATCACGACTCCAAAATGAGTGATATCTGCAAGCAACCTCCAAGGCAAATGGAGACATTTGCTACAACTGCAGGCAACAGAGATTACGAAGTGTGTTGGCCTTTTTAATTACGGCGTGTGGTGCCATCTGTAGATTATGAAGAGTTTTGCCGTTTTACTTATGGAGTGTTTTGCCATCAGTTAGCTGTCAGTCAACTGTGCAAAAGTGAAAGTGAAATGTAAGCGTACCCCCAGGAGCGCCACTTCGGTTTTAGAAGTGTGGGTGACATAACCTGACGGGGGTCTGAGGTTCCTCCCCCCCAGGATGTTTTGGGCATCTAAAGCTAATTTCCTGCATTTAACAAAAATCCAATATGCCATCTCTATTTAGAACTTAAAGTAAGCAAAAATGCCCACAGTCATCAAGCTAGGCAAGATATCATTATTAAATATGTTTAAGTGATTAATAAGACTGAACTAGATCAAAAGTAATTTAATAATAAATATTGTGTTGCACATTTAACCAATAGCCTTACAAATGAACAGCTCTTGAAAAATTACAAAGACTTTTGATTGTCTTAAACATGATCTATATCAAGTTTCAGCCAGACTGAGCCGCCTGCATGTCCAACCAAAAACTCAACTCTCTCCCAACAGAAGTTCCTTTTTAGTTATTTCTAAACCTTTATTTAGCTAGGCAAGTCAGTTAAAAAACAAATTCTTATTTACAATGATGGTTTAGGAACAGTGCGTTAACTGCCTTGTTCAGGAACATATTTTTACCTTGTCAGCTCAGGGATTCGATCTAGCAACCTTTCAGTTACTGGCTCAATGCTCTAAGCACCTGCTGCTCCTTCCCAGTTAACACCTTTAATTTTTAATTTCCAGGGGAAAGGTTTGGAAGCAATAAAACACACACAAAAACACATGCACATCAAATATACATTAACACACAGAAAGAGCAAATTCTCCATATAATAATCTCATAGGCCTAGTAGTACTGCAGAGCACTTTTTACTTGCACACAATATAACTGGGTCGCCCCGTCCTGTCCCTAGGGTTCCACCAACCTGCAGAGCCCCAACCCAACACACCCCACTCAGCTTTAGGATCTTGGGGAAACATTCATTTTTGGTTTCAGATGTGTTAGGCCAAGGCCAGAGTGACAACCCACCTAGGGCCAGGACTGAGCAGCCAAGCAGCTAGGGATTGCCTAAATAGGTATCTCCTCTGACGTGGGCATGTTTTCAATACAGACTCCTTTAGTCGTACTGTATTCCAGCCATACCTTATGAAAGCTGCCCAGTATACCCTTAATATTGTAATAAATCAAAGCTAGTGATACATAACTTGAGATTGTGGGAGGATAACCAACCTTTCAATTAATGGCAAAGCATTTTTTAGGTGCTATAAATGCTTGGTTACACAGTTTTTTCAGATAACAGTCTCTAGTGTCAACATTTCCAAGCAAACAAAAACAGGGAAGGAAGAAGGGAGAATATGTAGACATATTGAGATAATAGAACATACTCTTTGCCATAATTCAGCCAGCCTTCACAAGACCTTAACATATGCAAATATGTCCCCTTCCGTGTGTTACAACTCCAGCAGAGGACTGACATTTCTGATTGCATGTCATTTAATTTCACTGGCATATAGTACATTCTATGGAGGGCCTAAAACTGCATTAATTTTTGTCTGAAATGATATGAACATGACTGGACATTCAAACATATCTGTATCCATTCATCATCATGAATATCTTCTACCAGGTCTTCCTCACATTTTTGTTTTACATGTTTTGTGTCATCTGGAAAAGCCTCTATCAACCCGTAATACAGTTGTTTATGTCACGTTCTGACCTTTATTTCCTTTGTTTTGTATTTATTTAGTATGGTCAGGGCGTGAGTTGGGTGGGCAGTCTATGTTTGTTTTTCTAGGTTTTGGGTATTTCTATGTTTCGGCCTAGTATGGTTCTCAATCAGAGGCAGGTGTCAGTAGTTGTCTCTGATTGAGAATCATACTTAGGTAGCCTGGGTTTCACTGTGTGTTTGTGGGTGATTGTTCCTGTCTCTGTGTTTTGCACCAGATAGGGCTGTTTTTTTTGCTTTTCCACGTTTATTGTTTTGTAGTGTTCATGTTTATCGTTTTTTTTATTAAACATGAATCAATATAACCACGCCGCATTTTGGTCCGCCTCTACTTCACCACAGGAAAACCCTTACAGTTTAACTTTGTAGGTTTGTCAGACTTCCTTAACATAGTATCTGCCTGGTCCAGTGTTTGCTGCAAAGAGAGTATAAAGTGTTGTATCTGCAAAAATTCACCTCAGCTCCATCACAGACTGGTAATTCCTGGCTGCCTGACCCTGCTGAGACCCCTGTCACCATCTGATCCTCCTAAAATGAGGCATGACAAAGAATTACCTTGGTGTACATTTATATATTATTTTATCCAAGAATAGAGTCAATAGTTCAGTAATTGAAATGACCATTATTCCCAGATCCCAGAGCTTAAGCTGCTGTTCTGTAGCTACTGTAGGTCTACCCATCAATTCAAGATGGAACTTTGTATTGTTCACTGATGTTGTTAATATACTGCAAAATTCACCTGAACTCTGTAGATCGGTCCTCCTTGGCTGTCTGACCCTGCTGGGACACCTGTCACCATCTGAACCTGCTAAGACATTATGAGTATATAGTCTTATGTACTGAATGAGCACGAGAGAGCTGCATTCGCACAGGATGCCTGAGGGACCTGTGGGTTCTGACAGAGATCATTGTGGGTGGGAGCGGACGTTCAGACAGATGACTTTGGGATGAAAATATACTGAGCAGAAATATAAATGCAACAATTTCAAAGATTATACTGAGTTAAAGTTCATATAAGGGAATCAATCAATTGAAATAAATTCATTAGGCCCTAATCTATGGAATTTACACGACTGGGCAGCCACTCACTGAGAAGCCAGGCCCAGCCAATCAGAATTAGTTTTTGCCCACAAAAGGGCTTTATTACAGACATAAATACTCCACAGCACGATCCCGCAGGTGAAGAAGCCGGATGAGGAGGTCTTGGGCTGGTGTGATTAAACATGGTCTGCGGTTGTGAAGCCGGTTGGACATACTGCTAAATTGGAAGCAGCTTATGGTAGAGAAGTGAACATTCAATTATCTGGCAAAAGTTCTGGTGGACATTCCTGCAGTCAGCATGCCAATCCTGCAGTCATGCTCCCTCAACTTGAGACATCTGTGGCATATTTTTTTTCAGTGTATTTTTGTTGCTGCACCGATTATTTGGAAATGGTCCTCTGTCTGCTTTGTATGCGTTAGCCTACCTTTTGTATTAAAAGCACATATTTTCTTCGCATTATTCACACACTCAGCATTTGCTGCTTCAACTTCTCTCCTAGTTAGGCATGAGAGTTCAAGTGTGCCTAGTATGTGTGGTCCTATTGAATTAGAGTAGGCTGCCTACATGGGGGGAGAATCACGTGGCAGTTAACTTTAATATGAAATGAACTTAAATATGATTAGACTGTAGTTTACTGCAGTGTCTGTAAATAAATATTGATAATGGAAAAAAGTGGAGGGTGCTCAACCAACATGATTCGATGTGCAATCCAAAAATGTAATCATCATTGAAAAGGAAAAGGACCAGCCTTGAGCCTTTTCATTTTCAATAAGTATTTATTAACCATTTCTTTGTCTCTGCCTGCAAATCGTTCACCTAAAATGTAAGCTATATCCTATAGGCCTATGCAAAACGTATTGATTGATATTTCCTCTAGGGGCGGCAGGTAGCCTAGTGGTTAGAGAAAGGTTGCTGGATTGAATCGCCAAGCTGACAACAAAACAATCTGTTGTTCTGCCTAATAACAAGGCAGTTAACCCACTGTTCTCCGGTAGGCCGTCATTGTAAATAATAATTTGTTCTTAAAACCTCTTACAGCTCCCCCCTACTTTGTGCAATATCCGCCTGAAGACATACCCAAATCTAACAGCCTATAGCTCAGGCACAGAACCAAGGATGTGCATATTCTTTGTACCATTTGAAAGAAAACACTCTGAAGTTTGTGTACATGTGAATTGAATGTAGGAGAATACAACACAATAGATCTGGTTTAGATAAAACAATGAAAAAAAACATGTTTTTTTATTTTTATTTTTGTTTCATCTCTAAAATGAACAAGATAAAACAAACATTCAGATAGGGTGATGGGGACAATTTCAGTGAAAAATATAAGAGGGCAACAGTACTTGTGCAAAGTTTCAGAATGATAACTTACTTCCAAAATGAGTGTGCTACATGACATTTATCATGAAGTCACCCAGGTGTCCCACACAAGTCGCCCAAATGTACCCAAGTGGCCAAATTGGTGAAGGTATACATTTTGAAACAAATAATTATATACAAAATACCAAAATGGTATTCTAACACCCCCCCCCCACCAAAAAAAATGTAGAAAAATAAAAGAAAAAAAATCATGGAAAAAATAATAGTTATTGATTAAAAAATATGAGAAAAAATATATATATACATTTACAAAATAACATGGGTAACTATTTACACACTTTCAATATTTGGAAGACCCTCAGTCCTCTATCTAATCAAATCTATTTATATAGCCCCAGCCTAAAACCCCAAACAGCAAGCAATGCAGGTGTAGAAACACGGTGGCTAGGAAAAACTCCCTAGAAAGGCAAAAACCTAGGAAGAAACCTAGAGAGGAACCAGGCTATAAGGGGTGGCCAGTCCTCTTCTGGCTGTGCCAGGTTTAGATCACAGTGGTTGTAGAGGGTGCAACAGGACAGCACCTCAAGAGTAAAAATGAACAGTTTAGGATTCCATAGCCGCAGGCAGAACAGTTGAAACAATGTATATGAAAATGCTTCAGTCTGGTTTTAGACCCCATCATAGCACTGAGACTGCACCTGTGAAGGTGTTAAATTACCTTTTAATGGCATCAGACCGAGGCTCTGCATCTGTCCTCGTGCTCCTAGACCTTAGTGCTGCTTTTGATACCATCGATCACCACATTCTTTTGGAGAGATTGGAAACCCAAATTGGTCTACATGGACAAGTTCTGGCCTGGTTTAGATCTTATCTGTCGGAAAGATATCAATTTGTCCTCTGACAAATCAACTGTAAAGTTCGGTGTTCCTCAAGGTTCCGTTTTAGGACCACTATTGTTTTCAGTGTATATTTTACCTCAAAGGGATGTCATTCGAAAACATAATGTTAACTTTCACTGCTATGCGGATGACACACAGCTGTACATTTCAATGAAACATGGTGAAGCCCCAAAATTGCCCTCGCTAGAAGCATGTGTTTCAGACATAAGGAAGTGGATGGCTGCAAACTTTCTACTTTTAAACTCGGACAAAACAGAGATGCTTGTTCTAGGTCCCAAGAAACAAAGAGATCTTCTGTTGAATCTGACAATTAATCTTAATGGTTGTACAGTCGTCTCAAATGAAACTGTGAAGGACCTCGGCGTCTGGACCCTGATCTCTCTTTTGAAGAACATATCAAGACTGTTTCAAGGACAGCTTTTTTCCATCTACGTAACATTGCAAAAATCAGAAACTTTCGGTCCAAAAATGATGCCGAAAAATTAATCCATGCTTCTGTCACTTCTAGGTTAGAGTACTGCAATTTTCTACTTTCCGGCTACCCGGATAAAGCACTAAATAAACGTCAGTTAGTGCTAAATACGGCTGCTAGAATCCTGACTAGAACCAAAAAATGTGATCATATTACTCCAGGTCTAGCCTCCCTACACTGGCTTCCTGTCAAGGCAAGGGCTGATTTCAAGGTTTTACTGCTAACCTACAAAGCATTACATGGGCTTGCTCCAACCTATCTCTCTGATTTGGTCCTGCCGTACATACCTACACGTACGCTTCGGTCACAAGACGCAGGCCTCCTAATTGTCCCTAGAATTTCTAAGCAAACAGCTGGAGGCAGGGCTTTCTCCTATAGAGCTTCATTTTTATGGAATGGTCTGCCTACCCATGTCACAGACGCAAACTCGGTCTCAACCTTTAAGTCTTTACTGAAGACTCATCTCTTCAGTGGGTCATATGATTGAGTGTAGTCTGGCCCAGGAGTGTGAAGGTGAAAGGAAAGGCTCTGGAGCAACGAACCGCCCTTGCTGTCTCTGCCTGGCCGGTTCCCCTCTTTCCACTGGGATTCTCTGCGTCTAACCCTATTACAGGGGCTGAGTCACTGGCTTACTAGGGCTCTTTCATACCGTCCCTAGGAGGGGTGCGTCACTTGAGAGGGTTGAGCCACTGATGTGATCTTCCTGTCTGGGTTGGCGCCCCTCCTTGGGTTGTTTCGTGGCGGAGATCTTTGTGGGCTATACTCGGCCTTGTCTCAGGATGGTAAGTTGGTGGTTGAAGATATCCCTCTAGTGGTGTGGGGGCTGTGCTTTGGCAAAGTGGGTGGGGTTATATCCTTCCTATTTGGCCCTGTCCGGGGGTGTCATTGGATGGGGCCACAGTGTCTCCTGACCCCTCCTGTCTCAGCCTCCAGTATTTATGCTGCAGTAGTTTATGTGTCGGGGGGCTAGGGTCAGTGTGTTATATCTGGAGTACTTCTCCTGTCCTATCCGGTGTCCTGTGTGAATTTAAGTATGCTCTCTCTAATTCTCTCTTTCTTTCTCTCTCTCGGAGGACCTGAGCCCTAGGACCATGCCTCAGGACTACCTGACATGATGACTCCTTGCTGTCCCCAGTCCACCTGGCCGTGCTGCTGCTCCAGTTTCAACTGTCCTGCCTGTGATTATTATTATTTGACCATGCTGGTCATTTATGAACATTTGAACATCTTGGCCATGTTCTGTTATAATCGCCACCCGGCACAGCCAGAAGAGGACTGGCCACCCCACAGCCTGGTTCCTCTCTAGGTTTCTTACTAGGTTTGGCCTTTCTAGGGAGTTTTTCCTAGCCACCGTGCTTCTACACCTGCATTGCTTGCTGTTTGGGGTTTTAGGCTGGGTTTCTGTACAGCACTTTGAGATATCAGCTGATGTACGAAGGGCTATATAAATAAATTTGATTTGATTTTTTCCTTCATACAGCCCGTCAGCCACTATGTGGTGTCCGCCTGGTCCCAAATCAAGCCCTCTGAACACTCTAAACAGCCTACTCAAACGCTCTGAGGTGTCCTTATGCTCCTAAAACACAGCATTGCCACTTTTTTTATGACATGGGGGGGACAAAAATACCATTTCTGAATGTGGGGGGGATATGAGCCCCCCATCCCCAGTGAAAGTTGAGCCCCGGGTTACACCCTAGCTTGATGGTAACTTGCCCTCGCGTTGCCCCTAGTGGATGACTGGAAATTGCCATGGAAATAAAATTCCAAACCATTCTAATAATGGCCAAACAGCACATAATCCACTGGAGTTTGGGCTCAAATTCAGATATAATATGTGGAGAACTGTGTTTTTCATTCAGTGGCAATTTGTCTTTATTGTATTTGACTAATAATGTGTTTCCTACCCATTTAAAAGCAACTGTAGTCAGATGAGAAAAGGGACAATTTGAAGGCACATCCTTAAAGGCATTCCGGTACTTTGTGACATTACATCTAATCAAGTACTTGTTTGATTTGAAGTTGTTGATTAAGATGTCACATTGATAAACATGTGGAAAGGTAGCGAAGGACAAATCTTACAAAATGAGAGGAGAATAACCAAAACAGAAAAGGTAGAGCAAGAGAAAGGTAGAGGCAGAGAGTCAGTCTGAGAGAGAAAACTGTACAGTAGATCAATGAAACAGGGTAGAGTGTCGATGGCAGAGTGAAACCACATAATGACATATAGTCTACCGATTACACATCTATTCCACATACTCTCTCTATTTAGTCGGGAAGCTGTTGCTGGCTTCCCTCAGGCTCGGCTCCGAGGCTGATTGAGGAGGGATGGGAGAAGGAGGAAGTGGATAGTCAAACAAGGTGATATTTTTCATAGGTTGTTAAAGTAAGGTGTGCATTCAGGCCCTTTTCTGACCTGTTCGGATCTCAGGCCTGCAGACAGTGAGAGACAGAAGGAGAGTAATGGATACCTGTCACTGAAATATTACTCTCCACATCTATCCTCTTCCCTCCCCTCTCTCCCCTCATCTTTTTGGTATGAGTGATACTGCAGTGCAGGTATCTGGCAACCCTTAGCCAGACCACCACTGAGCTGTCTAGGATAACACTTTGAAATATCGGACAACTCTAGACATACAACCACTGAGCAGGCTGGAAGGACACCTGGCTCTATCTTTTGGAGTTCCAGAGCAGGAGTATGTCTAAGTCATGTCCACGTATGCCATATAACTAGAATGACTAGAACAGGATTGAAACTTACACACTGAGTTTGAGTCTATTCTTAAAAATAGAAAAGTGACTGAGCCAGTAACAATGCATAGACAATTATAGGAACTACAGTACAATTTCCACACAATATTGTCATAGGATGACTGAATCAAATACTGCATCGTTCCCTAAGTTCTAGACCGCAGCTGAATCTGGCAATGAACAAGTTGAGGAGACTAAATTACTTGGTATTGAACAAGTTGAACAAGTTGAGGAGACTAAATTACTTGGTATTACCAGAGAATGTAAACTGTTATGGTCAAAACGTATAGATTCAATGATTGTAAAGATGGGCAGAGGTCTGTCCATAATAACGAGATGCTCTGCTTATTTGACACCCCACTCCACAAAGGAAGTCCTGCAGGCCCTAGTTTTATTTTATCTTGATTATTGTCCGGTCGTATGGTCAAGTGCTGCAAAGAAAGACGTATTTAAGTTGCAGCTGGCCCAGAACAGAGCGGCAAATCTTGCTCTTCATTGTAATCAGAGGGCTAATTTGAATGATATTGCATGCCATTCTTTCTTGGCAAAGAGTTGAGGGAAGACTGTCTGCGTCACTTTTTATAAGAAACATTGTGTTGGAAATTCAAAATTATTTGCATAGTCAACTTACACACACACACACACACACACACACACACACACACACACACACACACACACACACACACACACACACACACACCACCAAGGGTATTTTCACAGTCCCCAGGCCCTGAACAAATTAAGGAAACATTCAGTATTATACAGAGCCATGAGTGTATGGAGAACCCCCTTCCATCTCATTTAGCCCAAATGAGCAGCAAGCCTGGTTTCAAAAAACAAATAAAGCAATGTCACACGACACAATGCCTCTCACCCATGTAACCTACTTGTTGTGTACGTACTGGCATGTATGTGTAACGGATAGATGCACACACACACTACAGTCAGTACATTTAAATTATTTTAAATGTATGTAAATGGTAAAGAATTTTGTCTTTAATGTCTTTTTCGTTATGTGTTGGACCCCAGTAAGACTAGCTGTCGCCATTGACGTCGGCTAATGGGGATCCTAATTAAACATTTGTAATAAAAAAATTAACAGCTGGGAATTTTCTCTGCACATTATTTTAAACATTGGTCCGTCGAGGCGTATTTAAAGTCCTTCCATGAATTAGCCACAAATAACCACTACTGAATATTGATCGCTATTCACTATTCAAGTGAATAGCGAATAGCGAAGGGGAGCCTTTATCCACAGCCTTCATAACTTAATTTCTACATGTCAAATCTGATGATACTTTAGTATTTGTCAAATATGTTTCGGTGTGAATTATTTATGTTTCTCTACTCTGCCATATATCTCCCACAGGAGCTCTTTCAATACTTCATGATGCCTCATAATGAAAAGAGGAGAGCAACAGATCCATTCTGTCTCTCTCCTAGAAATGTCCAGCAACAATGACACGACAGGTTGGGACCGGCTTTGTCCCAAACGGCACCCTATTTCCTATGTAGTACATGACTTGGGCCCTGAGAGAATAGGGTGCCATTTGGGATGCAAATATAGAAATACTTCTCAGAACAGGGGAGAAGTGATTTGAAGGGAAGGGAGGTATATAATGGATTAAATAGGCAACTCGTTCTCCATGTTTGCCGTTTCAGCTATGATAGAAATTGTTGACTCTTCCAAATTCCTTGAAGGGAAGAAAAGATTCAAATAATTCAAAAGCTTAATAATGGGAGAAAGATATTGGAACAGTTTCAGTCTGGTAGGACTGCTAGCTACAAATAAGGGGTCACAGACCTCTTGTTTGTATCTTTATTGTTTTGAATAAAATGATGGTATCATCGCTTAAAACCAATGATAATTGCGTATAGGGATAGACTGAGAAGTCAAAGTTAATCATGTGGGTGAAAGCTTGTGTTGTTTTGAAACTCTCTGTGCCAAAACAATTATGGATAAGTAGCACAACACAATTACAATTTTAGAGGATTTTAAAGGAGTTTAGAGGAATTTTAGAGGATCAATTCAAACACATGCTTTTGAAATATTCCACAAATATTCCATTGCTGCTGGGGTAATGTTCAAAACGGACTCTGTTCTTTAATTCAGAGGCTATCTGTTCTTTGAATGAGACAGGAACTTGCATACAATGCCAACAGAAAGTATTCGTACCCCCTGACTTATTCCATATTTTGTTGTGTTACAGCCTGAACTCAAAATTGATTAAATATATGTTGTTTTCTCACCCATCTACACACAATACCCGATAATGAAAGTGAAAACATGTTTTGGGAAATGTTTGCAAATTTATTGAAAATTAGATAAATATCTATAAATATCTCATTTACATAAGTTAGCAAACAACTTTGCTATGACAAATCCTTATTGAGCTCAGGTGCATCCACTTTCATTTGATCATCCTTGAGATATCACTACAACTTGGAGTCCACCTATGGCCAATTCAGTTTTTTGGACATGATTTAGAAAGAAACACATCTGTCTATATACTGTAAGGTCCCACAGATGACAGTGCATGTCGGAACAGAAACTATACCAGATTACCAGTCCGTAGATCTGAGATAGAATTGTGATGAGGCACATATCTGTGGAAGAGTGTTGAAAGTTTCCAAGAGCACAGTGGTTTCCATGATTGGAAAACAAAAAAAAATCTGGAACTACCCAGACTGCTTAGAGCTGGTTGTCCTACCAAACAGAGAAACTGGGCAAAAGGACCTTCGTCAGGGAGGTGAACCTAATGACCACTCTGACAGAATTCCTTGGATGAGATGGGTCTACCTGCCAGAAGGACAATAGTCTCTGCAGCACTTATGTGAGTGGTCAGATAGAAAGAAAGCACATGACAGCATGACTCCAACCTAACTACTTCCGACTTCAACTGTATATTTTGAGGTTGGACTTTAGCAAATGGGGCGCACCGGTTGGTTTCACCGTGTTAGTCTGTATGTGTTACACCTGTGCTGGTGTGTCATAAAAGAACAATCCTTTATTTGATCCTTTTGGAGCTAGACTTGGCACTCCGGTAGTTCTCCTTTCTGTTTGAGCGAAAATGTTCAACTGTAATGGGCAGATGGCGTTGTGTGGGCGAGAGGTTTGTTGATGTCAATGTTGTGAACAGGGTGTCCCATGGTGGCGGTAGGGTTATAGTATGGGCAGGCATAAGCTATGGACAACGAACACAATTGCATTTTATCGATTGCAATTTGAATGCACAGAGATACCGTGATGAGATCCAAAGGGCTATTATCATGCCATTCATCCACCGCCATCACCTCATTTTTCAGCATGATAATGCACAACCCCATGTCGTAATGATCTGTACACAATTCCTAGAAGCTGTTCTTCCATGGCCTGCAAACTCAAGAGACATGTCACCCATTGAGCATGTTTGGGATGCTCTGGATCAACGTGTACAACAGCATGTTCCAGTTCCCGCCAGTATCCAGCAACTTCGTACAGCCATTGAAGACGATTGGGATAACATTCCACGGGCCAAAATCAAAAGCCTGATCAACTCTATGCGAAGGAGATGTTGAGCTGCATGTGATGCAAATGGTGGTCACACCAGATACTGCCTGGTTATCTGATCGACACTCCTACATTTTTAAAGGTATCTGTGACCAACAGAGGCATATCTGTATTCCTAGTCATGTGAAATCCATAGATTAGTGCCTAATGAATGTATTTAATTGACTGATTTCCTTATGTGAACTGTAACTCATTAAAATCCTTAAAATTGTTGCATGTTGCGTTTTATACATGTTTTTAGTTAATAGATACAAAATAGCACCAAAGCGGTAACGGCAAGCCCCAAAGAACTCGATCCATCTTCTACAAGCCTATTTCTCCGAGAAGGAACTGGGACCTAGGCTTAGACTATTGTGTCGAGCCTGGGAATGACACAATCTTTATTACATGGGTAGTGACTCAGCGGACATTCATGGAGAAGTACAATAAAGTCCATGACAGGTTGTTGTCTGTGTTTGCAGTGGGAGAGATGTCAGTTGATTCCAGTCCAGGGTCTTAAAATCTTAAAGTCTTAAAATCAGACCTTGGTGTAAGTACAGTAATACAGTGACACATATTGGAAATGGGAAGTACTGAATATCCTTCTTTGGTGGCTGGTGGGCGGAGATATCAGAGGGTGGGCTCACTGTGATTGCTTGAGGGAATAAATGGAACATCATCAAACACATGGAACCATTCCAATCAAGCCATTACAATGTGCATGTCCTCCCATACTTCCACCCACCAGCCTCCTCTGTTCTCCTTAAGTAGATTATACATATGAGTTTCATTCCAAAATGCGATATATACATTTTCAGAAATGTTTGTACATTTATATTTACAAAAAAAATCCTTTGAGTGGTAGACCATTCTTGATACTCACAGGAAACTGTTGAGTGTGAAAAAACCAGCAGTGTTGCAGTTCTTAACGCACTCATACCGGTGCGTCTGGCACCTACTACCATACCCTGTTCAAAGGCACTTAAATATTTTGTCTTGCCCATTCACCCTCTGAATGGCACAAATACACTATCGATATCTCAATTATCTCAAGGCTTAAATGTTTTTCTTTAACCTGTCTCTCTTCCCCTTCATCTACACTGACTGAAGTGGATTTATTTTCAAGTGACATCAATAAGGGATCATATCTTTCATCTGGATTCACCTGGTCAGTCTTATGTTTTGTATTTGGAACTGCCAACAATATTACACTTACTCAGGGGAGAGCTATACCCAGGGTGACAGATGCCATTGAGGCAGCAGTCTGAATTGGAATATGCTGCAGCGCCACAATCGGCTATCCCATCCCATTCCGAGAGAGGGCTGGTCACGTGCTGATGATAAGCAACGGCTGTCCCAAATTCTTCCAAATTTCTCTAAACGACAACAGACCCATCTTGGAGTGCTGCAAGGCTCAGACGTGGTACCGACATTGTTCGCCGATGCCAAAAGGACAACCATCAATAACCACCACCCAGAAAGCTCCCTAATTGTAATGACTCTCTGCAACAAACGAGACGTCACTCCTCTTCATTTAATTTGAGTCAACTTTTATTGACATAATTGTTTGAGACAAGCCATTTTCCCAGCCTCGGACTGAGGATCTGACAGTGCCAATGATACGGCGACGAGTAATTAATGTGTTTCTTAATTGAACTCGGAGCGGGGAAGATTATGTGTGGATGGGTGGCGAGCTCAGAGTGGGACCCCAGCATGCCAGCCCGCTCCTTTCAAGAAACGATTATGTCTTAATGTAGAATGCTGCGGCAGCCCGCAAAGTGTACCACGGTATTACGCAACTTTTAAAGGAGGAACTAGTGAAGGAAGACTTCTTAGGCTGCTGCAGGTAAACAAATAGAATGCAGACCAGTATTCAAATAGTTTTTGTTCACCTTTATTTAACCAGGTAGGCTAGTTGAGAACAAGTTCTCATTACAACTGCGACCTGGCCAAGATAAAGCAAAGCAGTGTGACACAAACAACAACACAGAGTTACAAATGGAATAAACAATAAACAAGCCAATAACACAAACAAGTCAATGACACAGTAGAGAAAAGAAAGTCTATATACAGTGTGTGCAAAAGGCATGAGGAGGTAGGCAATAAATAGGCCATAGGAGCGAATAATTACAATTTAGCAGATTAACCCTGGAGTGATAATTGAGCAGATGATGATGTGCAAGTAGAGATACTGTTGTGCAAAAGAGCAGAAAAGTAAATAAAAATAAAAACAGTTTGGGGATGAGGTAGGTAGATTGGGTGGGCTATTTACAGATGGACTATGTACAGTTGGTGAGGGAAATAAAAGTCTCTAACTTCAGCGATTTTTGCAATTCGTTCCAGTCACTGACAGCAGAGAACTGGAAGGAAAGGCGGCCAAATGAGGTGTTGGCTTTGGGGATGATCAGTGAGATATACCTGCTGGAACATGTGCTACGGTTGGGTGTTGTTATCGTGACCAGTGAACTGAGATAAGGCGGAGCTTTACCTAGCATAGACTTATAGATGACCTGGAGCCAGTGGGTCTGGCGACAAATATGTAGCGAGGGCCAGCCGACTAGAGCATACAGGTCGCAGTGGTGGGTGGTATAAGGTAATTTGGTAACAAAAATGATGGCACTGTGATAGACTGCATCCAGTTTGCTGAGTAGAGTGTTGGAAGCTATTTTGTAGATGACATCGCCGAAGTCGAGGATCGGTAGGATAGTCAGTTTTACTACTTTGTTTAAGAGCTTTGCACACCTGGATTGTACAATATTAGCACATTATCATATTTTAATTTCTTCAAGCTCTGTCAAGTTAGTTGATGATCATTGATAGACACCCATTTTCAAGTCTTGCCATGCATTTTCAAGGTGATTTAAGTCAAAACTGTAACTTAGCCACTCAGGAACATTCAATGTCATCTTGGTAAGCAATTCCAGTGTTTACTGAGAAAACAAAACATTAAGAACACCTACCCTTTCCATGACATAGACTGACCAGGTGAACGCTATGATCCCTTATTGATATTCACTCGTTCAGTCCACTTCAATCAGTGCAGATGAAGGTGAGGAGACAGGTTAAAGAAGGATTTTTAGGTGCAACTCAATAGTAGGAAAGAGTTCCTAATGTTTGGTATACTCAGTGTAATGTTTGTTATATACAGGCAAAGATCCAATCAATCATGGATGAATGATAGTATACCTAGCTACACGTAGAAATAAATCGGACGTCAGTGTAGCCTACATAAACCCAACATCCTTCCGAATTTGCTTTCACATACAGCTAGTGTAAGAAAAGTTACAGTTACTTTCAACTATTCAATGTTATTTAGGTAGTCTATGCAAATGAGTATGGAAGCTGATCAATGTCAAAAATGTAATGTGTTGACATGATAGCTATTTTGAAATTAACAAAGCTTGTTTCCAAAACTAAGCAGGGTACATAGGTGCATGATGGTACAATCCTTCTCACTAAAGTTCATACTCCCTCATGTACCAGAAATTGTTGGATTATGGCTTCATATTTATTTCAATATACAGTGCCTTGCAAAAGTATTCATCCCCCTTGGCGTTTTTCCTATTTTGTTGCATTACAAACAGTAATTTAAATGGATTTTTATGGACATACACAAAATAGTCCAAATTGGTGAAGTTAAATGAAATAAATAACTTGTTTCAAAAAATATATATGTAACATTTTTTGGGGAAAAGTGGTGTGTGCATATGTATTCACCCCCTATGCTATGAAGCCACTAAATAAGATCTGGTGCAACCAATTACCTTCAGAAGTCACAATTAGTTAAATAAAGTCCACCTGTGTGCAATCTAAGTGTCACATGATCTCAGTATATCTACACCTGTTCTGAAAGGCCCCAGAGTCTACAACACCACTAAGCAAGCAATGGGCACCACCAAGCAAGCCACCCATGAAGACCAAGGAGCTCTCCAAACAGGTCAGGGACAACGTTTTGGATAAGTACAGCCAGGTTGTAAAAAAATATCTGAAACTTTGATCATCCCACGGAGCACCATTAAATCCATTATTTAGAACCGGAAAGAATATGGCACCACAACAAACCTGCCAAGAGAGGGCCGCCCAACAAAGCTCACGGACCAGGCAAGGACGGCATTAATCAGAGAGGCAACAAAGAGACCAAAGATAACCCTGAAGGAGCTGCAAAGCTCCACAGCGAAGATTGGAGTATGTGTCCATAGGACCACTTTAAGCCGTACACTCCACAGAGCTGGGTTTACAGAAGAGTCGCCAGAAAAAAAGCCATTGCTTAAAGAAACAATAAGAAAAAGCATTTGGTGTTCGCCAAAAGGCATGTGGGAGACTTGGTGAAGCATGGTGGTGGCAGCATCATTCTTTGGGGATGTTTTACATCGGCAGGGACTGGGAAACTGGTCAGAATTGAAGGAATGATGGATGGTGCTAAATACAGGGAAATTCTTGAAGGAAACCTGTTTCAGTCTTCCAGAGACTTGAGACTGGGACAGAGGTTCACCTTCCAGCAGGACAATGACCCTAAGCATACAGCTAAAGCAACACTTGAGTGGTTTAAGGGGAAACATTGTCTTGGAATGACCTAGTCAAAGCCCATACCTTAATCCAATTGAGAATCTGTGGTATGACAAAGATTGCTGTACACCAGCGGAACCCATCCAACTTGAAGGAGCTGTAGCAGTTTTGCCTTGAAGAATGGGAAAAAATCCTAGTGGCTAGATGTGCCAATCTAATAGAGACATACCACAAGAGACTTGCAGCTGTAATTGCTGCAAAAAGGTGACTCTATACAGTATTGACTTTAGGGGGGAGGGGATAGTTATGCACGCTGAAGTTTCAGTTTTTTGTCTTATTTCTTGTTTGTTTCACAATAAAAAATATTTTGCATCTTCAAAGAGGTAAGCATGTTATGTAAATACAATCATACAACCCTCCCCAAAAAATATATTTTAATTACAGGTTGTAAGGCAACAAAATAGGAAAAATTCCAAGCGGGGTAAATACTTTCGCAAGCCACTGTACCTCTTTATGTAGATTGAAGGCATGATGTTGAAACAATGACATTGATTCAAACATACCATTTTACTATCAACATCGAAACAAGGTCAAATAAAATGTCTAATGAAATCTAGAAAATTCAACAATTTCAACCACCCAATTGAATATAGGATGCAAAATATATATATATAGTTTCTGTGTGGAATCTTCAATGCTATTTCAATGTATACATTGTTCTGATGATTATGTTGAAATTAGATGTAACAACCTGTTAGGTTAAGTCAATGTATTAAGTTGAAGTTTTACCCTAATTTTAATGTTTACAGCGCTGGTTGAAATGAGATGAAGGCAGTACTGGTTGACTTTTTTGTATTATTGATGACGTGATTCCACGTCACAATACGTTGAGAAATGATGTTGAAACCACGTTGATTCAACCAGTGTGTGCCCAGTGGGTTCCTTGACAGTCAATAATGCTTAAATCCTGTAGTTTATTTTTGTATGTTTTTAATTTAACCTTTAAGTCAGTTAAGAACAGATTCATATTTACAATGACGGCCAAACCCTAACCTGATATTGGTATTCAATTAGGATCCCCATTAGCTGTTGCAAAAGCAGCAGCTACTCTTCCTGGGGTCCGCAAATCAATGATCAAACAACAGAATGAGAGACAATCCTCTGACTTTCTTTTAATAGTCATCATGCTGTTTTTTCACATCAAGCAAACATGACTAGATTGATAACAGCAGCCTATATTTACATTAATCAGAGATTTATGCTTGCAGAATACTGAAAACCTGCTCAGAAAATAGAAGGGTACTCCAACCCAAACACACTGCATCCCAAATGGTACCTTATTCCCTTTTGTAGTGCACTACTTTTGACCAGGGAATAGGGGAATAGGGTACTATTTTGAATGTACGCACTAGAAGAGAAAACAGCAAGGCGCCTTGCTCGACAGGAAGATCTAAAGTACACACCTGTCCAAATAAGAGACCTCCCTCCGCATTCAGGAAATAATATTTTTGTGGAAAGGGAATTATCATAAATTGCCTACTGTTCATGTTTTTCTCTTCATTTGGTACGGTAGTGTATAGATATAGGATCTTCATTCGATTACTCTTTTGTTGCTAAGAATTGTCCTGTAAAGCTTGAAGTGTATTTTAGTTTTTAAAGGGTTCTAAACATTGTAATTTCCACTTTGACATTTCAGACTTGATTTTGCCTAAAGAAAAATGTAGCATCCCCGTGAAAAATTGTCATTATATATGATACACATAATTCACGTTTGCTGTTTCTGCAGGATTATTTTCCTGCTGTAGCAAACTGGCTCAAATTAAAATCCTACATCTGCTAGACGTCAGGTTTTGCGTGGACGTAGGTATGTATGAATTTTGCTGTGATGTCAGATTTTCTCAGGCCAGAATAGTTTGGCCATTTTCCAGACTGACTACGGTGCAGACACCAATCTCATGACAGCTGGATAAGTATTTAACATATCAGCTAACCACATATGATATTCACAGTCGATGATGTGGTAATCAAATCATTGGTTGAAGCAATGCAATTTCTGCAATTTCTGCAATGTAGTTGGCCTTGAACACAATCTTTGTTTTGGTTCAATCCACAACATTTGTGTTGCTTTCCTAAATGTTTCTAGACTAGATTTCATTCTTTAGTTATTAGGCATTTTTCAAGTCAATTTACATTGTCCTCTAAGAGTGGCTGAATCGTTTTCCTCTCTTGAATTTGCTCTTCTAGTCTATTGGAGAGTGAAGTATATAGGAAATGTTCTATTTCCTAATTTGCACCATGTCACAGCTCACTCGATCTTTATCAGGCCTTCACATACTTTTGATTGATGTGGCAGACATAGATGATACTTTTTAATGATGAATTCCACTCATTGATGGTATGGTTAATGCTGAGTGAAGCCGACCTCTCTGACAAGCGACCAATGATGTAGATGGTGTTTCTTCAGTTCCACTAGTTTGACCTACCAACTCTCACAGTCTCATGTCAAAATGTGACATTTATCCAAGTTTCTCAAATGTCAAATTATGAAGTTGTTCCAAATGTCAAATTTCTAAGTGTTAGGCATTAACTCCAAATGTTTAAGCTTAGGGTTAAGTTCAGGCATGAACTCCAAATTATTACGGTTAGGCATTGACTCCAAATGGTTATGGTGAGGGTTAAGGTTTGGGATAGGCTTAAAACAAAAATAGTTTAATATCACTTGATTTGAACTTGCAACCTTTAGAATTAGATGCTTATGCCCATCTTCCATCTCCATCCAAAACACACTGGCAAAACCAAAGCTTACTTAAAAGGTAAAAACACTCACTGTTGCCCCTAGTGGACAGTTTCCACATCATCTCACGACATCCTCAGACATGGATGGACGTCGAATACTGACTTGTATCACGGGTGACCTGGCTGAGTTTGACATAGATTCAATGTTCTGGAGAGCACCTACAGTGCCTTGCGAAAGTATTCGGCCCCCTTGAACTTTGCGACCTTTTGCCACATTTCAGTGCTCAAAAAGAGAAAAAAAAGATATAAAGATATAAAACTGTATTTTTTTGTGAAGAATCAACAACAAGTGGGACCTTGTTTATGGGAAAGTGGTTATTTCCGGTAGTTCAATTGCTGCAACTTGCTGAAAATTGTCCATAGTGTCCCTATCATCTAGTTTGAACAGTTATGTTTAAAACATTGTATCCAGAGTGCAACCAAACATGATTTAGACCTTGGTTATGGAAAATGGTTATTTTCTGTAGTTCAATTGCTGCAACTTGCTGAAAATTGTCCACAATGTTCCTATCATCCTAACAGTTCTGTAAAAAAATGTACTTCCAGAGTGCAACCAAACATGATTTAGAACTTGTTTATGGAAAAGTGGTTATTTCTGTAGTTCAATTGCTGCAACTTGCTGAAAATGGTCCACAATGTTCCTATCATCCTAACAGTTCTGTAAAAAAATGTACTTCCAGAGTGCAACCAAACATGATTTAGAACTTGTTTATGGAAAAGTGGCTATTTCTGTAGTTCAATTGCGGCAACTTGCTGAAAATCGTCCATAGTGTCGCTATCATCTAGTTTGAACAGTTACAGTGCCTTGCGAAAGTATTCGGCCCCCTTGAACTTTGCGACCTTTTGCCACATTTCAAGCTTCAAACATAAAGATATAAAACTGTATTTTTTTGTGAAGAATCAACAACAACTGGGACACAATCATGAAGTGGAACGACATTTATTGGATATTTCAAACTTTTTTAACAAATCAAAAACTGAAAAATTGTGCGTGCAAAATTATTCAGCCCCCTTAAGTTAATACTTTGTAGCGCCACCTTTTGCTGCGATTACAGCTGTAAGTCGCTTGGGGTATGTCTCTATCAGTTTTGCACATCGAGAGACTGACATCTTTTCCCATTCCTCCTTGCAAAACAGCTCGAGCTCAGTGAGGTTGGATGGAGAGCATTTGTGAACCGCAGTTTTCAGTTCTTTCCACAGATTCTCGATTGGATTCAGGTCTGGACTTTGACTTGGCCATTCTAACACCTGGATATGTTTATTTTTGAACCATTCCATTGTAGATTTTGCTTTATGTTTTGGATCATTGTCTTGTTGGAAGACAAATCTCCGTCCCAGTCTCAGGTCTTTTGCAGACTCCATCAGGTTTTCTTCCAGAATGGTCCTGTATTTGGCTCCATCCATCTTCCCATCAATTTTAACCATCTTCCCTGTCCCTGCTGAAGAAAAGCAGGCCCAAACCATGATGCTGCCACCACCATGTTTGACAGTGGGGATGGTGTGTTCAGGGTGATGTGCTGTGTTGCTTTTACGCCAAACATAACGTTTTGCATTGTTGCCAACGTTTTGCATTGTTGGTTTCATCTGACCAGAGCACCTTCTTCCACATGTTTGGTGTGTCTCCCAGGTGGCTTGTGGCAAACTTTAAATGACACTTTTTATGGATATCTTTAAGAAATGGCTTTCTTCTTGCCACTCTTCCATAAAGGCCAGATTTGTGCAATATACGACTGATTGTTGTCCTATGGACAGAGTCTTCCACCTCAGCTGTAGATCTCTGCAGTTCATCCAGAGTGATCATGGGCCTCTTGGCTGCATCTCTGATCAGTCTTCTCCTTGTATGAGCTGAAAGTTTAGAGGGACGGCCAGGTCTTGGTAGATTTGCAGTGGTCTGATACTCCTTCCATTTCAATATTATCGCTTGCACAGTGCTCCTTGGGATGTTTAAAGCTTGGGAAATCTTTTTGTATCCAAATCCGGTTTTAACCTGTTAAGTCTATAGGGGCGCTATTTCATTATTGGATAAAAAAACGTTCCCGTTTTAAGCGCGATATTTTGTCACGAAAAGATGCTCGACTATGCATATTCTTATTGACCGTTTTGGAAAGAAAACACTCTGAAGTTTCAGAATCTGCAAAGATTTTGTCTGTAAGTGCCCCAGAACTAATTCTACAGGCGAAACCAAGATGATACGTCAACCAGGAAATGAGCAGAATTTCTGAAGCTCTGTTTTCTAATGTCTCCTTATATGGCTGTGAATGCGATAGGAATAAGCTTAGACCTTCTGCCGTTTCCCCAAGATGTCGGCAGCATTGTGACGTATTTGTAGGCATATCATTGGAAGATTGACCATAAGAGACTACATTTTCCAAGTGTCCGCCTGGTGTCCTGCGTCGAAACTGGTGCGCAAAGCCAGGTGCAAGTATTTTTCCATTTGATTGAGGGGAGAAACCATGCTTCCAGGAACGATATATCATTGAAGAGACATGTGAAAAACACCTTGAGGATTGATTCTAAACAACGTTTGCCATGTTTTCAGTCGATATTATGGAGTTAATTTGGAAAAAAGTTCGCGTTTTGAGGACTGAATTTTCGGGGTTTTTTGGTAGCCAAATGTGATGTATAAAACGGAGCTATTTCTAATACACAAAGAATCTTTTTGGAAAAACTGAGCATCTGCTATCTAACTGAGAGTATCCTCATTGAAAACATCAGAAGTTCTTCAAAGGTAAATGATTTTATTTGAAGGCTTTTATGTTTTTGTTGAAATGTTGCGTGCTGGATGCTAACGCTAATGCTAACGCTAAATGCTACGCTAAATGCTACGCTAGCTAGCTACTTTTACACAAATGATTGTTTTCCTATGGTTGAGAAGCATATTTTGAAAATCTGAGATGACAGTGTTGTTTACAAAAGGCTAAGCTTGAGAGATGGCATATTTATTTCATATCATTTGCGATTTTCATGAATAGTTAACGTTGCGTTATGGTAATGAGCTTGAGTCTGTATTCCTGATGCCGGATCCGGGATGGGTAGATCAGAGAGGTTAAACTTCTTCACAACAGTATCTCGGACCTGCCTGGTGTGTTCCTTGTTCTTCATGATGCTCTCTGCGCTTTTAACGGACCTCTGAGACTATCACAGTGCAGATGCATTTATACGGAGACTTGATTACACACAGGTGGATTGTATTTGTATTTATCATCATTAGTCATTTAGGTCAACATTGGATCATTCAGAGATCCTCACTGAACTTCTGGAGAGAGTTTGCTGCACTGAAAGTAAAGGGGCTGAATAATTTTGCACGCCCAATTTTTCAGTTTTTGATTTGTTAAAAAAGTTTGAAATATCCAATAAATGTCGTTCCACTTCATGATTGTGTCCCACTTGTTGATGATTCTTCACAAAAAAATAAAGTTTTATATCTTTGTTTGAAGCCTGAAATGTGGCAAAATGTCGCAAAGTTCAAGGGGGCCGAATACTTTCGCAAGGCACTGTATGTCCCTGTACCTACATTCCTTATAATACCCTCCGTAATTCAATGTGATGGAATGCCCACATACAGTACATTCATATTATTCGATGAGTGTGCTCTACCTGTGTTGGATGGGGCCCACTCATTGTATGTACAGTATGGTGTTGAAGATCTGGATGGTAGAACTCCTATGTAATGCACTGTGCTGCTAAGCATCCCAAATCCCACTTTATTCCCTATGTAGTGCATTACTTTTGACCAGGGACCATAGGGCTCTGGTCAAAAGTAGTGCACAAAAGTAGAGAATAGGGTTCTGCTGAGTGCTGACTGACCATTCTTCCAGGGTGAACACAGGTTATCTTCCTCTGAGGTAACGAGAGAGTGGGAAGAGCTGTGGTATAACGAGGCAGGGCGGCTAAGGAAAACCAAGATAACGAGGTGTTTGACGGACAGGGAGAACCGAGCAGGCAGCGAGCTGCTAAAGACCCCTCTCATTACCACCCCACTCGCTCGGTCACACTCTCCAATCCCAAACAGGGCCAAATGTTTTCCCCACTGACTTAATCTAGAATGATATGTGACCATGTGGGACACACATCTGCCATATCCTTGACCAAGGGTGACATACAATTTCCCCTCATGCTAATGCCTTGTCCTGGTGTTGATGTACATGCTTATTGACAAATTCACATCTGGCTAATGAAATTAATGTACTTTTATTTGGGTAAATAATCAATATTGGTCAATGTGGACTTTCAACATGAGAGAAGCTCCTTGGATTATATGCTCTGTAGACCTACCTGAAACAACTATACACACACACACACACAATTCACCAGAGAGACACACAGGGAGGTGTTGTTGAACATCACCTGTTATGTCACTCCTAGTTCGAGGCCTGTCATCACTGTGGCAAAATAACAGTTGGCATTCGAGGGGCGGTATGTTTGTCAACAGACAGCATGGCAGATGCTAGCGGGCAGGAGGTACCAGGGAGAATACAGGCATTTATCTGCCAACGTTCTGTCACTCTGTTTCTAGGTTAACCCAAACCATCATATTGCACACATTGTTATAACAAATTGTCATATTTCTTAGGTGTGTGTTTGAGCATTTGTGTGTGTGCGAGAGAGAGTTTTTGAATTAAACTCTAAAACACTCAAATCTGTTTAATTAATTGTGTACGAATACAGATATTTATTTTCACTCACAAATATGTATTTTGATTTTCTACAAATATGTATCTTCAATATGCCTACTATCCAATAGCTTATTGGCCAACCGTTCAAAAGCTTCCTATCAGCATGTGGTATGGATCCAAGACCACTGCGGTGAAACCAACCTTGACCTCTCTTGTACATGCTACAGCAATTATTATTTTTTGTAACTTTTTTATTTGCTAGCAATATTTATCTTTCAAAACAATAGTGTCATTGTATGCTGACGATTCATGTTTTCTTTTAAATCCACAATTTGGATTCCTCTGCAGCCTCATTGAGGATCTAGATAATTGCTCTAACCTCTGGATTACAACTAACAAAAAAATACAACTTTTAAATTACAGTGTAGTTTACCAATAAAATGGTCCGACGGTGAAGTGGACATACTCGGTATTCATATCCCGAAAGAAAGACATTATCTCACTATAATGAATGTTAATATTAAGTTAGCAAAAATAGATAAGATCTGGCTACAGTACCATGGAAAGGAATACCTGTTTATTTGTGGAAAAATCAACCTGATTAAAACTCTTTAGCCATATCCCAGTTTACCTATTTCCTTATGGCCCTGCCTAAACCTAGCAATTTGTTTTTTTAAATTATATGAACAAAAAGTATATCATTTTATTTGGAACGGCAAACCATACAAAATCACATTTGCATATTTATATAATTAATATGAATTCGGAGGGGAGAACATATTGCATTTTAAAGCATTAGACCTCTCAATAAAGGCTTCCGTCATGCAAAAACTATACTTAAATCCAAACTGGTTCTCTAACAGTTTAGTAAGAATGGCTCACCCCGTGTTCAAGAATGGCTTTTTCCCCTTTATTCAGATTACAACCTCTCAGTTTAGGTTATTTAAAAATAAAATAATCTCCAAAATGTGGCATTTTTTATAAGAAACTTGGTTGCAATTTCAGTTTAATCCACCAGAATAGACAGAACAAATATTAAGTTAAAACTCAAATATACTAATTCATAAACGGTGTAATCTTTGTAAATTATCATAAATTGCACTGGTGGAGCTTACAACAATATATAGAAATATCTGCTCTATACAAAATTATCACCAACTAATTGCAGCATTACTGCAAAAATGGAAGAGGCAAGTGGAAGGGGAAAAATTGGTTGAAGAAAATTGTAATCAATAAAAAAAGTACACCAGTTTAATTTTAGGACCAAAACATGACAGCTGTGCCATACAGATTAGCAAAATAGCTGAGAAGAGATTTTCGATGTATCGATTCCATGGTTTGATTCCATGGTTTATGAACTGAGACACAAAACGACGCCGGATTCAAAAGAGTTTTTCCGTCCGTATGTAGCTTGTTTTTAGTCGCAGGGTCTGGAATGGCTGTAGAATTGTCAGTTTTACCTGGAGCTAACTCTGCAAATACACTGCTGGGTGATTTGAAAAGTCATAGTCAATCGATCAATAGTATAATAAAACTCTTAGCAAAAATGTTTCTTTAATTTAAAATCTGTAGAAACTATGAGAATAGAAAGGTAGAACTGTTGTGAAACATCACAGCACAGTTGAAAAATATATTTTCACTAATTTCAGGAAACTATGCTTATGTCACTACTTCACAGGAGCGCCATTTGAATGTAAACTTATTTTTTTCAATGTTTTTTTTGTTGTTTTCAGAAATGCCTTCTGGAACATGTGAACTTTCATGTGCCTTAATAAGAACTTGTATGCCATCTGTAAATACAAATAACATTTAAAATTACGAACCTAGTTGGTTTAGCCATGGAAAAATAATGCAACCTTCCTGCTAGCCATGATTGGCTGAGATAATGAGTGGGCTGGACATGCCGAGAGATGAGTTCTGATTGGTCTGCCATGTAGTACGCTTCTGTCTATGATAGGTGCTGGTCAGTATGTTTAGCTAATATTTTCCAATGCTTAAAAAAATATATATCACGTAGTAGAACTGCATAAGTGTTGCTCTGCACTTTCTGGAGGACCGAGTTTTGAATTGAGTGGAATTAGAGTATGATAGCTGAGGAGGTGAAGAAAATTCTGGCATTTCATTGCAAATATGCAGGCGGAGTTGAAAAGAGAACTCACAGAAGGCTGTTGTATAAAACACCTGACTCCGGATTACATCTTCAAAGGGCAACCATGGCATCCGTAACAGAGAGGGAGAAGCGTCCATCCATGTACACGGGTAAGAGAGCCTAACTAGCTACATTTTTCAGATATTACATACAGTGGGGCGAAAAAGTATTTAGTCAGCCACCAATTGTGCAAGTTCTCTCACTTAAAAAGATGAGAGGGGCCTGTAATGTTCATCATAGGTACACTTCAGCTATGACTGACAAAATGAGAAAAAAAATCCAGAAAATCACATTGTAGGACTTTTAATGAATTTATTTGCAAATTATGGTGGAAAATAAGTATTTGGTCACCTACAAACAAGCAAGATTTCTGGCTCTCACAGACCTGTAACTTCTTCGTTAAGAGGCTCCTCTGTCCTCCACTCATTACCTGTATTACTGGTACCCGTTTGAACTTGTTATCAGTATAAAAGACACCTGTCCACAACCTCAAACAGTCACACTCCAAACTCCACTATGGCCAAAACCAAAGAGCTGTCAAAGGACACCAGAAACAAAATTGTAGACCTGCAAAAGGCTGGGATGACTGAATCTGCATAGGTAAGCAGCTTGGTTTGAAGAAATCAACTGTGGGAGCAATTATTAGGAAATGGAAGACAAACAAGACCACTGATAATCTCCCTCGATCTGGGGCTCCACGCAAGATCTCACCCCGTGGGGTCAAAAGAATCACAAGAACGGTCAGCAAAAATCCCAGAACCACACGGGGGGACCTAGTGAATGACCTGCAGAGAGCTGGGACCAAAGTAACAAGTCTACCATCAGTAACACACTACGCCGCCAGGGACTCAAATCCTGCAGTGCCAGACGTGTCTCCCTGCTTAAGCTAGTACATGTCCAGGCCCGTCTGAAGTTTGCTAGAGAGCATTTGGATGATCCAGAAGAAGATTGGGAGAATGTCATATGGTCAGATGAAACCAAAATATAACTTGTTGGTAAAAACTAAACTCGTCGTGTTTGGAGGACAAAGAATGCTGAGTTGCATCCAAAGAACACCATACCTACTGTAAAGATTGGGGGTGGAAACATCAGGCTTGGGGGCTGTTTTCCTGCAAAGGGACCAGGACGACTGATCCGTGTAAAGGAAAGAATGAATGGGGCCATGTATCGTGAGATTTTGAGTGAAAACCTCCTTCCATCAGCAAGGGCATTGAAGATGAAACGTGGCTGGGTCTTTCAGCATGACAATGATCCCAAACACACCGCCCGGGCAATGAAGGAGTGGCTTCGTAAGAAGCATTTCAAGGTCCTGGAGTGGCCTAGCCAGTCTCCAGATCTCAACCCCATAGAAAATCTTTGGAGGGAGTTGAAAGTCCATGTTGCCCAGCAACAGCCCCAAAACATCACTGCTCTAGAGGAGATATGCATAGAGGAATGGGCCAAAATCCCAGCAACAGTTTGTGAAAACCTTGTGAAGCCTTACAGAAAACGTTTGACCTCTGTCATTGCCAACAAAGGGTTTATAACAAAGTATTGAGATGAACTTTTGTTATTGACCAAATACTTATTTTCCACCATAATTTGCAAATAAATTGTTTAAAAATCCTACAATGTGATTTTCCGGAATTGTTTTTCTCATTTTGTCTGTCATAGTTGAAGTGTACCTATGATGAAAATTACAGGCCTCTCTCATCTTTTTAAGTGGGAGAACTTGCAAAATTGGTGGCTGACTAAATACTTTTTTGCCCCACTGTCATTTCTAATTTTGTCAGAAAATAATTTTAATTTCAAGTTTAATTGTATTTTTAGCTAGCTAGCTAACGTTAGCTGGCTGGCTAGTTAGCTAACATCAGCTGTCTGGCTAGTTAGCTAATGTTATGTGTATGATCTGTGTAGTAATATTATATTATTTGTATTGGTAGCTATTGCCTAATGTTAGCTACCTAATATTGAACCTGGTTTGTTAGCTACCTGCAGATTCATGCAAGGTAGTAACACTATGAGTTGGGATTATGGTTCATTGTTTAACTAGCTATATGTCTAGACTAAAGACCTCACTATGCAAGTAACTATTTCAATACAATGTTTATGATGCCACTCTGACAACTGTTGATAGACGTAGCTGGTAAATTCGGCTTGGCTCTCTTCTCCGATTTCAGAGCACTCTCTCGAGTGTGCCAGAGCGCAGAATAATTTATGAATTTATGAACATCCGTTGAATAGTGTCAGTAAATGTTGGTAAAAAAGCATAACTAAATTGTTGCCAGCCATGCAGATAACATAAACACATCCTAACCAGCTCTGCTAGGGCAATAAAGATGGTCAGTGAGCTGTACTCTCATGTCTGGAAGTAGCTAGCAAGCTAGCCAATGTTAGCCAGTTAGCTTGGGTGCTTGACTGCAGTTGCTAGGTCAGAACGCTCGGATCAATCCTACTCCTCGGCCAGAGCGTCCAGTGCGTGCTCTGAACGAATTGAGAGCGAAATGCTCTCAATTTACGAATGGACAATCTGACAGCACAGTTGCAGTCACCAACGCTCTGAATAAGATAACAGCCTAACCAGCTCTGCTAGGGCGAGTAAAGTTCAGTGAGCTGTTCTCTCATTTGTGTCTGGAAGTAGCTAGCAAGTTAGCTTGGGTGCTTGACAGCTGTTCTTACTACAGAGAACGCTTAGATCAACCCTTAAAGAGATGGGTGGGTCTAAAGCTTAAGAGGGTGTGAACAATGCTGAATGAGTGGAGACAAAGAGGGGCTCTCCAGTAGTAGTACCAAAGCATTCAATGTTGATCAACTTTCAAAGCAGAATTATTTTCCCATTGTTCCTCAACTGTAGTGTATGATATAACATTTTGTAGGGGACCTTTAACATTTACATAAGTATTCAGTCACTTTAGACAGTACTTTGTTGAAACAACTTTGGCAGCGATTACAGCCTCGAGTCTTCTTGGGCATGATGCTAAAAGTTTGCACAACTGTATTTCTCCCATTCCTCTCTGCAGATCCTCTCAAGCTCTGTCAGATTGGATGGGATGTGTGACTGGACAGAAATTTTCTGGTCTCTCTAGAAATGTTCAATCGGGTTCAAGTCCGGGCTCTGGCTGGGCCACTCAAGGACATTCAGAGACTTGTCCCGAAGCCACTCCTGTGTTGTCTTGGCTGTGTGCTTAGGGTCATTGTCCTGTTGGAAGGTTAACCTTTGCCCCAGTCTGAGGTCCTGAGCACTCTGGAGTCAGGATCTCTCTGTACTCAGGATCTCTCTGTACTTTGCTTCGCTAATCTTTCACTTGATCTTGACTAGTCTCCCAGTCCCTGCCGCTGAAAAACATCCCCACAGCATGATGCTTCCACCACCATGCTTCACCGTAGGTATGGTGCCAGGTTTCCTCCAGACGTGACGCTTGGCATTCAGGCCAAAGAGTTGTATCTTGGTTTCATCACTACGGAGAATCTTGTTTCTCATCGTCTGAGAATCCTTTAAGTGCCTTTTGGCAAACTCCAAGAGGGCTCTCATATTCCTTTTACTGAGGAGTGGCTTCCATCCCGCCACTCTACCATAAATACCTTATTGTTGCAGTGTTACAGAGATGGTTGTCCTTCTGGAAGGTTCTCCCATCTGTCCCCAAGATCTGTGCCTCGACACAATCCTGTCTCGGAGCTCTACAAACAATTCTCTTGACCTGATGGCTTGGTTTTTGAGCTCACATGCACAAATGTGGGACCTTAAATAGACAGGTGTGTGCCTTTCCAAATCATGTTCACAGGTGGACGGACACCAATCAAGTTTTAAAAACATCTCAAAGATTATCAATGGAAACAGGATGCACCTGAGCTTAAGTTTGAGTCTCATAGGCTCTAAATACTTATGTAAATACAGTACCAGTCAAACGTTTGGACACACCTACTCATTCCAGGGTTTCTCTTAAATATTTTCTACATTGTAGAATAATAGTGAAGACATCCCAACTATGGAATCATGTAGTAACCAAAAAGTGTAAAACAAATAAAACAATATATGTTATATTTGAGATTCTTCAAAGTAGCAACACTTTGCCTTGATGACAGTTTTGCACACTCTTGGCTATAAGAATAGCTCAAATAAGCTAGGAGAAATTACAGTCCATCATTACTTTAAGACATGTAAGGGAATACCCCCCTGAAATGGACAAAAATGAATGGCAAACCATTGGCATTGGACAAACCATATACAAGGTGTCCAATACCACCCAATGTGGCGTTGATTCGTGTAAAGTTGATTGCAAATGCCATATGGCAAGTGCCAGTTGTAACACTTCAAAAATCCAACAGGTGGCGAGTGCGCTCCACCCAGGTTTTTCATATTGGAAATGCAACCCAAGTCAACATCCAAAAGCAAAATTTTGAAAAAATGATTTTTTTGTCAAAAACTTATCACCCCTTAAAAAAGTGCTTTCTGGACCGTTTTTTTTTTTTTTGTCAATTACACATGTGTAAGAACTGTATGAATATACTCTTGTCCAATTTTATTATCATATTTTTTTTATTACTTGCGCATAAGGCACATGTTTTGTCCATTTGCAATATGATTTCATAGGAAGTCAAAAGTCAAAAGTAAAAAATGTCAAAATTTTGTAAAAAACTTCACACACCCTTAAAAAAGTGCTTTCTGGACCATTTTTCCTTTTTTTCTTTTTTTACTTGTGCTCGTTGTGTTGATTTCATTATGTCCATTTGTTTATGTTTTCTCATTTTTGCAAAGTCACTGTGCATTTGCAATATGGTTCAATGGGCAGGTACCATCACGAATTTGTCATGCTATAAAAATCCTGCAGGAATGTGAAATTGACTGGCCCGATGAACTCGGGATGGCTGGGCAGTGATTCTGTTTCATCTCAATCGCTCGTTAGGGTTGATTTCAGAATGTCACTTTGGTGATGGTACCTCACTGTTTAAACATATTGCAAATGGACAAGAGTCAAGTGGACAAGAGTCCATCAGTCAATTAGATATCATTCTGACACCAAACTGATACAAACTGACACCAAACCCACTTTTTCCAACTCGTTTAGTAGCCAACTATCACATACTTCAGAGCTGGCCCAAAATTCACAACGCCTTCGGTTCAAACCATAAAAAAAACATAAAACACGTAGTTACGTTCTAGCTGCGGGTCCATTTCTTATGTTATATGTTGGCCTAGCTGAGGCGACCCTGAATCCCAAGTTTCGGCTCGATAGGTCATTTGGTGTCCGAGCAAAACCCTAATTGGAGCTGAAAATCCACTTTTTTCCAAGACTTGCTACAGGGTCCTTGAATGAGCTATCGGACAGAAACGTTGGGGTCTGTCTATATGAGCCGAGACGGTCGCAATGCACCTAGTCTTGCAACTCTGGGACATTTCTAAATGTCGTCATTTTCGTGATGCAAAAATGAATTGAAGTCATTGAAAATGTACGAGGCTGTTTCTCGGTCCGAGAACCTTCTAGAGCCACCTAACTCCCTATCGACCGGAGGTCTAGAACAGGTTTCTAAAGTTTCGGAACTCTAGGTCTGACGGTCCTTAAAAGTTCCTACAAGGTTAACTAATGCAGGCAGTGTAGGTCTCTACGCACCCCAATGGGTCCCTCCTTCCAAGCTGTGTGTGTGTGTGTGATTTAGTTTTCCTTTGAAATTTTATGGGAAAAATGACTGATTTACAGTTCATGGGGGTTGCCTAGTCACATATATGAAGTTTTGGACAGATCTGACTTTTTTAACCCTTCGAAACAGCCCCTGAGACACCAATTATGGCACTTCCGGTAGGCACAGCAAGCTATAAGTCAACACACATCCTCATTGGGGTATGCTTTTACAGAATCCTGAGTTTTAAGTCTTTACGTTAAGAACTTACTGATCTACACAGGGTTGAATACACTATGTCTATCAAACTGCAGGCAGGGTATGGGTATACACTTTTAGGGTGATTTTAACCACTTCCGGTTAGTCCAAGAAGCTTAGAATCAACACAGGTAGACCTCATAGTGGCCTGATGGACTGTTACCAAAGACAGGTTCATACGGCATTCATAACCCATATAGGCTTCAGGTTGAATTTAGGGGTGCAGGCAATGTATTTATATGGGGAGAGAAGTCAATGGAAACTGTTTGATGTAAACACCTTCTTTTTACTGTTAACCTGTTGCGACGACCAAACCCGGATCCGGGATTCTATTTATAGACCTAAGCTCATTACCATAACGCAACGTTAACTATTCATGAAAATCGCAAATGAAATGAAATAAATATGCTATCTCTCAAGCTTAGCCTTTTGTTAACAACACTGTCATCTCAGAAATTTCAAAATATATAATATTATATATAAAAATAATATTTCAAAATATGCTTTTCAACCATAGGAAAACAATCATTTGTGTAACAGTAGCTAGCTAGCGTAGCATTTAGCGTTAGCATTTAGCAGGCAACTATCACAAAAACAAGTAAAGCCTTCAAATAAAATAACTTACCTTTGAAGAACTTCTGATGTTTTCAATGAGGAGACTCTCAGTTAGATAGCAGATGCTCAGTTTTTCCAAAAAGATTCTTTGTGTATTAGAAATAGCTCCGTTTTGTACATCACATTTGGCTACCAAAAAAAAAAAAAAAAAAAAAAACGAAAATTCAGCCCTCAAAACGCGAACTTTTTTCCAAATTAACTCCATAATATCGACTGAAACATGGCAAACGTGGTTTAGAATCAATCCTCAAGGTGTTTTTCCACATATCTCTTCAATGATATATCCTTCGTGGAAGCCTGGTTTCTCCTTGCTCTCAAATGGAAAAATAATTGCACCTGGCTTTGCGCACCAGTTTCGACGCAGGACACCAGGCGGACACTTGGAAAATGTAGTCTCTTATGGTCAATCTTCCAATGATATGCCTACAAATACGTCACAATGCTGCTAACACGTTGGGGGAACGACAGAAAGTGTAGGCTCATTCCTTGCGCAATCACAGCCATATAAGGAGACAATGGAAAACAGAGCTTCAGAAATTCTGCTCATTTCCTGGTTGACGCATCATCTTGGTTTCGCCTGTAGAATGAGTTCTGGGGCACTTACAGACAATATCTTTGCAGATTCTGAAACTTCAGAGTGTTTTCTTTCAAAAACTGTCAAGAATATGCATAGTCGAGCATCTTTTCGTGACAAAATATCGCGCTTAAAACGGGAACGTTTTTTATCCAAAAATGAAATAGCGCCCCTAGAGATCAAAGAGGTTAAGGGCTAATGCCACACGGACAAGGTTAGGCTTGCACGGATCGGAAGGACCTTAGGAACGTTCCTGAGGTCGAATTTTTCTTCTCACCCTAACGGTTCTCTCACTGTCACCCAAAAGCAAATTACGTTGTGGGGAAGGATTCATTTTGGGCCTACTTTTCTAATGGTCGCTGCGCTTTGACCGAGCGAGCTACGGTCAAGCGGGATATCTCGTTGAACTCGGCACAGTCTGGAGACTATGGTGATGCCATTTTTTGTGTTGATTTCAGAATGCCATTTTGGTGATGGTCCCTCTCCGTTTAAACACATTGCAAATGTAAAAAAGTAAACTAGCAAGTCAGTGTCCATCAGTCAATTAGATGTCATTCTGACACCAAACTGATACCAATTGACACCAAACCCACTTTTTCCAACTCATTTAGAAGCCTACTATCACATATGTCAGAGCAGGCCCATAATTCACAGCGCCTTCAGTTTAAAACATAATAAAAACGTAAAACACATAGTTACGTTCTAGCTGCGGGTCCAGTTTGGACATTATGTGTAGGCCTATGTGAGGCGATCCCGAATCACGAGTTTTGGCTCGATAGGTATTTCGGTGCCCGAGCAAAACCCTAATTGGTGCTGAAAATCCACATTTTTCCATGCCTTGCTACTGGGTTTTTGAATGAGCTATCGGACAGAAGCGTTGGGGTCCGTCTCTATGGGCCAAGCCGGTTTCAATGCACCTAGCCTTGCGTCTCTGAGACTTTTCTAAATGTCGTCATTTTCGTAATGGTCAAAATGAATTGAAGTCATTGCAAATGTACAAGGCTGTTTCTCGGTCCGAGAACCTTCTAGAGCCACCTAACTCCCTATCGACCGGAGGTCTAGAACAGGTTTCTAAAGTTTCGGAACTCTAGGTCTGACGGTCCTTAAAAGTTCCTACAAGGTTAACTAATGCAGGCAGTGTAGGTCTCTACGCACCCCAATGGGTCCCTCCTTCCAAGCTGTGTGTGTGTGTGTGATTTAGTTTTCCTTTGAAATTTTATGGGAAAAATGACTGATTTACAGTTCATGGGGGTTGCCTAGTCACATATATGAAGTTTTGGACAGATCTGACTTTTTTAACCCTTCGAAACAGCCCCTGAGACACCAATTATGGCACTTCCGGTAGGCACAGCAAGCTATAAGTCAACACACATCCTCATTGGGGTATGCTTTTACAGAATCCTGAGTTTTAAGTCTTTACGTTAAGAACTTACTGATCTACACAGGGTTGAATACACTATGTCTATCAAACTGCAGGCAGGGTATGGGTATACACTTTTAGGGTGATTTTAACCACTTCCGGTTAGTCCAAGAAGCTTAGAATCAACACAGGTAGACCTCATAGTGGCCTGATGGACTGTTACCAAAGACAGGTTCATACGGCATTCATAACCCATATAGGCTTCAGGTTGAATTTAGGGGTGCAGGCAATGTATTTATATGGGGAGAGAAGTCAATGGAAACTGTTTGATGTAAACACCTTCTTTTTACTGTTAACCTGTTGCGACGACCAAACCCGGATCCGGGATTCTATTTATAGACCTAAGCTCATTACCATAACGCAACGTTAACTATTCATGAAAATCGCAAATGAAATGAAATAAATATGCTATCTCTCAAGCTTAGCCTTTTGTTAACAACACTGTCATCTCAGAAATTTCAAAATATATAATATTATATATAAAAATAATATTTCAAAATATGCTTTTCAACCATAGGAAAACAATCATTTGTGTAACAGTAGCTAGCTAGCGTAGCATTTAGCGTTAGCATTTAGCAGGCAACTATCACAAAAACAAGTAAAGCCTTCAAATAAAATAACTTACCTTTGAAGAACTTCTGATGTTTTCAATGAGGAGACTCTCAGTTAGATAGCAGATGCTCAGTTTTTCCAAAAAGATTCTTTGTGTATTAGAAATAGCTCCGTTTTGTACATCACATTTGGCTACCAAAAAAAAAAAAAAAAAAAAAAAACGAAAATTCAGCCCTCAAAACGCGAACTTTTTTCCAAATTAACTCCATAATATCGACTGAAACATGGCAAACGTGGTTTAGAATCAATCCTCAAGGTGTTTTTCCACATATCTCTTCAATGATATATCCTTCGTGGAAGCCTGGTTTCTCCTTGCTCTCAAATGGAAAAATAATTGCACCTGGCTTTGCGCACCAGTTTCGACGCAGGACACCAGGCGGACACTTGGAAAATGTAGTCTCTTATGGTCAATCTTCCAATGATATGCCTACAAATACGTCACAATGCTGCTAACACGTTGGGGGAACGACAGAAAGTGTAGGCTCATTCCTTGCGCAATCACAGCCATATAAGGAGACAATGGAAAACAGAGCTTCAGAAATTCTGCTCATTTCCTGGTTGACGCATCATCTTGGTTTCGCCTGTAGAATGAGTTCTGGGGCACTTACAGACAATATCTTTGCAGATTCTGAAACTTCAGAGTGTTTTCTTTCAAAAACTGTCAAGAATATGCATAGTCGAGCATCTTTTCGTGACAAAATATCGCGCTTAAAACGGGAACGTTTTTTATCCAAAAATGAAATAGCGCCCCTAGAGATCAAAGAGGTTAAGGGCTAATGCCACACGGACAAGGTTAGGCTTGCACGGATCGGAAGGACCTTAGGAACGTTCCTGAGGTCGAATTTTTCTTCTCACCCTAACGGTTCTCTCACTGTCACCCAAAAGCAAATTACGTTGTGGGGAAGGATTCATTTTGGGCCTACTTTTCTAATGGTCGCTGCGCTTTGACCGAGCGAGCTACGGTCAAGCGGGATATCTCGTTGAACTCGGCACAGTCTGGAGACTATGGTGATGCCATTTTTTGTGTTGATTTCAGAATGCCATTTTGGTGATGGTCCCTCTCCGTTTAAACACATTGCAAATGTAAAAAAGTAAACTAGCAAGTCAGTGTCCATCAGTCAATTAGATGTCATTCTGACACCAAACTGATACCAATTGACACCAAACCCACTTTTTCCAACTCATTTAGAAGCCTACTATCACATATGTCAGAGCAGGCCCATAATTCACAGCGCCTTCAGTTTAAAACATAATAAAAACGTAAAACACATAGTTACGTTCTAGCTGCGGGTCCAGTTTGGACATTATGTGTAGGCCTATGTGAGGCGATCCCGAATCACGAGTTTTGGCTCGATAGGTATTTCGGTGCCCGAGCAAAACCCTAATTGGTGCTGAAAATCCACATTTTTCCATGCCTTGCTACTGGGTTTTTGAATGAGCTATCGGACAGAAGCGTTGGGGTCCGTCTCTATGGGCCAAGCCGGTTTCAATGCACCTAGCCTTGCGTCTCTGAGACTTTTCTAAATGTCGTCATTTTCGTAATGGTCAAAATGAATTGAAGTCATTGCAAATGTACAAGGCTGTTTCTCGGTCCGAGAACCTTCTAGAGCCACCTAACTCCCTATCGACCGGAGGTCTAGAACAGGTTTCTAAAGTTTCGGAACTCTAGGTCTGACGGTCCTTAAAAGTTCCTACAAGGTTAACTAATGCAGGCAGTGTAGGTCTCTACGCACCCCAATGGGTCCCTCCTTCCAAGCTGTGTGTGTGTGTGTGATTTAGTTTTCCTTTGAAATTTTATGGGAAAAATGACTGATTTACAGTTCATGGGGGTTGCCTAGTCACATATATGAAGTTTTGGACAGATCTGACTTTTTTAACCCTTCGAAACAGCCCCTGAGACACCAATTATGGCACTTCCGGTAGGCACAGCAAGCTATAAGTCAACACACATCCTCATTGGGGTATGCTTTTACAGAATCCTGAGTTTTAAGTCTTTACGTTAAGAACTTACTGATCTACACAGGGTTGAATACACTATGTCTATCAAACTGCAGGCAGGGTATGGGTATACACTTTTAGGGTGATTTTAACCACTTCCGGTTAGTCCAAGAAGCTTAGAATCAACACAGGTAGACCTCATAGTGGCCTGATGGACTGTTACCAAAGACAGGTTCATACGGCATTCATAACCCATATAGGCTTCAGGTTGAATTTAGGGGTGCAGGCAATGTATTTATATGGGGAGAGAAGTCAATGGAAACTGTTTGATGTAAACACCTTCTTTTTACTGTTAACCTGTTGCGACGACCAAACCCGGATCCGGGATTCTATTTATAGACCTAAGCTCATTACCATAACGCAACGTTAACTATTCATGAAAATCGCAAATGAAATGAAATAAATATGCTATCTCTCAAGCTTAGCCTTTTGTTAACAACACTGTCATCTCAGAAATTTCAAAATATATAATATTATATATAAAAATAATATTTCAAAATATGCTTTTCAACCATAGGAAAACAATCATTTGTGTAACAGTAGCTAGCTAGCGTAGCATTTAGCGTTAGCATTTAGCAGGCAACTATCACAAAAACAAGTAAAGCCTTCAAATAAAATAACTTACCTTTGAAGAACTTCTGATGTTTTCAATGAGGAGACTCTCAGTTAGATAGCAGATGCTCAGTTTTTCCAAAAAGATTCTTTGTGTATTAGAAATAGCTCCGTTTTGTACATCACATTTGGCTACCAAAAAAAAAAAAAAAAAAAAAAAACAAAAATTCAGCCCTCAAAACGCGAACTTTTTTCCAAATTAACTCCATAATATCGACTGAAACATGGCAAACGTGGTTTAGAATCAATCCTCAAGGTGTTTTTCCACATATCTCTTCAATGATATATCCTTCGTGGAAGCCTGGTTTCTCCTTGCTCTCAAATGGAAAAATAATTGCACCTGGCTTTGCGCACCAGTTTCGACGCAGGACACCAGGCGGACACTTGGAAAATGTAGTCTCTTATGGTCAATCTTCCAATGATATGCCTACAAATACGTCACAATGCTGCTAACACGTTGGGGGAACGACAGAAAGTGTAGGCTCATTCCTTGCGCAATCACAGCCATATAAGGAGACAATGGAAAACAGAGCTTCAGAAATTCTGCTCATTTCCTGGTTGACGCATCATCTTGGTTTCGCCTGTAGAATGAGTTCTGGGGCACTTACAGACAATATCTTTGCAGATTCTGAAACTTCAGAGTGTTTTCTTTCAAAAACTGTCAAGAATATGCATAGTCGAGCATCTTTTCGTGACAAAATATCGCGCTTAAAACGGGAACGTTTTTTATCCAAAAATGAAATAGCGCCCCTAGAGATCAAAGAGGTTAAGGGCTAATGCCACACGGACAAGGTTAGGCTTGCACGGATCGGAAGGACCTTAGGAACGTTCCTGAGGTCGAATTTTTCTTCTCACCCTAACGGTTCTCTCACTGTCACCCAAAAGCAAATTACGTTGTGGGGAAGGATTCATTTTGGGCCTACTTTTCTAATGGTCGCTGCGCTTTGACCGAGCGAGCTACGGTCAAGCGGGATATCTCGTTGAACTCGGCACAGTCTGGAGACTATGGTGATGCCATTTTTTGTGTTGATTTCAGAATGCCATTTTGGTGATGGTCCCTCTCCGTTTAAACACATTGCAAATGTAAAAAAGTAAACTAGCAAGTCAGTGTCCATCAGTCAATTAGATGTCATTCTGACACCAAACTGATACCAATTGACACCAAACCCACTTTTTCCAACTCATTTAGAAGCCTACTATCACATATGTCAGAGCAGGCCCATAATTCACAGCGCCTTCAGTTTAAAACATAATAAAAACGTAAAACACATAGTTACGTTCTAGCTGCGGGTCCAGTTTGGACATTATGTGTAGGCCTATGTGAGGCGATCCCGAATCACGAGTTTTGGCTCGATAGGTATTTCGGTGCCCGAGCAAAACCCTAATTGGTGCTGAAAATCCACATTTTTCCATGCCTTGCTACTGGGTTTTTGAATGAGCTATCGGACAGAAGCGTTGGGGTCCGTCTCTATGGGCCAAGCCGGTTTCAATGCACCTAGCCTTGCGTCTCTGAGACTTTTCTAAATGTCGTCATTTTCGTAATGGTCAAAATGAATTGAAGTCATTGCAAATGTACAAGGCTGTTTCTCGGTCCGAGAACCTTCTAGAGCCACCTAACTCACCACGCACTATCGACCGGAGGTCTAGAACAGGTTTCTCCTTGACTTTGACGTGAAGTGGAAAAATAATTTCTCTATTTTCATTTTGGACCTTTAATCCCAGAGAAATGGCCATAACTCAAAAACCGTTGAGGCCTAGACGCCATCTTGTTCGGGGCCAACTGCCAATTATGCCAAACCTACGCTCACCAAGTTTCGGCTTCGAAATATTTTCCGTTTTGGAGATAAGGCCCCGTCGTGATTCGTGATGTTTTGTAAAATTGCAATATGATTGCTCATACCCTCTTGTGGGAATTTCCGGTACAGCGAAAAAATGACCAAAATTTGATTATTTTATTAAACGGAAACCGAATGTCCGAGAAAGTTCATTCGATGACTTCCCGGTAGGTCCGGCCCTACCGCACGGCCCGACACCGACCGCAAATTTTACAAACATTTTCGGACGTCTAGTAAGGGACCGTACAGTTGCTATATGGACTTTCTCACTAACTTTACACGAAATGTCAAAATGTTCCCTTAAGGTATGTCAGTCAATCTGGAAAATTTCAAGAACTTTGAAAGTTTTTTCCAGTGCAGTCGCAAATACCATCATGCTCTATGATGAAACTGGCTCTCATGAGGACCGCCACTCGAAAGGAAGACCCAGAGTTACCTCTGTTGCAGAGGATAAGTTCATTAGAGTTAACTGCACCTCAGAATGCAGCCCAAATAAATGCTTCAGAGTTCAAGTAACAAACATCTCAACATCAATTGTTCAGTGCACAGCTGTCATTAAGGCAAAGGTTGGCTACTTTGAAGAATCTCAAATATAAAATATATTTTGATTTGTTTAACACTTTTTTGTTTATGACATGATTTCATTTGTGTTATTTCATAGTTTTGATGTCTTCACTATTATCTACAATGTAGAAAATAGTAAAAATAAAGAAGAACCCTTGAATGAGAAGGTTTGTCAAAAAAAACGATTTATGCTTTGTCATTATGGGTTATTGTTTGTAGATTGATGGGGGGGGACTATTTCATACATTTTAGACTAAGCCTGTAACGTAGCAAAATGTGGAAAAAGCCAAGGGGTCTGAATACTTTCCGAATTTACTGTATATATGAACTCAGCAAAAAATAAACGCCCTCTCACTGTCAACTGCGTCAATTTTCAGCAAACTTAACATGTGTAAATATTTGTATGAACATAACAAGATTCAACAACTGAGATATAAACCGAACAAGTTCCACAGACATGCGACTAACTGAAATGGAGTAATGTGTCCCTGAACAAAGGGGGGGGGGGGGGGGGGGGGTCAAAATCAAAAGTAACAGTCAGTATCACCAGCTGCATTAAGTACTGCGGTGCATATACTCCTAATGGACTGCACCAGCTTTGCCAGTTCTTGCTGTGAGATGTTACCCCACTCTTCAACCAAGGCATCTGCAAGTTCCAGGACATTTCTAGGGGGAATGGCCCTAGCCCTCACCCTCCGATCCAACAGGTCCCAGACATGCTCAATGGGATTAAGATCCAGGCTCTTCTCTGGCCATGGCAGAACACTGACATTCCTGTCTTGCAGGGAATCACACACAGAACAAGCAGTATGGCTGGTGGCATTGTCAGGGTCATGGAGGGTCATGGAGAGTCAGGATGAGCCTGCAGGAAGGGTACCACATGAGGGAGGAGGATGCCTTCCCTGTAATGCACAGCGTTGAGATTGCCTAAAATGACAACAAACTCAGTCGGATGATGCTGTGACACACCTCCCCAGACCATGACGGACCCTCCACCTCCAAATTGATCCCGCTCCAGAGTCCAGGGCTCGGTTTAACACTCATTCCTTCAATGATAAACGCGAATCCGACCATCCCCCCCTGGTGAGACAAAACAGCGACTCGTCAGTGAAGAGCACTTTTTGCCAGTCCTGTCTGGTCCAGCAACGGTGGGTTTGTGCCCACAGGTGTTGTTGTTGCCGGTGATGTCTGGGGAGTACCTGCCTTACAACAGGCCAACATGCCCTCAGTCCAGCCTCTCTCAGCCTTTTGCGGACAGTCTGAGCACCGATGAAGGGATTGTGTGTTCCTGGTGTAACTCGGGCAGTTGTTGTTGCCATCCTGTACCTGTCCCGCAGGTGTGATGTTCGGATGTACCGATCACGTGCAGGTGTTGTTACACATGGTCGGTCACTGCGAGGACGATCAGCTGTCTGTCCTGTCTCCCTGTAGCGCTGTCTAAGGCATCTCACACGACAGACATTACAATTTATTTCCCTGGCCACATCTGCAGTCTCCTTGCAGCATTCCTAAGGCACGTTCACGCAAATGAGCAGGGACCCTGGGCATCTTTCTTTTTGTGTTTGTCAGAGTCAATAGAAAGGCCTCTTCAGTGTCCTAAGTTTTCATAACTGTGACCTTAATTGCCTACCATCTGTAAGCTGTTAATGTCTTAATGACAGTTCCACATGTGCATGTTCATCAATTGTTTATGGTTCATTGAACAAGCATGGGAAATAGTGTTTAAACCTTTTACAATGAAGATCTGTTGAGTTATTTGGATTTTTTTTAACGAATTATCTTTGAAAGACATGGTCCTGAAAAATGGACGATTCTTTTTTTGCTGAGTTTAGTAGTCCAACTTAACTGCAACAGAAAAATAGAGAGCGTTGTCATCCTAAAGGTAAATAAAGCCTTCCTCTCAATAAGTTCAGTATGCACACTTAAGATCTACAACGGCTTGTGAAAGTATTCACCCCCCTTGGCATTTTTCCTATTTTGTTGTCTTACAACATGGAATTTTGGGGGATATGTCTGATTTTATTTACACAACATGCCTACCACTTTGAAAATGCTTTTTTTGTGTGTGAAACAAACAAAAAATAAGACAAAAAAACAGAACTTGAGCGTGCATAACTATTCACGCCCCCCAAAGTCTTTGATGTAAATATCTAAATAATTTATATTTTTGCTTTGTGGAGCCACCTTTTGCAGCATTTACAGCTGCAAGTCTCTTGGAGTATGTCTCGATAAGCTTGGCACATCTAGCCACTGGGATTTTTGCCCATTCTTCAAGGCAAAACTGCTCCAGAGAAGTACAGATCCAACCCTGATCTGTACTTCTCCACAACGTTGTCCCTGACCTGTTTGGTCTTCATGGTGCCGCTTTCTTGGTGGTGCCCCTTGCTTAGCGGTGTTGCAAACTCTGGGGCCTTTCAGAACAGGTGTGTATATATACTGAGATCATGTGACAGATCAAGTGACCCTTAGATTATACACAGGTGGACTTTACATAACCTATTATGTGGCTTCCGAAGGTAATTGGTTGCACCAGATCTTCTTTAGGGGCTTCATAGCAAAGGGTGAATACATATGCATGCACCACTTTTCCGTATTTTTTTAAAATAATTTTTTGAAACAATTAATTGTTTTCATTTCACTTCACCAATTTGGACTATTTTGTGTATGTCCATTACATGAAATCCAAATAAAAATACATTTAAATTACAGGTTGTAATGAAACAAATAAGGGAAAACACCAAGGGGGATGAATACTTTTGCAAGGCACTGTATAAGAGCTGAACTGGACAGACTGAGGCAACTCCTGCTGAGATGGGCTGTCCTAATATGGGCACCATAATTGTCACAAAGTCCCTTTGACACAGAAATATGAAGCATGTTTCATTCTGGTACCTATAAGTAAAATTGTTTTGTTTCAGGGTGGAACATTTTCAAGGATGAACCTTTCCACTTCTTCTACAGATTGTGTGTAGAATGTAATTGGGGTCATAAGCACTTTCTGCCCTGTACGTCAGGGGCTATGAAAGTGATATGATCTTACAAACCTTGTTCAATACGTTTTCTCCACCATGGTAGAGGGCTAAAGAATTGTTGTCATATTAAAGGGATTTGAAACGTGTAAAGTATTGCAATGAAAGAGAGGTTTGATCGAAAAAGGGAGATTCTTAACAGGGGGGTCAATGAAAATAGACATGCATGTTCTTCTTTACACAAAAGACAGTATCGTTTGAAAATGTTTGGGTTTGCCCCCCAAAAATGTAATGTACCAACAAACATTGATAGATTAGTTTATTTTATACCCATTTAAAAAAGCACTTCAATGGTAGTATTTCTCGATAACAGGTTGTCCCTGCCTGTTTCATTCCGGTTTCTTCTGTTTAGTGCATAATGAACACGGCCCAAAGCTTCCTAAATGAAATGTCCTCTGGGTTCACTGCCCCGTCTCTAATTGACCTATCTGTTGCTGTGGCAAAGTTGAGGGGGTTAATGGACAATCACCCTGTCAACGGCCATCCCGTAACAGGTCTCAGTGAGAATGGCCCCTGTGGGAAATGTAGTCAGCAGGTTGAGCTGCTAATTGCTGACACAGGGCTCCTGTTCCAATGTCCCCTGGGACACCTGACTCCAGGTCAGCTCTAAATCTCTTAACAGGAAGTTCAGCCGTTGTGCCACAGCAGTCTGTAAAAGCATAGCAATGAAACTGGATCAGTATGCGACTATGGGAGCGGTAACTCTATAATTGCAAACCTGTGAGAGCCAATGTTGAGTGGGAGGCTACAATACTTTTTGATGACATATTCCTATGAAACAGATCTGACATCCTTCATCATTGACTACAGTAATTACCGTTGGCATGTCAGCCTTTTTGGCATGCCGGTGGCATGTCAGTGTTTTTAGCCTGGCAATCTGATGTCAGTTGCCAAGTGTGTCATGATCACTAAATAATGTTACAGGGCCAGGGGACCTCACATTGAAAGCCAGTGAGAGCAAACTAGAAATGTAAAGCCATTCAAACTGACATATGGATGTTTGTGTCATATTACTTTAAACCAACATAGAAGTAGTTAAACAGGTAATAGTGCCGTAATTGTACCTAGGTTAGGTGGAGTCAGAAAGGAATGTTTGGGGCAAGGATGAGGGGAGGTCAAAATTATAAGTACGATGGCACGCAATGTGATGACACTCTTAAAATAACTCCACCTAAGCTGTAGCTATATTTAATACAATTAAGGCAGAGGGACATGCTAGTACACCAGAGCACAATAAATTAATTTGTACAATGTGCAAGCAGAGGATATACAATGACATAGGTAACGGGAATTAATTGGTTTTCATTAGCATGCGCCGGCGCCAGCATTTATCTTGGTAAGAATCTGGTGACATTTGTCCTTGTAGTACACAACGGTACACCGTCTTTAATTTCCGACATTACGGTGAAGGGCAGAGGAGGAGAAGGGCTCTAATCACTAAGGGGATTTAGTTATTAAAATCCAATTGTATTTAAACAGATGTAATGAGCAAGCTCACCTCGCCTGTGTGGAGAGATAAGGATCGGCCAAGGATATATAGGATGCACCCTATTCCCTATATAGTGCACTGTACATATTATGTAATTCATCTGTTTTGACCATAGTTACTTTTATATTTTCTCTGATTCAATTAAATCAAATATATCAAATTATAAAAATCTCTATACACACAAGCAACAATCACTCAACAAAAGGGTGCATGGGCTACACATCAAATCAAATTGTATCGGTCACATACACATGGTTAGCAGATGTTAATGTGAGTGTAGCGAAATGCTTGTGCTTCTAGTTCTGACCCTACAGTATTATCTAACAATTTCACAACAACTACCTTATACACACAAGTGTAAAGGAATGAATAAGAAAATGTACATATAAATATATGGATGAGTGATGGCCGAACGGCATAGGCAAGATGCAGTGGATGGTATAGAGTACAGAGTACAGAGTACAGAGTACAGATGTGTAATGTAGGGTATGTAAACATTATATTAAGTGGCATTGTTTGAAGTGACTAGTGATACATTTATTACATCCAATTTTATATTATTAAAGTGGCTAGAGATTTGAGTTAGTATGTTGGCAGCAGCCACTCAATGTTAGTGATGGCTATTTAACAGTCTGATGGCCTTGAGATAGAAGCTGTTTTTCAGTCTCTTGGTCCCAGCTTAGATGCACCTGTACTGACCTCGCCTTCTGGATGATAGCGGGGTGAACAGGCAGTGGCTCGGGTGGTTGTTTCCTTGATGATATTTTTGTCCTTTCTGTGACATCGAGGGGTGTAGTTGTCATGGAGGGCAGGTAGTTTGCCCCCGGTGATGTATTGTGCAGACCTCGCTACCCTCTGGAGAGCCTTACGGTTGTGGGCAGAGCAGTTGCATATCAAGCGGTGATACAGCTCGACATGATGCTCTCAATTGTGCATCTGTAAAAGTGTGTGAGTATTTTTGGTGACAAGCCAAACTTCTTCAGCCTCCTGAAGTTGAAGAGGCGCTGTTACACCTTCTCCACCACGCTGTCTGTGTGGGTGTGTGGGTGGACCATTTCAGTTTGTCCCTGATGTGTACGCCGAGGAACTTAACTTTCCACCTTCTCCACTACTGTCCCGTCGATGTGGATAGGGGGGTGCTCCCTCTGCTGTTTCCTGAAGTCCACGATCATTTCCAGTTGCTCAGTGCGTGGTTGAGACCCAGGGTCTCGAGCTTAATGACAAGTTTGGAAGGTACTATGGTGTTAAATGCTGAGCTGTAATCGATGAACAGCATTCTTACATAGGTATTCCTCTTGTCCAGATCGGTTAGGGCAGTGTGCAGTGCGATTGCATCATCTGTGGACCTATTGGGGCGGTATGCAAATTTGAGTGGGTCTAGGGTGTCAGGTAGGGTGGAGGTGATGTGATCCTTGACTAGTCTCAAAGCACTTCATGATGACGGAAGTGAGTGCTACGGGGTGATAGTCATTTAGCTCAGTTACCTTAGCTTTCTTGGGAACAGGAACAATGGTGGCCCTCTTGAAGCATGTGGGAACAGCAGACTGGGATAGGGATTGATTGAATATGTCCGTAAACACAGCAGCCAGGTTGGAGTCATTAAAACTAATTTTTACACAAATTTCTTGTAAAAAAAGCATAGTTTTGGCAAGTCGGTTAGGACATCTACTTTGTGCATGACACAAGTAATTTGTCCAACAATTGTTTACGGACAAATTATTTCACGTATAATTCATTGTATCACAATTCCAGTGGATCAGAAGTTTACATACACTAAGTTGACTGTGCCTCTATACAGCTTGGAAAATTCCAGGAAATAATGTCATGGCTTTAGAAGCTTCTGATATGATAATTGACATAATTTGAGTCAATTGGAGGTGTACCTGTGGATGTATTTCAAGGCCTACCTTCAAACTCAGTGCCTCTTTGCTTGACATCATAGGAAAATCAAAAGAAATCAGTCAAGACCTCAGTGTTACGTTCTGACCTTAGTTCCTTTGTTTTGTCTTTTGTTTTAGTATTGTCAGGGCGTGAGTTGGGTGGGTTGTCTATGTTAGTTTGTCTATGATTTTCTATTTCTGTGTTTGGCCTGGTATGGTTCTCAATCAGAGGCAGCTGTCAATCGTTGTCCCTGATTGAGAACCATATTTAGGTAGCCTGTTTTCCATTGTGTTTTGTGGGTGGTTATTTTCTGTTCTGTGTTTTGTTGCACCGTTCAGGACTGTTCGTTTGTCATGTATTGTTTTTGTTTCAGTATTCATTCTTTATTAAATTACAATGAATACTTACCACGCTGCACCTTGGTCCTCCTCTCCTTCCCCAGACGACAAGCATTACACTCAGAAAACAAATTGTAGACCTCCACAAGTCTGGTTCATCCTTGGGAGCAGTATCCAAATGCTTGAAGGTACGACATTCATCTGTACAAACAATAGTACACAAGTATAAGCACCATGGGACAACACAGCCGTCATACCGCTCAGGAAGGAGACGCATTCTGTCTCCTAGAGATGAACGTACTTTGGTGCGAAAAGTGGAAATCAATCCCAGATCAACAGCAATGGACCTTGTTAAGATGCTGGAGGAAACAGGTACAAATGTATCTATATCCACAGTAAAACGAGTCCTATATCGACACAAGCCACTGCTCCAAAACCGCCATAAAAAAGCCAGACTACTCTTTGAAACTGCACATGGGGACAAAGATCCTACTTTTTCGAGAAATATCCTCTGGTCTGATGAAACAAAAATAAAACTGTTTGGCCATAATGACCATTGTTAAGTTTGTAGGAAAAAGGGGGACGCTTGCAAGCCGAAGAACACCATCCCAGCCGTGAAGCACGGGGTGGCAGCATCATGTTGTGCAGGTGCTTTGCTGCAGGAGGGGACTGGTGCAGCAAAGCATGATGATTGCATCATATGGCAAGGAAATTATGTGGATATATAGAAGCAACATCTCAAGACATCAGTTAAAGTTAAAGCTTGGTCGCAAATGGGTCTTTCACATAGACAATGACCCCAAGCATACTTCCAAAGTTGTGGCAAAATGGCTTAAGGACAAAGTCAAGGTATTGGAGAGGCCATCACAAAGCTCTGACCTCAATCCTATAGAAAATGTGTGGGCAGAACTGAAAAACCACATGCGAGCAAGGAGGCCTACAAACCTGACTCAGTTACACCAGCTCTGTCAGGAGGAATGGGCCAAAATTCACCCAACTTATTGTGGAAAGCTTGTTCAAGGCTACCCGAAACGTTTGACCCAAGTTGAACAATTTAAAGGCAATGCTACCAAATACTAATTGAGTGTATTTAAACTTCTGACCCACTGGGAATGTGATGATGTCAGGAATTGTGAAAAACTAAGTTTAAATGTATTTGGCTAAGGTGTATGTAAACTTCCGACTTCAACAGTACATAAATGTTGTTGTCTGAGGCTATCCGGGACATATCCCAGTCCACGTGATCGAAGCAATCTTATAGAGTGGAATCAGATTGGTAAGACCAGCGTTAAACAGACCTGAGCATGGGCGTTTCCTGTTATAGTTTCTGTCTATAGGCTGGGAGCACAAAATGGAGTCGTGGTCAGATTTGCCGAAAGGAAGGCAAGGGAGGGCTTTGTATGCGTCACAGAAGTTAGAGTAGTAATGATCCAGAATTTTGCCAGCGTGTTCGATATGCTGATACAATTTAGGGAGTTTTGTTTTTTTGTTTGTTAAAATCCCCAGCTACAATAAATGCAGCATCAGGATATGTGGTTTCCAGTTTACATAGAGTCCAATGAAGTTCTATCAGGGCCGTTGAGGTGTCTGCTTGGGGGTGGGGGGGATATACACGGCTGTGATTATGATCAAAGATAATTCTCTTGGTAGATAATGCGTTCGGCATTTGATTGTAAGGAATTCTAGGTCAGGTGAACAAAAGGACTGTAGTTCCTGTATGTTGTTATGATCACTCCGCCCTTCTTCTTACCAGAGAGATGTTTGTTTCTGTTAGCGCAATGCGCGAAGAAACCGGGTGGCTGTACCGACTCTGTTAACGTATCCCGAGTGATCCATGTTTCTGTGAAACAGAGAATGTTACAATCTCTGATGTCTCTCTGGAAGGCAACCCTTGCTCAAATGTCATCTACCTTGTCAAGAGACTGGACATTGGCGAATAGAATACTCGGGAGCGGTGAGCGATGTGCCCGTCTACGGAGCCTGAGCAGAAGACCGCTCCGTCTGCCCCTTCTGGGATCCGATCCATTGTCCTGGGTGGTGGTCCAAACAGAGGATCCACTTCTGGAAAGTCGTATTCCTGGTCGTAATGTTGGTAAGTTGACATTGCTCTTTTTTCCAGTAGTTCTTCCCGGCTGTACGTAATAATAATTAAGATTTCCTCAGGTAACAGTGGAAGAAATTATACATAAAAAAACGAAATGCTGCATAGTTTCCTAAGAACGCGAAGCGAGGTGACCATCTCAGTCGGCGCCATCCAAACATGGGATGGTAGAAGACAACAGGTTGTCAAACACTGAGCTAGCCTTGAGGTAGTCAAGCCTCTCTGTTTGTCACTTTCCAAGACAGCATAGAGGCAGCCTACAAAAGCAACAAAGTGGGAGAATATGCCAGCGTGACTTGGGCCTGGTATTCCAAAAAGTCTGATGCTTCACCAATCCACTGACAAAGGTCTTCTTTGATTCATGGAGACTGTACTGAGAGACGAAAGGCGAGGTAAAAATGAGGGAAAGAAAGGAGAAAGAGGTCCCTTCTTGAGGTTGGTAATGCACAGCAATCTAGAGAACAACACAAGGGGCAAAACACAACAACATAGCTGGTAATGTTCTTCACCATCAGAGATGAAGATTGGAATGGCTTTATTGACAAATAAAACAAAGGGTGTCTGGCAACGCAGATACTTGAACTAGCAACGCTAGTGTAATTCTTTCCTTACTCAAACTACAGTCTTCAAATTCAACAGGTTTAACCTTTGAACTGCAGTAGGTTAAATCAGGGTCACACAGAGTGATTCTTGGTAGTCTTACGACTGCAGGAAAGGGCTATACCTTAAAGATGATTCAATAATGCATGCTGTTTAACAGTCAAAGCATAATTTTCTCTGCAATGGCTGCGTTGTCACGCCCTGACCTTAGTTATCTTTGTTTTCTTTGTTATTTGGTTAGGTCTGGGTGTGACAATGGTGGTTTGTTTAGTTTTTGTATTGTCTAGGGGTTTTTGTATGTATAGGGGTTTTTCTAGTCTAGGTGTTTATATGTCTATGGTTGCCTGGATTGGTTCTCAGAGGCAGCTGTTTATCGTCGTCTCTGATTTGAACCATATTTAGGTAGCCATATTCCTTGGTTATTTTGTGGGTTGTTATTCTATGCTTAGTTGCCTGTTCTGCACTAGCCATATAGCTTCATGGTTTGTTTTGTTGTTTTGTATAGTTTTGTTCAGTGTTCTCTCTTTCATTAAAGAGTTATGTACGCTTACAAAGCTGCGCCTTGGTCTCCTCCATATGACGACCGTGACATGCGTCCTGATTCTTCACCCTTCTTACACTTTCTTACTTGTGTGATTGTGGTCCATTGTAGTGGTTAGTAGTTGTGTGGTCAGTAGTTGTGTGGTTGTGGTTAGTAGTTGTGTGGTTGTGGTAGGTAGTAGAGTGGTTTTGGTCAGTATATGTGGTCAGTAGTAGCGATCAGTAGATGTGGTCATTAGTTATGGTCAGCAGGTGTGTGGTTGTGGTCTGTGGTTGTTTTCAGTGTAATCAGTAGTTAATTATGTGGTTGTGGTCAGTATACAAGCTCACTATTCTAGTCTCCACATTTTAAAATTTGAATTGTTGATGGCCGTTACGGTTTTGGCGGTACAGGTGGCAGCGGAATAATAATACGAAGTATGAACAGTTTCTAAAGTTGTGCTTTGTTTTCAGCAAGCACATAATAAAACATCTATGATAAGTCCCAGTCTATATCCCAGCTCCTCCTCACCAAATGGGAAATTTGATGGTGGCTGCACTCCGGGACTCTTAGATTATATTTACACTAAAATAACCACACTTGAGCCATATGATTGCATCGAAATAAATACAACGTTTGAGTGCTTCCAAAACATCAAGAACTAACATTACTTACTCAGAGAAATAAAATAAAAAGCTATTTCTTTGAGCATTTAGTATTCCCATTCTTCTTTTCAATACGGCCTCTTATGTTAATAATTTCAGTCTCAATTTGTGAGCTCTGTTCACATTGGCTCTCTATTGCTTGGGTAGTCCAAGACCCTGCGAAAACAGTTCCACTCCACCGCTCGCAAGTAGAAAATAAGGATAAAGCGACATAAAATAGAGAGGAGATTGAAATTAGCTTGTATTGGGCCGGGAGAGTTTCATAGATGAACGATAATGGTAAAGGGGTCCTGTAGTAGCAAGGGGACTGTCTGTCCATTTTGCCCGAGTAAAAAGGAACAACGATACAGCACTAATGAATGTACGATCTTTATCATACTTCACCACTGAACCCTTTTGCTCCCTGGCACTCACAACTCACCTTCCCGATGCAAACAGAGAGTTTCACCAAATTGGGACTTTCAGACTATCAGCAGCAGAACAATTTAACGTTCAGAGTTTTTTCATTTTTTCAGGAGTACTGTAACTGTTCTCTGCTCAAATTGGTGCACACTCTGTCCTCCTATTTCTTTCATTAAGCAGAATCCCAAGCTGTCTGATTACTTATTAAAAAGTATGAACATTTACATATCAAACAGAGATCACATGAATTGTGTGTTGTGTGTTATGTACAAGGGCTATTTCTAAACCGTGACAAGGCGTTTGGAACTGGTTACAATGAAACAACATCCGGAGTAGTGTTTTTAATCTTTCCTAAAGTTGTCAGTATCATAGCTGATTTATTCTCACAGATAGTCGCCTAGGGAATTCCCCCTCAATCCAAATTGTCTGCCAAAGTGTAGCCACAGTGAGACAGACGGTTCACAGGTAGAATCAATCACTCGCTTAATACCCAACATAATTCATTTGGAACACCCTGATGTGAATGTTATGTGCTATTGGAAAAGGTGACAGTCATTATAGAATGGTACTTCACACGTGAGGTTCACAGGGACATTGTAATGCAGTAATGGCGGAACACTTGGCGACTGACATGCTAAAAACACGAGGCTGATTTATCAACAGTGATTACTGCAGTCAATCTTTTAGGATGTCAGATCTGATTCATCCACATGGTATTGTAGCTGCCCATACAAAACTAGCACTTGCTTAGTTCATCATCAACATTTGACAAATAAACCCATAGAATAAATATATGACGTGATATAGCTTTGTGATACATCTTGCGAATTCCAATGGGTAAAAACATAATTCCGATTTACATTACATTATGTTGAACAGTAACTAAGATGTTAAAAATGACACACATTTTGTCATGTGGCTGAGCGTTATGAAACAGATCATGTTTCTCTCTCCCATAGCAAAGTGTTGAAATCCAGGAAGTTTTCCACAAAAGTAGAGAACTGTACAATATTGTCAATTTCTGCATCCCAAATGGCAGCCTATTCCCTATTTATTTGTTCCCTTTATTTCACTAGGCAAGTCAGTTAAGAACAAATTCTTATTTTCAATGACGGCCTAGGGACAGTGGGTTAAGTGCCTTGTTCAGGGGAAGAACGACAGATGTTTATCTTCTCAGCTTGAGGATTTGATCTTACAACCTTTCGGTTACTAGTCCAATGCTCTAACCACCTGCCGCCCCAGGTAATCCCCATAGGACTCTGGTCAAAAGTAGGGCAATATATGAGGAATACAGTGTCTTGCAAAAGTATTCATCCCCCATGGTATATTTCCTATTTTGTTGCATTACAATCTGTAATTTAAATTGATTTATATTTGGATTTCAAGTAATGTACATACACAAAATTGTCGAAATTGGTGAAATGGAAAAAAAACAAAAAAACAATAGAAAAGTAATGTGTGCATATGTATTCACCACCTTTGCTATGAAGCCCACGGAGTACCATTAAAACCGCTATTAAAAAATGGAAAGAATATCGCACCACAACAAACCTGCCAAGAGAGGGCCGCTCACCAAAATTCACGGACCAGGCAAGGACGACATTAATCAGAGAGGCAAATTAGACTATTTTCAGGTCTGTGATCATCCTGATCACGGCAGTAGTGCCACTCGACATGGTGTTTCCCTCTCAGCCTTCTTACAATGACTGCATAATCCTCAAAGATCCATCTGTTTCGCCATAGAAATAGAATGTCACTTAATATATCGTCCGCCGGTCCATCCCTCACGGAACATTGTCTTGAATTGAAATGTCTGTTCTAGTCATTGCTGTGCACAAGAATAAACCACATTCAAGGGTTGGACCAGTCTAGGTTCACTGCTGGAGCAAAATCTATAAATAATAAGACCAAGACACTAAAGATAAAGATAATGCCAGTTTATATTAAAATAAGAATGAGATAATATGATTGATCAATAAACAATGTACAGTGCGTGGAAGTGAGTACAATTAACATAGAAATGGTAATAACCATGTTTTAACTCTGGGTAAGTAACAACCTTATAGTAAGTAACCTTATATGTACAAGAACCTTTAGGTAGTCAGTAGTATTTCTAGGCCATTATAATCTACTAGGTGCACCCTTTAAATCTAAACTTCATAGAATACAATGTACCAATACACTTGAGTACACAAAATCAGTTTTAGAAATGTATAAAAATACCAATAGTTCAATATAATCAATT